>NC_139803.1:4038853-4383853 GCF_963457635.1 Microchirus variegatus | reverse complement strand
ACTTAAACCGAAGTTTTCTCCTGTCACACACGGATTCTGCACATGTGTGAATGGCAAACATGTACCGATCAAAGCTGAAAGCCAATATAAAGCTGTGTGTTTGACTTGAGTGAGAAAGCTGAATGAAAACATTATCATGAAGTGGTATTATTCTATTAGTGCAATGTCAAAAAACCATGGGACCCATGTTTTTTTGATGTTTTATTAATATTTTTTTTTTTCTCTCTCTCTCTGATGAATCTCTTTTGTGTTGCTGTTTGGGTTTTAGACTTCAGAGTAGGCAAAGTGAGAAAAAAGAAGACTCTGCCTGAGTCTAAGTACGTGAGATACAGTAAAATCGCGATGTTGACTTCCACACTCATTGTTACGGCACAAAGACACATTCCTGTTATTGTTGTCTTGCTTTGTCCCTACAAAACGCGAGAGTGCAGACGAGGGCAATAGTATCCGGAAGAGCGGAAGTCCGTCAAGTGTTCTATTCTTGGCTGCACAGTGCAGCACAGAGTTCTACACAGCCCAGAGTTCTTCACTAACGCCATAGTTCTTTCCCGCAGTCCAGAATTCTTCCTCACAGCCCAAAGTTCTTCCCAGTCCGAGAGTTCTTCTTTTTGCAGCCCAGAGTTCTTCCTCGCAGTCTAGAGTTCTTCTTCACAGCCCAAAGTTCTTCCTCAGAGCCCAGAGTTCTTCTTCACAGCCCAAAGTTCTTCCTCAGAGCCCAGAGTTCTTCTTCACAGCCCAGAGTTCTTCTTCACAGCCCAGAGTTCTTCCTTACAGCCCAGAGTTCTTCTTCACAGCCCAAAGTTCTTCCTCAGAGCCCAGAGTTCTTCCTCAGAGCCTAGAGTTCTTCCTCACAGCCCAAAGTTCTTCCTTACAGCCCAGAGTTCTTCCTCGCAGTCTAGAGTTTTTCCTCACACCCCAAAGTTCTTCTTCACAGCGCAGAGTTCTTCTTCACAGCCCAGAGTTCTTCTTCACAGCCTAGAGTTCTTCCTCACAGTCCAGAGTTCTTCTTCACAGCCTAGAGTTCTTCTTCACAGCCCAGAGTTCTTCTTCACAGCCTAGAGTTCTTCCTCACAGCCCAGAGTTCTTCTTCACAGCCTAGAGTTCTTCCTCAGAGCCAGAGTTCTTCCTTACAGCCCAGAGTTATTCTTCACAGCTCAGAGTTCTTCCTTAAACTCCAGAGTTCTTCTTCACAGCCCAAAGTTCTTCCTCAGAGGCCAGAGTTCTTCCTTACAGCCCAGAGTTCTTCTTCACAGCCCAAAGTTCTTCCTTACAGCCCAGAGTTCTTTTTCACAACCCAGAGTTCTTCCTCGGAGCCCAGAGTTCTTCCTCACAGCCCAAAGTTCTTCTTCACAGCCTAGAGTTCTTCCTCACAGCCTAGAGTTCTTCCTCAGAGCCCAAAGTTCTTCTTCACGGCCCAAAGTTCTTCCTCAGAGGCCAGAGTTCTTCCTTACAGCCCAGAGTTCTTCTTCACAGCCCAAAGTTCTTCCTTACAGCCCAGAGTTCTTTTTCACAACCCAAAGTTCTTCCTCAGAGCCCATAGTTCTTCCTTACAGCCCAGAGTTCTTCCTTACAGCCCAGAGTTCTTCTTCACAGCCCAAAGTTCTTCCTAAGAGCCCAGAGTTCTTCCTTACAGCACAGAGTTCTTCTTCGCAGCCTAGAGTTCTTCCTCGCGGTCCAAAGTGCAAAGTCCAAACTGCCCTTTTGTCTCCTTTGCCTGTTCTAAAATTACACAGAGATGTGGTTACCAAGGATCTCTTATAAATGTTTGGAATAATGTGATTTATATATATGCTTATGGAGGTTAAGCCTCTCCTCAAACTCAAGGCCGTGTGACCACATGCCTGCCCGGCCTAACAAACAGAGTTATTCATACTACCCTTTTAAGAATTTTAATCTTGACCAGTCAAAGGAAATAATGTTGAAAAGCAGCAAAGCGTTTAATCACATTAAACCTCAGGAACTACCAAAAAATACCAAATGGAACCTGATGCTCATGTGTTGTCCAAGCATCTGTGCCTACAAATGTGGCAGAAAACCCAGGCCTTTACCTCCAAATTCCCATCACACAACCGAGCCCAGCAGTGAACCAAGAGCACAGAGAGCCCATTAAAAATGGGAAGTGCATGCCAGCTTCTTAATCGGAACACATGTAAGCCATTAAGGGTACACTTTGAATTATTCTCTCTAAAGCTTAAGGGGGGAAACAGAGACACAGAGGGAGAAACAGCCAGAGACAGACGTCAACTCGGAGAGAGAAACCGGGATCCTCGTCTCACTTGAAACAACTTCAAAGCCTGCAACAGATGGAAAGAGAGGGTGATAACAGAAAAAGGATAAAAAATAAGTAAATAAACTGACGGGCCTTTGAGTGGGCATGTGACGGCAGTAAAAATCCACACTCTCGCTGGGTCATCGCATCTTCAAACACCCCGGCCCTCCCCCTACATCCTTTACATGGTTTGGCCGGGGTTTCTTTGATTTGGGTCCCTATGGCGACAGTGCGGCTGGTGGCCAGAGCAACACTCCTTTCCTGATGCTGTTTGGAAGTGACAGGGATCAGAGAAGGCCACTTCTGTGTGAGGGCTGTCCTGCCCGTGTCTGGTCAATCCATCTTTTATTTTTAGCTCAATTATCACAGAAAAAAATAAAAATCATACTTTCTCAAGTTTATTATGCCGCCATATAAGATATACCAACATCTGTTGTCTCCGTCTGTCTTCTCTCGCCATCTCTCTTTTGTTCTTGTGCTCTTCCTCAATTTGTACTTCCTAATTCTAGTCTGTCTTGTGGTTGTTACATAAGTAGAACCATCATCGCACTCGCACACACACACAGCATTCATATACCACACTCTTTCACGATACATCTACAGCACTTCTATTACAGTATGTTACAGTATGTGTAGGAGCCTTGTGGTATTTTGCTGTCAATATCCTTACAAACAAAACCTTCACTGTTTTTAAGAAATGTAATTTTAAAGCATAGGGCAATATGGTTAATGTACCCTTTATTCTACAAGCAACTTAATACACTACTTAATAAGTTGTAAACCAACAAAGCATACGGGTTCTGATGATCAGTTACAGACAAACAAGACAAACAAATAAAAGATTAGCTATATACAAAAAAATGGTTTGGTCAACAAAGCTTTGATGACGACTGCTTTGGTTTCGCACTGCACACGCTCAATAACTGCTAGAAAGTTCTACACCTCCCTCTTGGCTTCCTGGTTCTTGAACCCAAGTAAGCCACAGCAACTAATTCAAACACCTATAATAATTATAATTAATCCATTGATAATAATAATTAAGACTTAAGCAGATGTGAAATTTACCTAAAGCACTAAAGGTTTGATCCATAGACAACATACATATTGATTAATGTCCTCGTGGTATCTTTTACCGAAACACTCCACAGGTTCTCACTTTCACGTCTCGTACCACTCCTTTCACATCGGGACATACTCCTATGACTCGACCCAGTCTGAACCGCCCCCCCCTCGGTGCATTCTGGTCAGCCGACCGCACCGGGTCTCCAACTGCAACATTTCTAGCAGGTGTGTGCCACTTCTGCCGGACGAAAAAGGCTCGGGCCCGCCAGCTTGCTCCACCGTTTCCAGAACTTGTCGAGTTCGATTTGAATCGCTCTCAATCTTACAGCAGGGTAGGTTGGATATTCAAATCCTTGAGTGTCCCCGCTAGGCCCGGCACGACCTAGCAGGAGTGTGTTGGGAGTGATAACTCCTACCAACTCGTCTCGCGAGGGCAACAGAACAGTATCCGATAACCGGAAGTCTGCAAAACGTTCTATTCTTGGCTCCACAGTGCAGCACAGAGTCCTACACACACTTCCAGCCTCAGAGGATTTATCTGTCCAGTGGATGCATGTTATATATGACGGCAATGTGCATGCTAGAGCCTGCAAATGATCACTTTTCCAAATGCTAACTGCTGTAGCCTCTGTGGCTGATGTCATTTCCTGTCCCTTAAGTTTTTTTTTTACTTTTTTTAAGGTGGACCTAAAGAGATACTACTAAAGAGAGCGTTCTGAACAGGGTGATTATTGAACTGCTGTGGTGCTTCATCCTTATGGTGTTTTGACCAAAGCATGTCACAGACATGTTCATTAGAACACCAGCGAACTAGTTTAACTTGCAGAAATAGGGTTTATTAATATGTCCCCTTTATATAACCATAGTTTGGTCCAAAAATAATTGGCACACACCCACACCAGTGCACTTGAACCTCAACTGAGACACCTAAGCTTGAATCCATCACTCACTGAACCACAATAAAATAGAGGTTCTGCCTAATTAGGACCAGGTTTTGGTCTCTGAGAGGACTACCGGTCCTGACAAGGTCAGTGTTTATTCCAGAAAAGGTTCCTACAGAGGTAACAAATGCACAGTACACACACAAACTTTTTTTATATGCTATTTCCAAAGTTTTCTTCATCCTCTCTGCTCTGGTTTTTCTTCACTTGTCCCCCTGTCTTTTGTTGTTTTGATGCCACTGATGTTTTTATATTCCCTCTTTTTCCCCCCCCTTTGCCTTTCTTATTGTCAAATCCCTCATGCACTCTCTTTGAACGTGTGGACGCACACATCACAAACACTCCTCTATCCATGACCCCCCTCACGAATCCCTCCCCTGTGTCCCCTCCTTTCCCCACTTTCAATTTTCTTATCCCATCAGGTCTTTCTTCAGCTTTTTCTTTCTTGCCATTAATTCTTTCCTATCCTCACTCAAATTGTGTCTCGGAAAAAAAAACACAAAAATACCCCAGATGTCTCTGTTCCTATCTGCCTCACCCCCCTCTCTGTGTCCTTTCACTTTTTTATCCTTCCTCCTGGCTCTCCCCTCCTGCTTCGCCGACTCCTCCCTCGCTCCCTTTCATCTCTTTGGCCGGTGTTGGCTGGCGTGGCCCGACTGCTGTGGGCTTTTTGACCAGGGTCACAGCAGAGAATTCCCCTCTCAGATCCCCCTCGGTGCAACACGGACACTTCTGGATCGTGGCCTCACGTCACATTTAACGCGGACAATAAAGGCTCGAGTCTCTCTTGCTGTGCCGCCTGTGACTGTAACCCTGTTATACATCCATGAAAGGGAAGAATGACTTGATCAAGAAAGAATGAATCCAAGCGTATTATTATAATGCAGGCCTATATACTGTATCTGAACACTAGGGATTATATATAAGAAATGTGTACATTAAGGCTCCGTCCCAATACTTCCCTCTTAAAATTTCCCCTTGTTTTTGAGTGCCCTCAACCGTAAATTCCCCTCGTTGAGGGAAGTGGTATTGGGACATCACTACATGCAAATTAGCGTAGTGGACGTAACGAACGTGCTAACCTACGCCACATGTTGACAATTCTACCGGTGGAGCGTTCTACTATTTTTTTATTCAGAAAAAATGCCGGCGGATCAGCCGTTTGTTTTTTTCCGTCAACGCCGTTTTTTCTCCGTCCTCATAAACGCTATATCACGAATGTGATTGAAATCTGACAAGTCCAGGGTATTCGTGTTCAAGTGAACGCCAGTACACACATCCACAACACTGACAAAACTACCCAGATGTAGCAGAGCTAGCTGACGGCTGTTTGCCGGGTGCTTCGAGAGCGTTTTCCCGTCATGCACCTCTGCACGGCGGGCGGGCGTGTTCTCTCGGGGCGCTCGGCTGGTAGCCGCTCGCTAGCTAGTTAGCTAGCTGCTTTCATAAATCGTCACTTATTTTCTGACATTAGTGTTTAAAACTCAACGGTCCTTTGGATGTGTATCAAACCAACATATTCCAACACAATTCGACATTATAACGTGCTTATTTGTGAAAATACATTACAACGAACATGTTCCTCGGCAGATGTGGCCGCCATCTTTGTTGAAAAATATCAGCCAGCTCGCTGAATCAGCAAAGCATCATGGGCAATTTCATCTTCCACTTCTTTTTAAGACCGCACCAGAGCTCAGTACGTTTTGAGGGTTGATTATAAGGGAAAAATCACATTTCCCCTTGCTCCACCCCCTACACGTAGACACGCAAAATGTAGGGTTAGGGGAAAAATGTAGTATTGGGACAGGGCCTAAGTCATCAAATGACCATGTTATATTGAAACACTGGCTTCACTGATATCAATGGTGCGGCCACTTCGCAGGACGCAAACTATGTTTACCTTTGAATCTGTTGCTCCGCCCCCCGCCCAATAACAGAGCTAGTAGCACTTCAACATCCAGGTTGCCAGCACAGTTACCATGGTAAAAAGTCTCTCTACCCCTCTAAGAGACCACACCACCTCACTACTATGCACTCTCCTTCTTTTCCTCACTCGGCTCTCAGCCCACCTTTTGGCATTTTTCAAAAAAACAACAAAAAAAACCGGGCCGGTCGTTCCATGGAAGTCATGAGGGCTACCGTAATGACAAGGATCTGGGTGTAAAGCTCTATTTTTCTGCTTTCTATTATCCATCCATCCATCTTCTACCACTTTATCCTCTACATGAGGGTTGCGGGGGTGCTGTGTAGGGGTGGGAATCTTTAGGAGCCTCAAATTCAGGTGTTACGATTCAATCATGGAACAATTATCGATGCATCACAATGCACTTTCACCCTGGACAGTTCGCCAGTCCATCACATGGCCACATATAGAGACAAACAACAATTCAACCATTCACTCTCACTCCTATGGTCAATTTAGCGTCCAATTATTGTAAAGAAGTAACATCTTGAATTATAATTCACATTCTGTATGTAAGACAACATGGTAACTGAATCGTGCTCATAGGAGCAACGACTCAACATCATTAGCACCTAAGATCTGCATCTAAGAATCAATGTTTTTCCCGCCCCTAGTGCTGTGCCAATCTCAGCTCACGTAGGACGAAAGGCGGGTACATGTACCTCGACAGGTCACGAGTCCATAGATGTATAATTTTCTAGATATCGCAAACAATCTAGAAGTTATGGTTATGGAGAATTATGCATGCCACATTCTGCCAGCGACACGGTAACAGAAAGTTTAAAAGTGATCTCACAGATTTTTACATCAGTGTTTCCTCTTCTCATTTTCTTTTAAGTATACACACATTAGCCCCCGTCTATAAACCTGGTGTCCTTTAATGCACGGATTCACATTTCAGCATTAAACGCGTGTCTTTTTTCCGACGAGGTAATAAACTCGTGTTTACATTCACTGACTTAATCATTTCTATTCACCATCGGCGGCTCATTCATCAAGTGATGTTTGGCTTCCAGGTTACTCATAATCATCACGCACATCGTCTATTCATCCAAATGTGCAACCATTTAACCTGGCATTGAAAAGTGTGTATGACTAAGGCAATAAAAGCAAGATGTAAACAGATGTATTGTAAAAAAGAGGTTGGGCTTGATGTGTTCAAGGTTCTTTCCAGTTGTATGTTAGTTGCTTAGTTTACTTTTCTTCTGATTCTTTAATTCATTCATTCAATGTCCATGTCTGATTCAACCGCTGTTTTGGACCTCACCTGGGCTTTGTTTAAAAGTCTTTCAACTGAATCTGTCCTCTCAGGATTGGACCAATCACAAGGCAGATGGGGAGATAGCAGAAACTCCTATTGGCTATTGCATTACTTTGCATACAGATCCCTTTTGTAGAAAGATAGCTTAGACATCACTGGCAACACTGTCGAAGCTTCAAAGAAAATTAAAAAATGAGGTATTTATCACATGGTCCAACAGAGGGCACTGTGACAACGTGTCTGAGCTCCACTTTGATTGCCCTCTTGGCCCATCAGATATCGATTGAAAATGTTTACATTGTCTTTAAGTAGTTGTTTTAGTGCTTTGGCCCTGAGCGATTCAACATGGCTGAAAATGGGAAAAAGGCATTAACTGCTGCTTCCCTCTGTTAAATTCTATAATTTGCTGCTAAATACTCGGTTATTACTATGGTTACGTCTGCAGACACCGACTGTAGAACATCTCTGCATTTTTTGGGGCTGGCTTATTGAAAACCAGACGAGCAACAAGTCATCAACCTCACGTGGCTAACAGAGTCATCGTAAATAATGCTGTCATGTTGGTGTGTGTGTGCAGACTGTTAGACTGCATCTAAATCTCATTTGAAATGACGTTTGTGCATTGACTTTGTATGTAAACCCACTGCACCAAGCATGCTATGCTGGAAGCAACAGCCAAATCAAAAGACAGCTGCTGGATGTCTGAGATTCTGAAATTGTCCTTGTTCGACCTTTCTGCAGAGTTAAAGCGGACCTAGACCTGAAGTTCCAATTAACGCTGTTTTTTAGTGTGTATCTGCGTCATTACCTTGTTTAAGAAGGTTCAGCCACTGCTGAGAACGCTGTGTTTTATTGTAATCTCGGGCTCAGCGAGATCTCTGAAAAAACCCGGTCCGGTTACGTAAACAGCGGTTCTCCTGAACAGCAGATCCTCCTGCTCCGGGCACTAGTCCGGGCACATCCGGTTGCGTACATTTAACCGCAGAAGAAGAATAACGTCCGTTGTGGAGGTGTTTCACGAGCGACAGTGTCTTCTGACTCTGGGTCTGACTCCGTGTCAAAGGTCGTCAAAGGGACTGCGGCGGGGAGTCGTGAAGAAGCTATTTTTAAACAATGTTAAAACAATGTTTTGATAATGAGTAGCAGTGCATCCACCGTTCCAGAGGGGGGAGCTGTGCTTCTGAGAGCTGGTGTGCTGAATATACTGGCCAATCACAAGACTCTGTCTTCTGGGTGAGAAAGTTGAGTCTCAAATCTCGCGGCCGGGAAACACCGTCATAAAAGAGGATTTCTATCGCCTCGTTTACAGCAACTAGGAGGTTTTTGAGCATAAAAACAAGTTAATGTATGTAAGTAGACCTCCATAACTAACATATATGTGCAACAGGACCACTCTATGTGAGCTATAAGTCAGAAAACATCGCCTATTTCAGCTTCAAAGTCATCGATGGTTTAACTTCTTTGTCTTGGATTGTGTTGCGTGTTTCAACCTCCGATGTCAGGTGGACAGTGGAGATGATAAACAGTCTGAGGTGAACAACAAAGAGAGGCGGCGACAAAAGAGGGAGCAGACTTTTACTGCCCGGTGACACGGCGTGGGGGTAATTGTACAGTGAGCGGATTCCTTTGTAGTGAGCAATGATCTATAATGTGCACACATAACAACAGTTTGTACAGTATACGTGTGCACGTGCGGAGACGTCCGCGAGCGCGCGTGTGTGTACAGTGCAGCCACAGGCAGACACATGGGAGCCTAAGGAGCGGTGAATATTACAGAGGAGTTGGACCACAGAGGGACCAGGGCCCACAGCCAACACACAGGCCCCAACATAAACCCTCTCCACACTGACGCCTTTTCCCCCCTCTGTCTCGCTTTCTCTGTCACTTTGTCTCTTTTTTCTTCATCTTTCACTGAACACTGTTTTGTGCATGTCTCCATAGCTGGAAAAGCACATATTCACATGGGGGGGATACTGTCGATCAGGAACCTTTTTTGTAACCTGGCTTGGAGGCCTCTTCAGGTGGAGTAGAGGTTAATAAATAGGCCCTTATGACTGTAAAACCATCACCGTGATGTGATATTGTTGTTTTTATGAGCTTTAAGCTCGACTGTAGATACCACTGTGTCAGAGTAAATGTACATGGAACACAGCATAACTGAAGGATTTTTTTCTCTCGCCTAAAAAAATATTGCATTTTAAAGCAAATATCACCTTTAAAATATGCACCAGGCGCTTAAAAACACACGGAGGTCAAATAACAACATGTGGACATGAGCTGTGCAAAGTCTGATGCTGCTGAAATGAAGCAGAGTGAAATTACAGAGGTTTTAGTAAAGAGATGTCTAGGCGTTCTCTCTGTTTGGCACAGCTTGGCACCATCTGTGCCATTTGAGATGTCTAGGTACCAAATTATTAAAAAACAATTTAATTTTATTCATATGTCACTACAGATCTAAAAAGAACTTGTTTTGAAAAAAAAAAAAAGTTTGATAACTCGCTGGAAATCGATGCTTCCTGTGCGTTGCGTAATAACAACTCTGTGACTCTGCAGCGTCTTCAATTACGCATCGCCATAGCTCTGGCTTACCTCGGTCAATTAGGGTGATTGACAGCTCGTTTTAAACCTCTAAACCGGTAGAATCAGACCCCGGTCTCCAAATGCGTGTGAATCACTTCATTAGCGAGTCAAAAGGACATAAATGCATATGGCGCATTTGTGCGGACATTCGCCCTTCTCTAATCAGAACGATCTAATGTCGCTCTGTAATGATCAATCAGACCGGGATTTGTTGCCAAAGCATGCTGGGAAGTGTAGTTCTTCATTAGTAGTGGTTTTGTTCCGGTGGAAATAACTTGTTTTGATAAACAGCAAAGGTAAGACGACATTTCTGCTTGTTTTTTTTGAAAGTCAGTTGTTGTTTTGCTCTTATTTTGGGGCTGGATCCGTGAATCTTGGTCGTAGAGTGATAAAAATGGTACAGTTGGAATCTGTAGATTCTCCGCTGTCCAGAAAAAACCCGGTCCGGTTACGTAAACACCGGTTCTCCGGAACAGCAGATTCTGTGTGCTGAATATGTCACTTCCGGGTATTGGCCATGGTCTTCTGGGGGTGAGATTTATGTCTGAAATATCGCGGCTGGGGAACAGCGTCAGAAAAGAGGATTTCTATCGGCTCATTTACAGCAACTAGGAGGTTTTTGACCATAAAACAAGTTAATGTATGTAAGTAGACCTCCATAACTAACATATATGTGCAACAGGACCACTCTATGTGAGCTTTAATATCTGGCTTTGAGACACACTTTCATTGTACAGTGTTTTCTGGCCCCAAATAAAAACATGTGTGAGCAAAATGGTGTCTGCAGAAGTGATAATATTAGCATTTCTCTTATATCTGATGTAGAAATCGGTCTCACACTGGTGTTTTACGGCTGCACTCGGCTGCCCTCATCTGTCAGAGACGTCACCTCCTGACAGTGATCAATTCAGACACTGATACTGTCACTCTCGAGTAAAGTGCGTGCATTCACTTTGACTTTGCTGCTGCAGCGACACTGAAATTTGCATGTTCTGGTTTATCGCTGCTCCAGCACAGCCCTTATCGCAGTCGTTGCTGGGAAGGTTAAGACGCTTTATTGGACGACTGCTGACCACACGAGCGAAGAAACTCACGTTTCAGTCGCAGGGTTCGCACACAGATGAGGCGCCGAGAAAGTTTCTGTGCGTCATCCTAAATCAGAGGCACAATCCCAGCCCTCTCTTATCATCACCATCATTCATTTTTTTCATTCTATCACACGCTGACACGCTCACCTTGAGCTTGTGCGCTTGTCAGATTTAAACTCTCTCCTTCACCTCCAACCCATTCACCTGATTGCCTTCCACCAATTGTCCAAGCAGAAATCCTTCACGAGACATTCCAACATTATGTCCACTCCTCATCACCAGTGTCTGGACTAAGGAGGAAACTCTTAGTATAGGACAAATTACATGGTGTTCTACAAACATTTAAGACATATACAATTGGATTGGTTTTCCTCCAGTTGCAAAACAGACTCTCATTTTGAAGCCTTGAGTTTTGTGATTTGACCACAACCCAGCTCCGAATGCTCTAAATGGGAAAATTCATTCATTCATTGTCCGCTTTATCCTCCATACGAGTGTCAAGGGGAGCTGGAGCCAATCCCAGCACAGGGTCACAGGTTGAAAGGGGTAGTCATACCCTGGACCTATGTTTTTGGATTGTGGGAGAAAAACTGGGAACACATGGGGAGAACATGCAAACTCCATGCAGAAAGGCCTCAACCGGACCTGGTTTTGAACCAGGGGTCATTTTGCTGCAAGGCAACAGTACTAACCACTACGCCATTGTATGGGCCAATTCCAATTCCTATCTTAACCCTCAAGCTCAACCCTTAATCTAAACTGGCCCTCAAAACCAAGTGTTGAGGGTTATTTTGTCACTTAGAAATGGGACAGCCCTTAAATGCAGATACGTCTTCAGACTGTAGGGGGCAGAATAACGCCAAAGCTGCGTCCAGTCTGTCAACTCCAAAAAAGAAGAAGAAGAAGAAGAACACATTTACGTCACGTTTATTTATTACGATCCGTTTGTCAGTCAAGTTATTAGGTTGTCAGTTAGTTATAAGATGATACTCAAACGCAAACGATCGCTTGTCCGCACCGGCCGGCTATTGACAAAAGATCGTAAAATAAAAATAAACATTTCGCAACAATGACGTCGTTCTCAGCAGTGGCTGAACTGTTTGTTTAGAACCTTCAGGGCTTCTTAAACAAGGTAATGACGCAGATACACACTAAAAAAACAGCGTTAATTGGAACTTCCGGTCTAGGTCCGCTTTAATTCTTCTTCATGTGAGACGGGTGTGCCATAGAACCCCCTCTATTGACGAGCCATCACTGCTGATGTCATTAATCAAATGAGGTAGCTCGTGACATCATGATATCAGCCACATCTTCGTCTAATTCAAAATGTCTATAGACTACTTATTTTGGGGAAATATAAACCTAATTAAAAACTGAACAAGGTCTTTTTAAGTGTGAACTAGCACAACACTGACTCATTCCTGCAGTTCCTCTACGATTGTCCCCCAAATAAAATAGCATGTAGCATTGGTCAAAAACCTGCTAACATCTGGCTGTTGTCCAATATGAGACATTGTAGGTACGTTGGCATTCTTGGGTCAAATGACTGCAATAGATGTGAGATTTTATCAGCTCTGGCTGTAATAGGAAGAAATGTAAACACGACATCTGTGTGAAAGTGGAATTTTTTTTTTACGATCTAACGCTTTATTTTAACATCTACGCACAGAATCTGTGTCTATTTGCACCATCCAAGCAGCAAACACTGAACCAGTGAGACAAGGACTAACACATGCAGGCTCTGAGACAGGTTTCAGGTTCAACGGGGTCAAGAAATACGATGAGGCAAAAAAAAAAGCTAGAATGCTCACACAAAGGTACAAGACGAACTGAGCGAAGGCAGAGACCAAATAGTCAAAGGGGAGGAGAGACAATGAGAAACAGGTGTGACACATTTGGGCAGGTGTAGGTAATCGAGGAGGCGGGAAAAAACAGCAGAGCAGGAGGTGAAGACGCTACACAGGGACGCAACAGTAAGTAACCACCATCACGTTGTCAGCGATCTCCGTGGTACTTTATTCTGTTGTTTACGACACAGTTCTGATGTCAGAAAACGAGAAACGGAGGAAGAACAGAAAAGGCAAATTAGTCTACTGGCAATGGAAAAGTGTCTACTTTTAGTATAAACGAGGTATATTTTTACTTTACCATGACCTCCACTACTAAAAAAAAGAAAATACAAAATGAAAAACAGACCTAAGTAGCCAACAACAGATTCCTGGTTCACTTTAGTTTCCTGACAAACTTGGGAAAGGGCGGTCGATGGAGTCCTGTTTAGTACGTTCTCTGGTCTTAACTTAAGACGTCACCAATTTGCAAGTTTCACACTGGATGGGAAGCGCAGAGTGTGACAGCAGGACAACGTATTCTCATGAAGGGTTCGTACGTAAACGTCCGGTGGTACGGATTATCTTCCGTTTCTCAGTTATTACGGAAGATTTTCCAGGTCTCTACCTCGCGTTAGTTAGTAACCCTCAATTTCAAAAAATGGGCTCTCCCGCTAGTCCAAGTGCTGTCCCGATTCTCAGAAAAATTAAGTTGAGGGGCCAAGTTTAAGGACCGAATCGCCCTCAATATTGAGATTTTCCGAGACCACCCTTGGGAGCAAGGGCTACCCAGAATGCATTGCGTGTTTTTATATAACAAAGATGGTAGCGAAACGAGTACGCTACAAATTAAGTATTTTCTGATGTTTTAATGATGAAAACCATTGTATTATCTTAGTTTAGGCCCATATTATGGATTACTGACGTCATTGTTGTGTAACATTTATTTTTATTTTACGATCTTTTGTCAAAAGTCGGCCGGTGCGGACAAGCGATGGTTTGCTATGGTTTACTTTTCAATAAGTCGTGGTGTGTGGTAACTGTCAGCTGAATATTTGTATGAGTATCATCTTATAACTAACTGACAACCTAATAACTTGACTGACAAACGGATCGTAATGAATAATCCTGACGTAAATGTGTTCTTCTTCTTCTTCTTTTTTGGAGCTTTTGCGTTATTCTGCCCCCTACAGTCTGAAGACATATCTGCATTTAAGGGGTGTCCCATTTCTAAGTGACGAAATAACCCTCAACACTTGGTTTTGAGGGCCAGTTAAGATTAAGGGTTGAGCTTGAGGGTTAAGATTGAGGGTTAAGATAGGAATTGGAATTGGCCCCAAAACTCTTCAGTATGAAGTTGCACATCCCTCGGTGCTGCTAATATTTCACAATAAAACCGAATGGTATCATGGAGCCGGTACATTAGAGTGCTTGGGTGGGACGTGGGATGCTTCGGTGCGTGGGGTTCGTACCTATGTTCCCCGGGTGTTTTTTTAAAAAGAGTCCGATGTTCCCTGTTTATCCCAAATAAGGTCTTATGTTCCCCACTTTTTGGAAGCCTGGGTGTGGAGCTCCAGGGTAAAGGGTTAGGGTAAAGGGGTAGGGTCCTATGTTCCCCGGGTCCTTTTGGGTGAAAGTGGGGAACATAGGACCCTTTTTTAGATAAAGGGTCCTATGTCACATACAAAGAACATAGATACAGTCCCCGGTGCGTTACAGAATGATGTGCATGTATTTGCTTTTCCATACGTAATAGTAGCAAAAATAACCGTCCATTCTTTGGAAGCTCATCTTAATTCCTGTCCATCTGTCCACGTTCCACTTCCTCCCTTTTCCTCTCACCAGCAGAGGTGTCAGAGCAGCAGAGATCTTTTCAGCAGGCAAAATGTGTTGTGAGTGGCAGAAATGAGATTGATTTTAATCAGAGAGCCTATAATTACATTGCCGCTGTTGTGTTGATGCTGACAACAGCCAGCCCTCCTATCTGCCTGTCCTTCACTCTGACTATATCTCTTTGTTTCCATGCCTAAAGCCTGTCTCACTGTCAGTCTGGCTGTGTCTCACCCCGCCGCCCTGGGTAACAACCGCTTCCCGTCTGTCTCGCTATAGGTCTGACTGAGCTTTTCAGTCTTAAAGGAAAGGTTAGGGTTTTGTTTACTTGTATGAAGTACGGATACAAACATGCTCACCCTGTAAAATCTATGCATACTTAGAGAGCTGCAGTTGTTTGTGTGGTTATTATTATATTATTCTGCCTCCGTTTGGTCTTTGTAATATTATTTGTATCCTGCGACCTTCACCTGAAAAAAATGTTTCAAGCAAAACTATCAAACCTGACTAAGGGAGCGTTTGCGTGTATACAGCAGCAGCAGCACAGTGGTGAGCAGGGCAAGAGGCAATCATCTCGTCAAACTGCAGGACAACCTCCTTTTCTGAGCAGTAAAATTCTCTTCAAGACTGACTTTTTGTGGACCTTTGAGTTTTCAGGCATACTGTCAAAGATGGATTCCTGAATGGACCTACCGACCCCAAGCCCAGGCCCAGGGGCCCTAAAGTCCAAGTTGTGTTATGTTATATATCTTAAAAGACCCCCTATATTATATAATATTACGTTATTCACCCCTATATCTGAATGGTACCACTCGTCCAAATGACGAAATGAACGAAAATGTTCCACGACAGATGTGGCCGCCATCTTTGTTGAAAAATAGCATCATGGGTAATTCCATCTTACACTTCTTTTTAAGCCCGCATCAGAGCTCACTACATTTTGAGGGTTGATTATAAGAGGAAAATCACATTTCATAGGGGAAACATGTAGGGTTAGGGGAAAAATGTAGGGTTCGGGGAAAAATGTAGGGTTAGGGGGAAAATGTAGGGTTAGTGGGAAAATGTAGGGTTAGGGGAAACATGTAGGGTTAGGGGGAAAATGTAGGGTTGGGGGAAACATGTAGGGTTAGGGGGAAAATGTAGGGTTAGTGGGAAAATGTAGGGTTAGGGGAAACATGTAGGGTTAGGGGGAAAATGTAGGGTTGGGGAAACATGTAGGGTTAGGGGGAAATGTAGGGTTAGGGGGGAAATGTAGGATTAGGGGAAACATGTAGGGTTAGGGGAAAAATGTAGGGTTGGGGAAACATGTAGGGTTAGGGGGAAATGTAGGGTTAGGGGGAAAATGAAGGGTTAGGGGAAACATGTAGGGTTAGGGGGAAATGTAGGGTTAGTGGGAAAATGTAGGGTTGGGGAAACATGTAGGGTTAGGGGGAAAATGTAGGGTTAGGGGGAAAATGTAGGGTTGGGGAAAAATGAAGGGTTAGGGGGAAAATGTAGGGTTGGGGAAAAATAAAGGGTTAGGGGAAACATGTAGGGTTAGGGGAGGTATTGGGACAGGGCCTTAATGTCAGCAAGGTGTAAAACTTTAATATGAACATGATAGTGTGAAATCAGGGGCTCCACGTTGCTCTTGTGAAAAGGCGTCTTTCTGATTGTTGGTCCACTTTCATGTTCTGCACATGCTCTGCTGCCTGGCGGCACGTGGGGATTGTGACACTTGTGCATCCTCTCACAGCGAGACACCGTCACTGCGACATGACAGGAAGGCACAGGTCAACTCTCCCCCTCTCCCCCCTCCATCAGCCCCGAGCGCCAGCGGTCCAGAGAGCGGACTCCCGTTAAACCGCTGTGATTCCCCTCGAATACACGAGGTCAAAGAGAAAAGGTCCAGGGAGTGTGTGGAAGAGTCTAAGTGTGGGTTTGAACCAAAGGAGCAAGAGGCAGAGGAAGCGAAATAGAGGCCGGGTGAGTCCGGGTGGAGAAAACAGGGAGATGGGGGGGGTGGGGGGGAGAAACAGAGAGAAGTGGAAAAAAAGAGGGAGATTTGAGAGACAGAAGGAAAAGGCAGTATTAATATTCACAGACTCCCAGCGCTTCCTAAATATTTTATTACTTCCAGCTGTTTGATGTTAAGGAGACTCACCAGAGAGCCCCCCACTCACACACACACACACACACACACTATCTCAAAGAGCCACAATCACAAACCCACATGCGAGTGAATACCAACACACACACACACACACACACACACACGCACAAACAAAAACTCACAAACTTACATGAACAACATTCAACAACACACACACACACTTTCAACTCTCGTGGACTTACTGTAGACTATATGCACAGCGGGAAACGCACACAATAAAAACATGCATGTTTACTGCACCGAACCGCATGCAGTGTGGAGACACATGCGCATACACACTTAGTATATACACAAACTTAGGGCCAATTCCAATTCCTATCTTAACCCTTAATCTTAACTGGCCCTCAAAACCAAGTGTTGAGGGTTATTTTGTCACTTAGAAATGGGACACCCCTTAAATGCAGATACGTCTTCAGACTGTAGGGGGCAGAATAACGCGAAGGTTGCGTCCAGTCTGTCAACTCCAAAAAAGAAGAAGAAGAAGAACACATTTACTTCAGGATTATTTATTATGATGCATTTGTCAGTCAAGTTATTAGGTTGTCAGTTAGTTATAAGATGATACTCATACAAATATTCAGCTGACAGTTACCACACACCACGACTTATTGAAAAGTAAACCATAGCAAACCATCGCTTGTCCGCACCGGCCGACTATTGACAAAAGATCGTAAAATAAAAATAAATGTTACGCAACAATGACGTCAGTAATCCATAATATGGGCCTAAACTAAGATAATACAATGGTTTTCATCATTTTTATATCTCTATTAACAAAGAAAATACTTCATTTGTAGCGTACTCGTTTCGCTGCTTTCGGCGCCATCTTTGTTATATGTGAAAACGCGCAATGCATTCTGGGTAGCCCCATTGCTCCCAAGGGTGGTCTCGGGGAAAATCTCAATATTGAGGGCGATACAGCACCTTAAACTTGGCCCCCAACTTAATTTTTCTGATTTCAGTCATTAATTCAGACCAGGCCTGTCCCTCACTGCCTCTTCCCTCTGTGTCAGCCTGACTCTTCTTCTCTTCCCTCTCTCTTACACCACCAACATATTCTCTTTCTGAATGGCAGAGTGTGTCCTAAACAAGCTCGTCTCGTGTGAAAACGATGTCCAAGTCCGTGTATTCACAGTTTATCAGCAAAACATCAGGAAAACACCAAATTGGCTCCTTTATTTTGCACTTTCAACGCACACAAAACGTATTTGAACATCACAGATGATGGTGATGATGATGAAGTATTTTCTCCACACCAGATGATAATAACCCTCTGTTCTGTTCCGTCTCTGATCACCTATACCATGGTTTTTTTTTTTTTTTTTAATGCCACACAGACGCTAACCAGGATTACATCACTGTTCTTTAAAAAACTCGCCCCTTTTTTTCTGTCTGCACTAAAACATGAGGCCAAATGTTCCAGCTGTATCCACTCTGGGCTCTGAAAATCCTTTTTTTACCCCCCCCCCCCCCCCCCTTTTTTTCTTGTGAATGTAGTGCAAACTGAAAACAGCACCATGACACCGAAAATACTCTTTGTGTAGGATAAATATAAATCTTTTAAAGCTTATCAGATAGCAAAAAAATGCTTTCATTCGCTTACTCACTGGAGTATTTGCGTTGTTAATGATATTATTATTATTTTTGCCTTTTCTTGAACATCCATCCATTATCTACCTCTTCATCCTCCACCAGAGGGTCGTGGGGGGTGCTGTGGCGGGGTCACACCCTGGACAGTTCGCCAGTCCATCTCAGGGCCACATATAGAGACAAACAACCATTCACTCACACTCTCACACCTACGGTCAATTTAGAGCATTGGTTCTCAAAGTGCGGCCCGGGGGCCCAATGGCGGCCCGCAGAAACATTTCTGGCGGCCCCTGCAATGAATTACAGTTGATAGTTTTAATCCAGGAGCTACTAAGCTTGTTAAATGTTTATTGGACATTACTGGATACAGACCAATAAGTGTAAACAAAAATACTGGGTATTTACCTGGTTTCTATATGGTGAATTTTAGTGTATTATTGGGTTATAAGCTGGTAATAAGCAGGTAGCTACAGCCCCCAATTACTAGCTATTTACCCAGTAAATATATGGTAACAGAAATGTGTTACTTGGTATTAACCTGTAATTAGAAGGTAAGAACAATGGCTAAAATACTGGGTAATTACCCAGTAAATTATGAAGCGTTTTTATATTAATGCTTAAATTACATTATATTAACGCTTATATTACTTAATGCTAAACTGTAGAACTGCAATCTGGTCATTAAAATTATTACAAATGGGATTTCTTTCTGTTTTTTTTTTCCTTTGACGGCCCTCAGTCCAATTTTGGGTTCCTAAATTGGCCCTCCGGTATCAAAACTTTGAGAACCCCTGATCTAGAGTGACCAATTCACCTAATCCCCATATCGCATGTTTTTGGACTGTGGGAGGAAGCCGGAGAACCCGGAGAAAACCCACGCACACACGTGGGAGAACATGCAAACTCCTTGCAAAAAGGCCCTTGTTCCGAAGTTGTTCCAAACGGGGCTCGAACCCAGGAACCCGGGTCTTCTTGCTGGGGTAGTGGGGCAGTGGCTAGCATAGTTGCCTCACAGCGAGAAGGTCACCGATTCAAATCCCGGTTCAAATTTAAATGTTAAATTTAAATGTTTCGTTTGACACTAAATGTTTAGCTAATATGCAAATTCACACTGCCGGTAACCGGATGTACCAAAATAGAAGCTCGAGGAGGTCAGGCTGCGTTTATACAATCAAATAACGAATTAAAATCACCCTAGCGGGGGAAATTTAGACTTAGATTTAGATTTTTTATTCATTGAAATTATATTGAAAAAAATTCAAATTTTTATTATACATGTTTTTCGTGGCAAAAAGTTGCCGTTTATTTTAGCATGCGCAACTTTACAATCGGCGCCTCATGCTCTCCCCCCTCCTCCTCTGATCCGTCTTCCCTCTGTTTTTTTCCCCGAGCCTGTTAATCAGCAGATAGTTGATGAAGGCCTGAGTTCAAAGACAGACACGGAGAGAGAGAGAGATCGGGGGGGAGAGGAAAGGAGGCGCAGAGCAGCGAGATACAGGGAGTTTTGGACCAACTGTCTGTTTGTCAAAACACGTCCACCCGTCTGTCTCTTTTCCTGCTCTCTCTGCCTCTGATGTGTCCCTCAGTGAGGACCACGACGCAGGCTTTTGCTCTTCGGGTTTTTCCCTTTCATGTTCCATTAAAAGTGAGTGAGAAGCAGACGAGGAGCGAGAGAGAGAGAGAGATTAATTACACGTTTCAATAATGGAGATTAATTAGTATTATTAAAACACTGACAGTATCAACTAGTTGTCAAGCGTTTTTGGCGAGGCACACGCTGGAGTTGTAACGTTAATGGGTAAATTCATGTCTCTCCGTGGCAGCATAAAAGTCATCTCTGCTCATCTTTCCCCTCCTTCCGCTGCCTATTCCACAATACTGTACATCAAGCCGCTGGCATCTGAAATTGTTGTTTTCGTGCGTATCGTTTTCGTGTTTATTCCCACCTATATTAAGCTCCGCAAGCTTGAAACAATCTTCTTGACATTTATCTTTTTCCTACATTTTATTTTTTTTCACCAAGTCCTCAGACAACCGCAGCTTTTATGGGAGACAGCGGCACAGAGAAAACTCTCGACGTGGAAAGTGTCACGTTAGAAGCACTGACGAGTCAAAGTTTCTGGGGGGGTGAAAAAAAAAGAAGAAGAAGAAAAAAGTCGAGGCTCATCAGAGCTTTGGTTCCGATTTGAGCGAGAAAGCAGAGAGCGTGAGCGCTCAAACCACACGGCGACACCACAGGCCAACTTCACCCTTTTTAACAGCGCCATATTTCCCCCCCCCCCGCCAAAAAAACGTAACAGACGTAGCATGTGATATCCAAATGGCACCGAAGTCTCTGATAAATCCAAGGATTGAGTGATGGGAGGATTTATAACATGTCAACATAACTCTACTAAACATGGTGCCATGCATGCTGCATGTGCACAACCACACGCGCTCGCATACAAACGCGATTACATGCACGCAAACACGAGAACAAGCTGAATCAGCTGTGATCTTACAACCTAAAGAAAGGACTGAGAGATGAAAGTGAGCGAAACAGCCAGAAAGTTGTTGAGTTGAGCATGAGGTGATAATTGATGGGATTTTTTTTTTTAAGTGTGGTTGTATGAGGTACTGGCACGTACGTACGTAAAGCGATGACTTGGACCAGAGCGACTTTGCTGTCGCTAAAAACCGGCCTGAGACATGGACGCTCGCTCTCACTCAAGGTAAAAGAGATTTTAGCCACTTAGCAAGAGACAACAACGGATCGCCCTACTCCGGGTACTATAGGCCGGGTACATCCGGTTGCGTACATTGAACCGCAGAAGAAGAATAACGTCCGTTGTGGAGGTGTTTCACGAGCGACAGTGTCTTCTGACTCTGGGTCTGACTCCGGGTCAAAGGTCGTCAAAGGGACTGCGGCGGGGAGTCGTGAAGAAGCTATTTTTAAACACTGTTAAAACAAATGTTTTGATAATGAGTAGCAGTGCATCCACCGTTCCAGAGGGGGGAGCTGCATGCGCTTCTGAGAGCGGGTGTGCTGAATATGTCACTTCCGGGTACTGGCCAATCACAAGACAGTTGTGAAGGCTCTAACGCTGGTTGGCCAATCCCAACACACTCTTCCACACTGTCTTCTGGGTGCGAGATTTCAGTCTGAAACACCGCGGCTGAGGAGAGCGTCAGTAAGGAGAGATTTTTAGCAGCTCATTTACAGCAACTAGGAGGTTTTTGACCATAAAAACAAGTTAATGTATGTAAGTAGACCTCCATAACTAACATATATGTGCAACAGCACCACTCTATGTGAGCTTTAACTTTTTTTCCCCTGTCTGGAGGATAAAATATGTTGTTTTGAATGGAAACATCTTCACACTTATGGCCGAACATGCCCTCGCAGACGGGGAGCCGGCCGGCGTTAACCTCAGGTCTCTCCCTATTGACCAGCTCCGACACTGTAGAGAAGCGAGAGGAGGTCGTGCTCCGTCTACGGGGGACGGCGCGAGGGTACGAGCAGCGTACGCCGGAGGTAACGAGATCTCTCGTTGAACTCACAGCGAGAAGGGAAGAAACGAGAAAGGGAAGAAAAACCAAAACAGCGGGCATCCGCCTCACGCACGCTCTGCGGGGTGCATTTTTGTGTGTCCGTGTGCATGTGCGTGTGTGTGTGTTGTGGGTGTTTGTGTATCTTTTCTCCAGCAGGACCCCCAGATCAAAACCACAAACCCCACTCTCCCTCCTCTCCATGTCTCCCTCTCTCTCTCCATCTCTCCACCCCCTCTCTCATTAAAACTGCAGGCCCAGGCTTCTAATTAAATCCCACTTGAAAAGTCTTAAAGTCAGCCTCAGATTGATTCAATTTGCATTTATGAACAGAGAACATTGCCTAAAAGGATTAATAAATTGAAGGAAGAAAAAAAAAAATTCTTCCTTCTTTCTGCGCCACTCTCCGTCCTCGCTTGTAAGACAACATCCAAAGAGAACCCCCCTCGCACGCACACACACACACACACACACACACCAAACGTCTATCCAACATATGCTCTTGCTTTCTCCCCTCGCACGTCCCTCCCAGGATGCCAGCAGAGATGGGTATAGTGTGTGTGTCGGCGCACTACATGCACAAGGTCCTCGTCTGTGGAAAACGAGCGCAAAACTCCTCTGAGGCACCGCTGAGAAGAAGAAGAAGAAGAAGAAGAAGAAGAACACGCGCTAAAAACAACCCACGTGTTCTTCTCGCCGCGTGCGAGAAGGGGTGATTTTTTTGGTGTTGGAGCGTGAGTGCTAAAAGTGACGAGGAGGCACAGTGGGAAAAAAAAAAAGATCCTCGCTGTACTGTCAGAGACAGACCAAGATGGTGGAGTCATGCCATTGGCTAGTGGACACCTACAGCAACATGTTTTTGAAATCCAAAAAAAGACGCTGCCAGGAAAGAGAGAGCCAGACTCAATTAGTGCGATAAAATGAAAAAAAAAAAGAGCAAGAGCAAGAGCGAGACATTCCGAACAGACCCTAAACTCAAACTGCTGCCAAAAAGAGCAACTAATATGAGGATTTACACGAGCAGTGACACAATATGGTCTGTCCTGGAAAGACATGAGCACAGGCTCTCTTCTTTGTGTACTTATAGTGCATGTAACTGTGCCAACGAGACAGGAGGAAATTACCTGGAAAATGTCTCCTGATAACGGCAATCAAATGCATTTACATCAGCAAAATGTGAACGTTGAGTTTGTATAAATGGTTTTTTTCTTTTGGGCCGGGGCATTGTCGTTTCCCTTTCAACCCACGGGAGTATCGTAAGAAAACATTATAATGACGGAAACCTAATTATCTTCCTTTTCTCACCTGTACCTTTATCAAAAGCCGCACCGAGTCAAAAAAAACTAGTACACAATTTTGTAATCTTTGTTATTTTGAGGAGCTTTTTCTGCACTTTTTTGGGGGGGGAGGGGGGGGGGGGGTTTGCCAGTCAAATTGGCTTGTATAATGGCTGACAGACTTTCATAAGACTACTGGGAGCTCAGTTGTTGAAGCCTTATTAATAAAAGAAGTAGAAGCACATGGAGACGTTCTCGCAAACACCAGCGCGGCATTCGCTCGTGTCACACACACACACACACACAACACACCAGTCACGGCTTCGCTGATCGCTTCGTGGTTTTTCCTCTGATTTCAGCAACACAATCGGGTCTTACATGAGAGACAGAATTGTCTGGAAAAGACACACAAAAAAAAAGGGATACGCGGGCAATAATAATCATTAAAAATAATAAAAGTTTGTACAGTGAGCGGTCAGCGAGGACAGCTCACATGCATCATGACAAAGTGAATATGGGAGGCAAGATGATTTTAATGGCACCACTTTGTATAAAACAACACTGACCCCTAGTGATAGCAGTCAGAATGATCTGAGAAAGCAATTTGCATAATGTCATGTGTGCATGTATGCGAGTGTGTTGCAGCTGCATGAGAGATGAAATGCAGGAGTCTTTTTCTTTTTTTTATTGTTTTTGTTTCTGTAGGTTAATCTGAGTGTATGCTGTGTATTTTTTTTTTTTATTTCAGAACACACTCTATGTACAGTGTGTGTCCATGAGGTGTGTGTGTGTGTGTGAGCTAATAATGGTCCCTGGTGGACCGGAGCTTCCTTTGATGCAATGAAGGCCGACAGGCGTGAAACAGGTCCAATCAGGCGCGTGGGCGCTGACAATTAACCCTTTTCACCGTGTGAAACCAAACATAATTGCCTGCGGCGCAGGAGGCCACTGGGCCATGGCCTGCCCAGCGTAGGCTGAAATGGGCATTAGCGGTGCCGCCAGGTGACCATTACACACAATTGAACTGCTGGGTGCTTCTTCAAAATCACATAGTTACAGTTGCTACATGGCGCTAATTGGCGTGACATTACCAAATGGCACCCATTTTTTAATTTTCCACACCGACGCGATTTATCTGGAATATCTTTCTACTATTCAGTATTATCCCAGATTTATGAGCTTTCTTCAGCCATGGCCTTACTGCAGTCATTCCCAAACATACAAACCTTGGAAATCCATCCATTCATTCATTCATAGTACCAAAGCCTTCCATGCACCAAAGTCCATTAATGAAATGGAGCAGAAAGAAGAAAGAATCTTATAGCATCTGCTCCTCTTCCATAAAACTCATCAACTTAATTTGCGAAATAGACCCTCACACCGCACACGGCGCTCAAGAGAGGCCACCAATCATTTGTTCTGACACAATATAGCAAATGTCGACCACTGTCTGAAAGCCTTCTGTGAATGAAGCAATTAAGTTTGTCACTGAAGGTGTACTTCCTGTTCCCAGTAGGTGGCACAATCACCCTGGATGGGCTTAGACAAAAGTTGCTTGCTCACAATTATTTAAACAAAATTAGGCGTGTGCATAAGTTTTAGTCACCACAAAAGAAAAACGTTGTGCATCCTCCTTTTGTAGAAATAACAGCCTCTAAACACTTCCTATAGCTTCTAATTAGAGTCTGGATTCTGGAGGAAATGCATTTTGGACCGTTCTTCTTTACAAAACATCTCCAGTTCAGTCAGGTTTGATGGTTTGCCCCGGCACAACTTCAACTTTGTCACTGATTCCTGGACATTGTTGTCCAGAATCTGCTGATACTGCAGACTTTCTGTAAATCATATAAGCTTTATTTCACTTCTCAAATATCACTGTGTTTGTCTCCTATATGATACATTTAACTACTTCGTACACAAAGCTGTCATTCACACATGATTCAAGCACATCAACACATGTTTGTGACGGCCCTGGAGCTAGTGAATAACAGTGCAGCCACATAACGTTCTGAAACGCACTGTGGATTATTAAAAGACAAAACGTCCCTGTAGACCTACAACATCATCTTGCTCAAGATGGTGTCACTGTGCATCGTTCAACTATTCAGCGCGCTTCACACAAGGAGATGCTGTATGGAAGAGTCATGCGGAAAAAGTTATGGAGATTAACAACGTTAATGAAAACTCACCCATAAGAAGATAGAAGGTTTCCTTGACTAGAAAAGCACTAAATAAATACATATATGAAGATAGTTAAGGGAAATGTAATGGGAGTAAAAATAAAAGTTTCTAGAAATATAAATAAAGTACAGATATGTGATTTTTGTCAAATACAAAACAAGTATTTGTAATTTGTTACATTACAACACTGCCAGTAAATGTTGGTAAATTGTATACATGTGTGTATTTTTCTACCGTTTAACAATAACCTTTTTCTCTGACTCCACTCTGAGAACAAGAATCACATACTGGTTATATTAAATAGAGAAATACATTTCTATAGTTGATGCTAATTCTGGATTCTGTCTTTTAAAAAATAAATAAAAGGTTAACTGGAACAAATTGTGGTTATTACGTTAAGCGTTGTGTGCACTGATAATCACATTTTATTCACATTACGCTCAAGGCAAATTCCCGTAAGTCGAGCGCATACATTAAAAGTGCTCTGAGCAGCAGTAATGCAGCAATAACATTTAATAACTCCATTCTTGTTTGTCTTTTTCTCGTATTCTTGTGATTAATTATCGATGGTGGCTGTTAACATTGGTTGATGATAAAATGTACCGTCGATTATTAACATGAGGACTTTATTTCAAATATCTTAGAGGAATAATTTGAGGTTATGCTAAACTTTAGTGTCGACAAAGTGGAAAATTGTCTTTGGCTCCACATACGTAAAAACAACATACAATGGAGCTCAGTTGACAATTCATTTAGTGTTTTATATATATATATTTTTTGGTTTTTAACAATTTATTTATTTTTATTTAACAATTTAACTGCACTTACAAATGATTCCTTGCAGACATGTGTGTGGACTGTGAGTGTAAAGGGAGCAGTTCTAATTGGGAGTGTGCGGCGGATGAGACGTGTCACTTTATTTAATTAGTTACGTCGAGAGCTTTCTTTTTGATCAGCATATAATTGTCACTGGGCTAATGAATAAATCAGGTTTGCATTAATTGTTTTGACTCCGTGTCACTATTCATTTACTGATTTGTTGATTACGAAACATTACTTTCATAAATTAAAAGTGTGGCGAGTGTTACAATAATGCATATTTATGTTAAGTTTGTCTTAACAAAAACCTCATTTTTGTACATACCAAGGAGGTAAAACTGGATCTATTTTATTTCATGTTTCGTTTCCTCCAATATTTGACATACCTTAGTTCGGCCTGCAGAGGTCGCCAGCGCTTCATCTCTTCTGAATTGACTTGCTGCTTAAAAACACACACAGAACATCTTGTCAAAACACTAACCTGTAGTAATATGTAGTAATAAATAATGCTACTGGCTAATATGTTTATGTTCTTAATGTAATACAAGCTTATACTGCAATAACTGGCAAACAATGTCATAATATTGCTGAATGAATAACATCATGTTTTTTTTTGTCCGTGTCCATGGTTATTAGATGACTAAAACCGGTCCAAACACACACACACACACATTATCTGTATTCATGTGTGGTACTTGGTGGTGTTTTGCAGCATTCGGCACCTGCAGTGATGCATTACTGCCATCATCTGGATTTAATTACCTATTAATTCTCATCTTTCCTTTCACCCCCCCCCCCCCCCATTATATTGAAATGCTTTATTTTCTTCATTGGTGTTTCATGGCTGTTTGTGGCACTTCACGGTTAGAGACACACGTTTCCAGCTCTGCCTTCTACTCCTTAACCATTTGAGTACCAAAACTAAGCTAACATGAAAATCTATCATGACTAAATCTGACTTCTTGACAAAATGACAGTTAATTAATGAATACTGTAATCTTGCGGTTCTGCAGAATCTGCTAATATTGAGTGGAATCCATGCGACCCCAACTTTAACAAGATTCCCAGTCCCTTTACTGTAGGTGGCAAGTGTTTTTCTTGGAATGCTGTGTTCTTTTTCCACCATGCATATCGCCCCTTGTTTTGCCCAAATAACTCTAATTTTATTTTTATCAGTCCAAAATGAAGCTGGCTTGTCCAAATGTGCTTTAACATACCTCAAGCGGGTGCAGAAAAAAAGGCCTTTTTCTGAATTACTCTTCCGTACAGCATCTCCTTGTGTAAAGTGCGCTGAACAGTTGAACGATTGCACAGCGACACCATCTGCAGCGAGATGATGTTGTGGGTCTTTGGAGCTGCTCTGTGGGTTGACTGTGACTGTTCTCACCGTCCTTCTCCTCTGCTTATCTGAGATTTTTCTTGGTCTGTGCCTGTGATCTTCCAATTCCTCACAATGTTCCTCACAGTTGAAACCGAGAGCTTAAATCTCTGAGATAGCTTTCTGTATCCTTCCCCGAAACCATGATGTTGAACAATCACTGTTTTCAGGTCATTTCAGAGTTGTTTTGAGGCTCCCATGTTGCTCTTTCTCTCTTCAGAGAAAATGCAAAGAGGAGAAACACTTGCAGTTGGCCTCATTAAATACCCTTTCTCATGATTGGATTCACCTGTGTAAAGAGGTCAAGTGTCACCAAACTAATTTTGAGTTCTAATAATTAGTGCTAAAGGTATTGAAATCAATAAAATGACAAGGGTGCCTAAATTAATGCACATTCCTAATTTTGTTAAAAACTATTCTTGCACACTTTCTGTAAATCATATAAACTTTATTTCACTTCTCAAATATCACTGTGTTTGTCTCCTATATGACACATTTAACTGAAATTTCTCATCCAAACAACCAATGATTTATAAAGGAAAATCATGAAAATGTACATTGCATATCACTGTAAAAGGGAAACATCCATGTTTTTCTTCCCTTTTGTCCAATGCAAGCACCAATACCGTAATACATCGGATAAATGAGCACTTTATTATTTTTTTTCTTTTTACCGTAGTATCCCCTGACTGCTGCTACCTCCTCATCGTTTTAGAGGAGGGAAAAAAAATGGCGGATTAGCGCTAAATCCACACCAGAAACAAACAAACACTTTACAAAGCAAGGTGAACGCCCTCAGACACACCGAGCAGCGTCTCGTTTTGGGGCTCGACTTCAGCGTTGAGCCCACATTAGCACTGGCTAGTATGGTATGCTCCCGTTTTGCTAATGTTGATGTTTACGTTCAGCGGCTACGAGCTAGCGAGCCACCTAGCATGCTAACGCTAGCATCCCGAGCAGTGGGCATGTCATGTGTGTGTGTGTGTAGCCGTGCGTAGCCGTGCGTAGCAAAGCATGCTGGATGAGGCGTGTGCACGACTGGGCAGGCATGAGCGTCATACTATTAGTAGTATGATTTGTGGACACAAATAATGTCATTTACTCCCGAAAAACACACATAAGCACAAAGCGCTGTTGTTGTACAAGCAACACAAGAGAGGAGACTGTTTTTGTCATGTTGTGGCTTTGTGTTTTGAATGGAGCTCGGTACATTTCAGTGATTGCTACGTGTTGATGTTTGGGCTATAGGTTTATACACACAACAGACAAGCTATAGTAGCTGCACGGCCGTATTTTGAGCACCGTGGCTGTGCAACAGGAGGACGGCGAACCTGCTGGGCGCTAATGCCTCTCTCTCCCCCCCCTCCTCCTCCTCCTGTCACTTCTTCCACAGACACGGGAAAAACAGCGAGCGGGGTCGCTTTAATTCAGACGCCATCCCCCTTGGCGGAGGAAAAAGGCGCACTTCTTCTATTGAAGAGAACGGTCACCCGGAGAGGAGAGAGAGAGAGAGAGGGACGGACGCCGCGAAACGGTTATGAAGTATTAAGGTGAGCACGTCTGTATTGTTTATTGTTTAGCCGATTAGACGAACAACGACGCGGCGTGTGTGTTCTGTCTCTGTACCCCGACCGCTTTTAATTTGGTGTTTTTGGTGTCAACGGCTCTCAAATTCAAATATTTGGCAGATGGTAAACAAGTGCCGCTGTGTACTGTGCGGGTCAGTAACGTGTAATAAGTCATTTTTTATGCTAGCCTTTTCTGTTTAAAATAGAAGCTAGTGTGTGCTAATGCTCCCTCTGTATTATGCACTTTTTTGGGGGGGTCATTTGGACTGGAACACACACACTCTTGAGGCACTTGTTTATCTTTCTGACCTGTTGACCCATGTTGTTGTGGCTGCTTGGTCGTGTTTTGGGTGAACCCACTGTCTGGGTTACAGGGGGTCACTCAAAACATTTGGCCCTTCTCTAAACCCCCCCCCCCCCCCCCCTGCTCACTAATGAATAATGACAACATTAGTAAACAATTAGCAATGTCAGTTTTCCATAATAGGTACTTAGCCATTGAGAAGAGAGGTTATTCCATGCTCTCTATTTAAAGGTGCATTATGTAATAAATCCTTATATGTCACAGACTCAGGAATAATGTTAATATAACAAACTGAACTCACCAACAACAACAGTACAGACAAAATATTTGCATTAAAAAAAAATATTTTGCAGACTGCAAATCATGTTTATGTTTTGAAATCATGTTTTGGCGTCATGTGGCGCCACCTACCGCCGTCTACCAATCATTGCAGTCAGTAGAGTCTCAGCTGCCGAGCAACCACGGGTTGCCAGTAACGTCGGAAAACGAAACCTAAAAAGACCTCTGTGTTTTGAATTTGAATGTAGTAACCGTTTTTGGACGCATTCTTACATATGGCACCTTTAATGAAATACAAATTAAATACTTGACAAATAGAACATGTTAAGCGGATTATTATTATCATTTTAAAAGACATTTGGAAAGCTGCTCATGGCAATATACTTTGCTGCCTGCCAGTATATCAGTTACTAGTACAGTCAGTAAAGAAACCTGGATCGAAATTCATCTTTAAAGCGCGATAAAGCACATTAAATCTATACGTTATGTGCTGTTGCCATGATGTCAGGCCTCATTGTTGAGCTTGCTCCCGTGTGCCTCCCGTGATGACCCCTCTGTGGTTTTCTGTCAAAACGTGGAACTCCTGGAACAATTTATATGCCAGTTTTCATCTGTTTTGAGTCGATGAAAACGATTACACTTAAGGTCAAGTTTTCACAAAAGGTTGGGCATTTGTTCCGGCGCTCCATTTTTCAGAATAATGTCTTTTAATATGTCGCGCATCATCATTTCTTCAAAATTACACTGGGATGACACCAGCTTATGCAGGTGTAGTATATGCTTCATGCAGTCATGGGCTGTTTTTATGATGATCAAATGAATCATGGCAGCGGTCCATATGGCTTCCTCAGTTTCGGGGTACATGTTGGCCCACACTGTCCTGACTGATCAGAGCCATGGCTAATGATAAACATTACACTGATGCTTTTCCTGCTCATACGAGTAGAACATCTGCAGTAAAAATGTCATGCAAGACTTACGTTTTTGTGTATATTTCCTTTTCTTTATAGTGGAGGCCACTGTTGCATTGTGAGCTTGGTCAGTATTGTTGGAGTATGAGGAAACCTGTACCACAGAAAGGTAAGAGTCTATTGGATCACTCCGATATCAGTATTTATTCCCAAATTATTTGTGACGCATGAGTATTCATGTCAAAGGGATAGTCCATGTGCTGACACATAGTCACTGCTGACTGCACTGTGATTGTGTCACTGTTCACTCCCTGCACCAAACTCCGAGGGAAAATCAGTGATTTTGCATCATGGCGCACATGAGTTGTTGATTCACTGCTCCCACTGCCAATAAGATGTATTAGTTATGTGATTTTGATGTTTGAAATCATTCTTGTAGATGTACGTAAGTGACACAAACTTAAGAAACAAGGCAGGAGTAGATCGGCAGTTCCCCTGTACCAATGAGTTAAAACACACATTTTCTCAATGGAATTTTGTGTGCGATAGGTAGTTATAAACTCCCGATATCACTGATATCATTAAGTCGAGTATCCGCCGATATCAGTCCAGTACAGTAATTTTAGACCTTTTAAACCTATTAAGTATTCATCTAAGTATTTTTCTGCATTACTCTTCCATACAGCATCTCCTTGTGTAAAGTGCGCTGAATAGTTGAACGATGCACAGCGACACCATCTGCAGCAAGATGATGTTGTAGGTCTTTGGAGCTGCTCTGTGGGTTGACTGTGACTGTTCTCACCATCCTCCACCTCTGCTTATCTGAGATCTTTCTTGGTCTGCCAATTCCTCACAGTGTTCCTCACAGTTGAAACTGAGAGCTTAAATCTCTGAGATAGCTTTCTGTATCCTTCCCCTAAAACCGTGATGTTGAACAATCATTGTTTTCAGGTCATTTCAGAGTTGTTTTGAGGCTCCCATGTTGCCACTCTTCAGAGAAGACGCAAAGAGGAGAAACACTTACACTCCTCGTTAAATACCCGTCCTCATGATTGGATTCACCTGTGTACGGAGGTCAAGGGTCACTGAGGTTACCAAACCAATTTTGAGTTCCAATAATTAGCGCTATTAGTTGCACACTTTCTGTAAATCATAAACTTTATTTCACTTCTCAAATCTCACTGTGTTTGTCTCCTATATGATACATTTAACTGAAATTTCTTATCCAAACAACCAATGAATTATAAAGGAAAATCATGAAAATTTACAGGGGTGCCCACAATTTTGCATACCACTGTAGGATTTTTGGAAAGAGGCTGTCTGGTAAGATTCTCAAAGTATTCTAGACTTCAGTGGGTGTATTTTAGCCTTTTGTTGAGTGACTGAAATCTGTTTTTACTTGTGTCCCTGCTGGTGGCCATATTTTCATCGAGAGAGCATCAGTGTCTGACGTTGATTCCTGGTGCAGTTGGAGTTAATTATGTGTCAAAACCTCTTACAACCACATAAAAAACTATTGGATCGGTTGCTGTCACTTGCAGGAAAAGTTCGATTATGATATGTTTACATCACTTAGATGACTTCATTCCATCCAGCCCTCCTTATTATTTCTGTGTAGTCAGAATCATATATTTTGCTTTGTCATACTCCTTTATTCCCATCAGTGGGTTGGAGCACAAATTGTTGCAGGTATTGCAAGGTATTGATTGATGAGAAAATCACCAGCAGTTGAGAGCTTATTTTGTCTTTCATGGTCTCCCCCAGCTATCGAGTGGAAAGATGCCAGAAGGATCAAGCAAGCCCGGAGTGGACGGCCCTCCCGGGTGCCTTCACAGTACCAAGGTAAATAACCCACAGCAGCCATTGATTTATGAAGTAACTGTGAGCAACACCAAGGAGTGTCATTATTTATTTATTATTTTTTTATATATATATATATATATATATATATTTTTTTAACGAAACATCTTGTCAAAGTTTGCTGCAAATGTTGGCAGTAGGTTTGAAGCTCAATGTCTTTTTCGGTTGCCTTTTGTTTGGGCTTAAAAAAAAGAGATTTAAATTAAATATCAAAGTCAATTGTAACATGAATTTCCTACGTTGTTGTTTTTCAGCAGGACATTTCAGCTGGGATAAATACCTGAAAGAGACCTGTGCTGCTGCTGCACCTGCTTCATGCTTCAGACAGGTGAGCAAATGTCTCCTCTCATTCATGGTTTATTTAACCTTTGACAGGAAAGAAAGACTGAGATTGAAACGCTGGAGTATCCTGGCCAAGACAGACAGCAGTACATACAGATTATGACACAGATGCAACCAATTCAATCATACAGCATACTCAATATAAACATAATAAAATATACAGTGCGGTATAGAACCATATAATCGGTCATTTTTCAATAGAATCATCTCTACACCCAGGGAGCCACATATTTAAATTTGGTAATGAGCCTTAAGCTGAATTCCAATTCCTTGCTTAACCCTCAATCTCAAAAATGTGCGCTCCCTCTAGTGCAAGTGCTGTCCCGATTCTCAGAAAAATTAAGTTGAGGGGCAAGTTTAAGGGCTGTTTGGCCTAAATATTGAGATTTTCCGCGACCACCCTTGGGAGCAAGGGCTACCCAGAATGCATTGCGTGTTTTCACATAAGAAAGATGGCGTCGAAAGCAGCGAAGCGAGTGCGATACAAATGAAGTATTTTCTTTGTTAATAGAGATATAAAAATGATGAAAACCATTGTATTATCTTAGTTTAGGCCCATATTATGGATTACTGACGTCATTGTTGCCGGTGCGGACAAGCGATGGTTTGCTATGGTTTACTTTTCAATAAGCCGTGGTGTGTGGTAACTGTCAGCTGAATATGTCCGTGGTTGTGGTATTTGTACGAGTATCATCTTATAACTAACTGACAACCTAATAACTTGACTGGGCCAGTTAAGATTAAGGGTTGAGCTTGAGGGTTAAGATAGGAATTGGAATTGGCCCTTAGACTGACGATAGGATGTTTGTCTGTCACGTAGAGCCTTACGCCCCCAGTTAACGAGTTCAAGGCGGGGATGAAGCTGGAAGCTCAGGACCCAAGAAACACCACGTCTACCTGCATTGCCACAGTAGTGGGCCTGACCGGGTCACGGCTGCGGCTGCGTTTGGATGGGTCGGACAACAAGAACGACTTCTGGCGCTTGGTGGACTCCTCTGAGATCCAGCCTATTGGCAACTGTGAGAAGAGTGGAGGCATGCTGCAGCCACCACTTGGTACGGACACGTTTCACAATTATTTTGTTTTGTTTTGACTTTTTATTTTGTCCACTAGATGTCAGTGACTAACAGCATAAATAACCAGTGTGTGACCTAAAGCTGCAAGGATATTTTTTTTTTTGAATCACCATCTGAATAAACACACAAATGTTAGTTGCATTATACGTTCTCACCAATCCATTTATTGTTGCAGTTTTAATAGTTTTATTCCTATGTTTATCCATCAACATCACCATGTTCTCTCACTTATAACAGCAATTGTCATCGTCTTCAGGTTTCCGTCTCAATGCGTCTTCCTGGCCCATGTTCCTCCTGAAAACGCTAAACGGAGCAGAGATGGCGCCCGCTCGCATTTTTCACAAGGTACCTGTACGAGGCACGCAAGCTCGCCACATTGTGAGGGAAACTAGCTGCTGTGTCGGTGTGTGTCAGACAGAAAACAAGTCATGTTTATTCAGTTGTCATAGCAACTGTTCAGACCTGGTGTTAACACCCTGACGCCCTGAGAGATCCAACCATACAGTGGACAGTATTAAGTGTGACTGTTGTTCACGAACAGATGAACCAAATTTTATTTTTAATGAGTTTGACTGTATAGATGTGCCTGTTGTAACAACCCCACTGAGTTTGCATGCACGTTGGTGTGTTAATCGATGACTTAATTAATCGTCAAATATTTTCGCAATTGATTCATCAGTTCGAATGTAATTACAACAATTTGTCAGCTTATTAAAGGAGGCTTTGCTACATATTAACAACAGTATTGTTAATATGTATGTGTATTATTTTGGTTTGTGGAAAAGACATTGTTTTGAGGTTTGAAAAACACTGGCCAAAATTCTTCAAAATGTTATGGACCAAACGATCAAAAAATCAATTGATAGAGTGATCAATTATGAAAAGAATTGTTAGTTGCAGCCAGGGAATCAGTTCACTTCTTATCAGGGTTCCCCCAGTGTATTATAAGCCTCTAATAAGACTTAGCGTTGCTATCTCTATTTAAAATAGAGAGAATAGAGAACATTCTCTCTCTTTGAGCAGTTAACTAAAGCGATCAGCTCATCTGATGCATCTGTCATTCCCTTAATTACAGCGTTAAAGCTACTTCTTTCACAAAGGTTGAGACCACGGAGTAAAAACAATGAAAAGTGTGCTCAGAGTCTGTCACCATGTTTTACTCAGATCACCTGCACTTCATCGCGACTGTGCTCCATCCTCTTTATAAAGATCATTATTTTTATGTGGGGATAAAACACGTAGAGAAATGATCCAGTTCACTTGGAGCAGCATGGAGAAACTGTACCGTTGCATCCCTAGTCCTTATGTGTCATGGGCATTCATTTTATTTTGCTGGATGGTAATACCAGGTCTGAACATGGTCATAGTGAGTCATTAATGTAAGGTAAACAAGGATCCTTTAATCCACATCATGCTCTTAGAAATACATGACCAAGCTTTGGCTGATTTTACTCTTTCTTCTTGTTACATCTATTCACTCATCCCTGACCCCTCTCTTTTCTTTCCCATGTTCCCCAGCAGGAGCCTCCTGCCCCAGAACAGAACTCCTTCGAGGTGGGCATGAAGCTGGAGGCGGTGGACCGAAAAAATCCCCATTTCATCTGTCCAGCAACGGCGGGCGCTCTGCGAGGTGCCGAGGTGCTGGTCACCTTCGATGGCTGGCGCGGAGCTTTCGACTACTACTGTCGCTACGACTCGCGCGACATCTTCCCCGTAGGCTGGTGCGCCCTCACCGGAGACAACCTTCAACCACCTGGCACCAAAGGTATTTTAATAGTTGATGTTTCATGTCTGTTCATGTTCTGTCTGACTCACACGTGTGCTTTGGGAGACAACAACTAAAATGCTTCCCATATTGGCCAATCAAATCACATAATGCAAATATTCTATCACAGGTGCTAGCCAATCAAATCACTTTCATGTGTTTAGCTCAAATACTACACAATACAAACATAGCTTTCAGACAAGGTTGCTTTCCCCATTGCCAATGTTTTTTGCTGGACAAAGTGCACCCAACAATGGCGAGCATGGCGGACCTCACGTTACCAACGCTTGCTACATAGTTAGCCATGATGGACACTGCTCGGCTGGCCTCTGATAGCCGCCCCTAGCACCAATCGCCAGACGGTCAAGCTTTAAAGCAAACTAGCGTAGCTTATGTGTGAATCCATCATTCGAAAAGTGTCAGAATCACCTCACCATTCACCTGATTTTTACCATAAACACCCTGAGGGGGGTGAAAATCCAGTGCTCTACTCTGTCTTACACATTTTTTAACATGATTTTTAGGTGAACATACTCAAAGATTTTGGTCCCCACGATGGTACTCTCATAGCACCTCAGTAGTATTTCCCTTTTTTCCTGGGTAGTTGGCAACTTGGCAAGGGAATGTCGTTCTGCAGACCTTTGTGTCTGACATACAGCTGTTCTGGAAATTTCTGTAGCATCGTTGAACTTCAGTGCTTATGTGAAAGCTGCTTAAGAAACTTACTAAACTTAAAACTCAAACTGTATTTCTTTACAAACATACTTTTCATACTGTTTATGTTGTTTTATCTTCCACTTTAATCTTTCAGTAGTCTGTCCACAGTCTGAGACGATTTATATTTTCCTTGTGTATCCAGTTCCAGCATTTTAGAATGACACAGAGTTGGTGGTATCCTGTTTTCTTTTAATGACCCCTGGAGATAATATTTTGGCCGTGTTTGTTTGTCTGTCTGTGCGGAAATTAAGGACGGATTTTGATGCAATTTTATGGGGATGTAGGTTATGGCCCAGGAGCTTTTGAGGGGTGATCCAGATCTGGAGTTTGTAAGAATGATTATTAACCTTGTGAGAGAAATGTATTGAGAGTGGAACATTTTTGCATTTAAATCAGTGACTATGGGCGACGGTCGCTCAGTGATGGAGCGAAGGTAGTGGGTTTGATTGGCCGCTCCACTAGTCTACATTGCCGATGTGTCCTTGGACAAGACACTTAACCCCATGTTGCTCCTGAAGGCTGTGCTGGCAACGTGGATGGGTATGAAAGTGTGAGTGCATGGGTGAATGGCAAAATTGTTGTGTAAAGCAGTTTTGAGTCATCAAGACTAGAAAAGTGATATGTTTACTTCTTGCAAAAAGCATATCTCTTTTATTGTGTTTGTTTGGTTTGGTTGGTGCCCGATGGTTTAGCTGTGTGACGCAAGTACATCATCTGCTGAAAGCATTATGTGAACCAGTTGTGTAAGCCATGAGCTTGAGGTTTTTTAATTTTAATTCATTTTGTAATTCACACCCTTGTGAAGTGAAATGACTAATGTAAAGTAATCAACTTTTTTGAAAAGTCACTGCAGGCAGTTGTGTGTTTTCTTGTCGCCGGCCTTGTATCGCAGAGCTGAAACATTCCTGAAGTCGTTGCCGTGTTAACTTTTTCAACATGTGTGCGCTGAGCGCCAGAACCACAGCAGGGAAACTGTTGTAAGCAATTTGTTACTCGGGAAACATAAAAGTGAGACGTGGATACAGGGGTTATCGGCCACAAGTTCAGCTCCACTCATCTGTTATCGTCCACCGTACGTGAAAGAGTGGGAAAAGGCGAAGAGAAATGAGGTGGCAGGGTTCGTCTTTGTAGCCTGCTCGTGTTTTATGAAGGCCTGGCACTCACCCAGTTGGCAGAGTGGGGCTGTGACGTGGTTTGAGTGTGAGTGTGTGTGTGAGTGTGTGTGTGTGCGTGGCCCCTCCACAGGCCTCATGTTGGCATCCTCGTCTAACCTCGAGGTCTGATCAGACAACTCGGAGAGAGAGGATTGAGTAATGAGAGCGGATAGCGACGAAGAGGAAAGACAGACACACAGTGTACCGTGAAAGTCGGGAGTGTTTACATTGTCAGTCGATGGTGGGAGGAGAGTAGAAGGGAAGGAAGGAGGAAAAAAAAGGCAGATAGGAGGAGCAACACAGAGGAAAAAGTGGGAGAGGAGGGAGAGGGTGAATCTGAGGACAAGATCCGCAGACAAGCGCGCACACTTTTGACGTTCCTGTGAGCCAGAAAGGTGAGTAAAGATTGGAGTGAAAGAATGAATGAAGTTGCAGAAATGCAGACGGGGGTGGTAATTTATCATCTCTTTGAAGATATTTCTGCTGTAATATGAAGCTGACAGTGGTGGCACTGTGAACTCCATGAACTCAGTGCACACAGAGGAGGAGGAGGGTTAAAAATAAGGTTTGGCTTGTTCATTTTTGTGTTTGACTGTGTGCCATCACTTCCACTCTGAACCTTTTGTAACATATGATCTAGGTTAAGCCCAGTCCATGCAGGATCAATCAGAGGCCTTGTTTGTCCGTTGCTCTTACAAAAGTAGCAGTAGCTGCCAGAGAGAGCTCTGCACTGGTCATTGTGCTTGTTGTTGTTGAATAAATGCAGCCCCATGGGGCAAGACCTGTGTTGTGACCGTGGCCACTCTTGATTGAGGATGAATAAGTGGTCCTCTTTTTGTGCGTTTGTGCGTTTTTTTGCCCGTACACATTCTTGATGTTTTGCCAGCTGCGATGGCTCGTGTTGTGTTCACAACTTATTCATTCATTATGTAATTAATTTCGGGCTTTTCTTAATGTGGTAATTAGGTTATTTGAGGTGCAGACACGAAGCCGTCACAGTTAATGAAAACATGGCTGCCAGTGGGGAAAATTTTAGATTTTAGCCAATTAACAAAATACTTTCTGAAAAAGAAAATCTGAGCTCCCCCTTGTGTCTACTTCTTTATCCTCACAGTCATGAAAACTCACCCCTGACACTCCCCCCTCCCTCCCTGGCAAACATGTCCATGCCGATGGAAGAATAGCCAACCACTTACCGAAAAACAAACTAGCAACAGGCATGGCTCATAACAATGGTCGAGCCAACACCGTTACAACAAAAACAAAGATTTCAGTAATTAAAACAAGTTATTTGGTTCGTCAGCTTTTTTAAATGTGAATATGTTCTAGTTTCCTTGCTCCATATAACAAAGACATTGGTACAATTGAACACGTTTGTGGACAAAACAAGACACATAAGACAGATAATCATCACTTTGAGGTCCGGGAAACACTGATCAACATTTTTCAAGTAGATCAAAACAACTAATGTATTCATCAAGAAGTGAATGGACAGATGAACTGATTATGAAAAATAATATGGATGAACTATTCTTGTGTGATGTCAAGTAAAATATCAGATTTTCTCTATGGACTTTGGTGTGGGGAATGAGATAAAGCAGTGGACGTGTTTTTAAAAGATAGCAGACATAACCTGGCAAAAAATTTAACAGATGATCCCTTTTTTTTTAATTGTTAAAAGCCGCCAAGCTGGTTCCCAGCACTGGGGAAGCCCTAACCACGAGGCCACAGCTGCCCAAGTTGACACAGCAGACCTGTTCTTGTAATCTTCAGAGCCACAACATTTACTTAACTCCCTTTGACTCGTGTCTCTGTCCTTTGTCGTCCATGCAGTGGTGTTACCGAAGAGTGTTGGGGCATTGACGGACAGGAGTGTGGAGACCCCGACCATGCACCCAACCCCGACAGTGGGACGACCACCAGGTCAGAGAGGACGTAAGCCAGGTCGCAGGAAAATCAAGGTTGCAGGCCCCTGGGGTCAGAAGGACTCAGCGTTGACAGCGCAGACCATCCATCCGGGCAAGGAGATCGTGCCCATCAAGATCCCCAAAAAACGAGGGCCCAAGCCTGGCAATAAGGTGGGCATGAAATTATTAAAGCTCACATAGAGTGGTCCTGTTAGTTATGGAGGTCTACTTACATACATTAACTTGTTTTTATGCTCAAAAACCTCCTAGTTGCTGTAAACGAGCCGATAGAAATCCTCTTTTCTGACGCTGTTGCCCAGCCGCGATATTTCAGACTCAACTCTCACCCCGGCTTCCCAACTGTCTCGTGATTGGCCAGTACCCGGAAGTGACATATTCAGCACACCCGCTCTCAGAAGCGCAGCTCCCCCCTCTGGAATGGTGGATGCACTGCTACTCATTATCAAAACATTGTTTTAACAGTGTTTAAAAATAGCTTCTTCACGACTCCCCGCCGCAGTCCCTTTGACGACCTTTGACCCGGAGTCAGACCCAGAGTCAGAAGACACTGTTGCTCATGAAACACCTCCACAACGGACGTTCTTCTTCTTCTGCGGTTCAATGTACGCAACCGGATGTGCCCAGACTAGCGCCCGGAGCAGGAGGATCTGCTGTTCCGGAGAACCGTTGTTTACGTAACCGGACCGGGTTTTTTTAGAGATCTCGCTGAGCCCGAGATTACAATAAAACACAGCGTTCTCAGCAGTGGCTGAACTGTTTGTTTAGAACCTTCAGGCCTTTGAGAACAGACAGTTGCCTTCAAATATATGGGGCAGTTTACACAAATAACACAAATATGTTTTCCGATTTATGTCTGAATCTGAATGTGTTGAGCTGAAAAAACAACATCAATATTAAAAAAAACAAAAAAACATTCTAAGGATAATTATAATAATTGTATATGCTGATGGTCCATAAATACACTACGCTACAGTACCAATTGCATTATTGCTGCTTTATTTATTATTACTTTTAAAATTGCGCTCAAATTCACTCTATTTTTTTTTTTTTTTAGTTTAATTTGTCATGTAAAATGGTATAATGAAATGTTGAGGATTCACGATGTGATATTTTGCTGACTTTAGTACTACAGACAATATATGTTGCTTTTTTTTTGTTTGCAGTTAAACTGGGCAAAGAGAGCTGGCTGGCTGGAAGATGCCATGGCTGGTCCAGGACGGCCAGTGACGGGTCCCGTGAGAACCAGGGGCAGACTTCCTGCTAATTGGGCACAGAGGATAGCTCTGCAGCAGGCCCAAACTCAGGCACAACCTATCAAAATCCCAAAGAAGAGGGGGCCAAAGCCTGGCAGCAAGGTATCACTTCATAAAACATTGTACACACTTTAGTATCATGTTTATTGTGAAGTAAACATCATAATATCAGAGCAGGAAGTTGCTCTTATATGTTGTTATGAGAGCGTTGCTACAACTGTGTTGTTAAAACCCTTTTTCACCAGATACACTGGACAATATGTTAAGGAGTAGCCAGCAAAGATGCAGCAGATGTTTGCTGCATCTAATTTTTGTGTGACGCACTCATCAGATCCCAATGTACTGAACAGAGGATACTGGAAACTTTTACAGCTGTGTTATACATTTTCTTTTGATCCGTTTCCCCCCCACCTGATGTTAAACCTTGTTACGTTTAATGAATGGTGCTTTGTTAAAGACTTCAAATACAAAAATACTAACTGCAGCATAAAGAGGCACTTAACATAAAAACATGTGGTCGAAGCTGTTCATAATACAGAATCTTTTGAGGAATATGTCTGAATGTGTGTGTCCGTATCCAGAGAAAACCGCGGGTGGTTCCTAATCCAGTCCCAACGTCTCCCACCAGCAGCACCCCAGAGCCCGACACTAGCACTGTGCCTCAGGACAATGCTACCATTCCCAACTCTGCACTACAGGCTCCCACAGGTACATGACCTCCACACATGCAGCATTTACAATTAGTGCTGTCAAACTAGGGCTGGGCGATACGGCCTCAAATCAATGTCACGATATATTGAGCAGCTCACCTCGATAACGATAAGTTCGAAGTTGCTAAATTACGTCATTGCCTTATTTGCATTTTTCTGACCATTTGCCTGATACAAGTGTCCGAGTGTCTTAAATTGTACATGAACATACAGGTATTATATCAGCAATATATCGATAACGGCAAAAAGACGTCGATTATCGTCGTAAATTTCGATAACGGTACATTTTCGATATATCGGCCAGCCCTATGTCAAACGTCAAAGGTTACCGCTCGCTAATGCATGACCGCCGTTGACGCGTTAACCTTTTGCACAGCAATATTTACAACACATATTGTTAATAGTCTGGTTTAGTGTGATACATCAACATATTTTCCACTTTTCTGTATTCATTTTTTTTTATGTGCAAAGGGGAAATGTGCTTAAAACAAGCTGATTCCACCTACTTGTTACCTTATAGAGATGTCATGTATCTTGATCTTACTTCGAGTACTTGTTTGGTTCAGAAAATGTTCAAAAATGTGTGTCATTCTTTTCCCAATTAATCAATTAATAATCGACTAATCAACTAATCATTTCAGATACTTGAAAACAAGGTTTTTAAATCAAACAAAGCTTGGAATTAATTGATTCAAATTTGGTGTTTTTGTCCTGGTAGTTTGTGTGTATCTAAACAAGTATGGAAAAGTGGGGCCCCATCTGGACCAGCGGCGTATCCAGCAGCTCCCTGACCATTTTGGACCAGGCCGGGCGTCTTCAGTGCTTCAGCAGTGCGTCCAGGCTTGTGTTGATTCTGCCCACAACCAGGGAACCGTCTTCTCTTGTCTCAAATCTGGCCAAGGCGGGGAAGTTATTTCAGGTAAGCATTACACACTTCATTTTTTATTTTACTTTCAAACACCGTTTCAAAACGTCTCTTCCTCTCTGCGAGTAGTTTGAGCTGTTGAGTCTGTCACAACCTGACTGAAGGGTTTCTATACTCTACTGTTGTAGACTTGCGCTACTCCTAATCTCCTAAACCGTTGGTTCTCAAAGTGCGGCCCGAGAGCCAATGGCGGCCCGCAAAAACATTTATGGCGGACCGCAATGAATTACAGTTGATAGTTTTAATCCAGGAGCTATTAAGCTTGTTAAATGTTTATTGGACATTACTGGATACAGACCAATAAGTGTTAACTGTACAACTGTATTTACTGTCATCAAATTTTGGATGACATAGTGACATAGTATAGTATGACGTTTTTGTCAAATTTTGGCGCTGAAAATTTTTCCCAAAAAATTTTAACATTTTGGACGACATAGTATAGTATGACGATTTTTCTCAAATTTTGGACTGAAATTTTTTCTGAAAAAATTGTCAAATTTGGGACGACATGGTATAGTACAACGTTTTTGTCAAATTTTGGACCAAAACTTTAAAAAAAAAAAAAAAATTCACATTTTGGATGACATAGTATAGTATGTCGTTTTTGTCAAATTTTAAAACCAAACTTTTTTTTTTTTTTTTTTTAATTGTCAAATTTTGGACAACATAGTTATTACAAATGGGATTTCTTTCTGTTTTTTTTTTTCCTTTGGCGGCCCTCAGTCCAATGTTGGGTTCCTTAATTGGCCCTCAGGTATCAAAACTTTGAGAACCCCTGTCTTAAACTATCTAACGAAACCGATATCAGTCCCATACTGTGATCTTTTAAACTATGAAGATGTGAACAACACATTATCGTGCACCATTTCAAGCTATTTCAAAGACATTCTCCAACTGTGTAACAATTGTTCTTCTCCCATAAAGAAGAATTAAACAACCCACAACATGACTCATTTTTATTTACATTTTTACAGTACATATATTTCTGTCCAATATCAGATCTAGCGATATCAGCTCATCTCAAATATTATCCCCAATCTTATTTCACTCTACAAAAAAGACATAAAGAAACAGCCTTTTAGGAGCAGTTCACTAAAACGTTCACTTTTTATTGTGGCGTTTATTTTTGTTTTATTATCTTCAACCCCATTAGCGCTTAGTGTGTTGTTTGTTTTAACGAGCAAAGAAAAATAAAGGCTTTATCTCTAGTAGCCAAAAATAAAGAATGAGACTCTTGCCTCATTAAAAGTAAATTCAAATTTAATTGTTATAAACACCAATGAGCCACAACAATAAAGCAGGTGACTGGTTTTAATGTTGTGGCTAATCGGTGTGTTTTCAACTTTGTCAGTCCGTGAAGTCATGGGGAACTATCTGCTCAATATACATCTTTTTTTTGTGTGTGTGTGTGTGTGTGTGTGTGTGTGTGTGCTGTAGCGTACTTTGACCAGCAGCAGCACACCCTCACTCTGCCGACAGTCAGCAGTGTCACGTACGTCCTCCGCTTTCTGGAAAAGCTTTGCCACAACCTGCACTGTGACACGCTGTTTGGCAGCCAGCCTGTTGCCAGAGGAGGCCTGCACTACAACAGCCACACGTACAGCACAGGTCAGTGATGTACTCACTGCTGCTTCAGGGCTTCGGTCATTTAAGGAGGCTCCAATGCTAAATATCACTTAGAGCAGTGTTTCCCAACCCCTGGTCCTCGTTATCAGGCTCTGCAGAAGCCTGATAACGAGCTGTTCATCTGAATCAGATGTGTTGGAGCGGGGCAACATCTAAAACATTCTGGGATGACACATGTCTATTAGTCTGGCATCGCATTTACCAAGAATTATTAAATGATATATTTAACTGAAATTTCTTATCCAAACAACCGATGATTTATAAATGAAAAGCATGAAAATTTACAGGGGTGTCCACATTTTTGCATACCACTGTGTATATATATCTTTCACGGCTGTACCTGTGTATTTTTAATGACTTATTTTCAAGGCACCTTGTTAGTCGTCCCTATGCAGTGGCTGTTATCTGGCTTTGTCACTGTTGTTGAGCATACGGTATAATGTCTCAGGGTGAATTCCAATTCCTTGCTTAACCCTCAATCTCAAAAATGCGCTCCCTCTAGTGCAAGTGCTGTCCCGATTCTCAGAAAAATTAAGTTGAGGGCTACCCAGAATGCATTGCGTGTTTTGACATAATAAAGATGGCGTCGAAAGCAGCGAAGCGAGCGCGCTACAAATGAAGTATTTTCTTTGTTAATAGAGATATAAAAATGATGAAAACCATTGTATTATCTTAGTTTAGGCCCATATTATGGATTACTAACGTCATTGTCGCGTAACATTTATTTTTATTTTACGATCTTTTGTCAATAGCCGGCCGGTGCGGACAAGCGATGGTTTGCTATGGTTTACTTTTCAATAAGTTGTGGTGTGTGGTAACTGTCAGCTGAATATTTGTATGAGTATCATCTTATAACTAACTGACAACCTAATAACTTGACCGACAAACGGATCGTAATAAATAATCCTGACGTAAATGTGTTCTTCTTCTTCTTCTTCTTTTTTGGAGTTGACAGACTGGACGCAGCATTATTCGCGTTATTCTGCCCCCTACAGTCTGTAGACGTATCTGCATTTAAGGGGGTGTCCCATTTCTAAGTGACAAAATAACCCTCAACACTTGGTTTTGAGGGCCAGTTAAGATTAAGGGTTGAGTTTGAGGGTTAAGATAGGAATTGGAATTGGCCCCTATATGTTGTCAGTACAGTAAAATCAATAACTGTCTGGTTCACTTACGCTGCGTTACATTTACATCGGAGCGCTGAAGTCGTTACTGGGAGTGACGTCGCTCCTGAGTTCACCACGTTCCACTAAAGAAGTCGGAATCACAAACGTATCTCGAGCTAGCCGTCGTTTGCAGTATCGGTCGATAACATTTACGTGATATTTCTGTACAGTTACACTCCTTTTCTTTCCGTGTTGCCGGTTTTTCAGAGAGGAGAAGTTTTGGAGAGGACTTGAAGACGGGCTCGGGCCAAGGCATAAAGAGGTTCCTCCAGAACTTCGGCAGTCCCGTACCACAGAAACTGGCCAAAATCTCACGGCACTCTACTGATGGTATGCTACCTCTTAAACTGTGGTCAGTTTTCTTAATCTACCATGGATCGCAGTTATTTTTTAACTAACATGACCGTCATCTGATTGCCAATAATAACACTAGCAATAATGTCCATTGTGCCTAACTGTGCTGTGTTTGCTCACTCCTTTAGATGAACGGCTTTGATTCCACTGTTAGGATTGTACACAGTGTACTAAAGGATTATATGTCAAGTATAAATCTTGCTGCACACCCACTATTTGCTGGATCATAATTTATATAGGAGTTTGTAAATTGCATTTGTATGCTGTTTGTCATTGTTTTTTATTAGCGAGTAAAAATATCACATCACAGACAAGCATTTCACTGACTAAACGAGCCTTTGCCTCACGTGGAAAGTATTTATTTATATAATCGGTGGCTCTCAACTCTAATGCTGCACCTCATTTTACAGAAAGACATTCTATTCCAAGCTTTAGCTGCTGTGTAAATCATAGGAAATGCTAATAGAAGAGAAAAAGCTCTTGGCTCAGGGTGAGAGTTGTTAACGCGCAGGGGCGGGGGGTTAATAATTTAATCATCTTTCAATTTCCTTAGATTATAATTAAGTTAATGCGATATTTGAGGAGATTGATGTTAAATGGTAATATCCTCTTAAAAGGACCTTTCAGGCCAAAACACACAAATCACTGTTTTTTTAATAGAGGGCAGCAGACTGTGACTCATGAGGAACAAGTCGGCTGCGTTCCTTTTGTGTCACAAAGTTTTTCACGTTTAATATTTAAATCATCTTGTATTTATGTTGAAATTGTTGGCTTGTTTTTTGGTTGTTGTTTTTTTTTTATCCGATCAGACGTGGTACAAACATCCATCACAGTCGCGGCAGCCAGTGCTATGTATTATTGGATATTGGCAAACGTGACACGATCCCCTGAAATGACTTACGACCAACACAACAGGAGGCTGAACATGCTGCTAATTTCTGTCCTGGCACCCCACTCCAATTACAATAACGTATAGCCACATCTGCTGCTACACGAGTCTGCAAAATATTATGTTAATTTACTACAGAAGAGACTAAATTACTTCTGCAGTTGGGGCGGCAGGGAAAATGTACACATCCATTATCGACCCAAGCACTCCCGATACAACGGATATCGGCAAAAATGATACATTATTGTGCATCCCTATTCTTTTATTTTAACACTTCTCAGTATCTCACAAAATGTGTTGATTCACACTGCCTTGTCACACACGCAACATACAGTATATGGACAAACATATTGGGACACCTGACCCTTACACCAACAGGGACTGTAATGACGTATTAAATGTGGATAACGGCGTCCACACTTCTTGAAGGACGGACTTTCCTCAAGGCAAGCACTGATGTTGAATAAGAAGACCTGGCTCACATTCTCTGTTCTAGTTCATCAGGGCCAGTCAAGTTCTTCCACATCGACACTCGTCAAACTTCTTTGGGGTACAAACCATTTTGGAATAGAAAAAGGACCTTCCTCAAACTGTTGGAAGCACAGCATTGTCCAAAATGTCTTTATATCCTGAAGTGTTAAAGGTCACATAGACGGGAAGTTCCAATTAACGCTGTTTTTAAGTGTGTATCTGCGTCATTACCTTGTTTAAGAAGCCCTGAAGGTTCTAAACAAACAGTTCAGCCACTGCTGAGAACGCTGTGTTTTATTGTAATCTCGGGCTCATCGAGATCTCTGAAAAAACCCGGGTACGGTTACGTAAACAGCGGTTCTCCTGAACAGCAGATCCTCCTGCTCCGGGCACTAGTCCGGGCACTAGTCCGGGCACATCCGGTTGCATACATTGAACCGCAGAAGAAGAATAACGTCCGTTGTGGAGGTGTTTCTCGAGCGACAGTGTCTTCTGACTCTGGGTCAGACTCCGGGTCAAAGGTCGTCAAAGGGACTGCGGCGGGGAGTCGTGAAGAAGCTATTTTTAAACACTGTTAAAACAATGTTTTGATAATGAGTAGCAGTGAATCCACCGTTCCAGAGGGGGGAGCTGTGCTTCTGAGAGCTGGTGTGCTGAATATGTCACTTCCGGGTACTGGCCAATCACAAGACGGTCTGTCTTCTGGTTGCGAGAGTTGAGTCTGAAATATCGCGGCTGGGGAACAGCGTCAGAAAAGAGGATTTCTATTGGCTCGTTTACAGCAACTAGGAGGTTTTTGAGCATAAAAACATGTTAATGTATGTAAGTAGACCTCCATAACTGACATATATGTGCAACAGGACCACTCTATGTGAGCTTTAAGGCTGTCCTTCATTGGAGATAAATGGGGGAACTCAAACACCTGATTGAAAACACCTGAATTCAATACTTAACTTGTGGCCAAATACTTTTCTCCATATACTGTATTTGTACAGTCAGACTCATGAAGAACATAATCTTGTCACTGACGTTAACCTGGCACAGGAAAGTAGAGCCTTGTTTCCGTCAAGCGACAGTTCAGTTTGGCATGTCACTCAATTATTTGAGTTTCCGTTGCGAGAACTTAAAAATAAATGATCCGTACCGTCCTCGTTTTTGGCACTCTTCAGTTTGGGTACCGAGCACGGCAGCACAGCGCCTTCAGGGCAGAGCTAATTTGTCAACAGACACTCATTACTTAAGTGTCACCGTAGCCTTCTCTCAACCTAAGCGCGTCTTTCTCTTGTGATAAACGGCCCACATGCCAACAAGGAACAACACTGACCGCGCTGGATGTCCTCGTTGTTGCTCTTTTTCCATGTTCTTTGTGAAATGTATCATCGAGCTGCACCGTGTCTCGCAGTCTCGTTATGACTTAATAGAATAGTATTATAGTATAGAAGAATAGTATTCACGTAGCCGATGATTACGTTAATAATTGCTACGCAATTTAGATTTGTGGCCCACACACCCTGTGGTGTAAGTCAGGTCAGAGTGTGCCGATCCAGGCTAATCGCATGTAAAACATTTTAATTCTAGGTGTGAACTGTTGAACACTTGTAATCAGATGTATCAGGACAGGATTACCAAGTCTGAACAAGGCTTGTGTGTCATTTGGGATTGTTTAAAGTACCAGTGTCTTGATTTTTTAATCAGTGGAGATGTTTCTGTGTGTGTGTGTTTGTTTTCCAGCTGAGTCCTTCCTGGATAACAGCATCGTCGCATCAGAGCACTTAAAAAAGAGCCCTCTCTCTCCAAACTCCACAGGACTCGGGTCTCCCACAAAACTGCTGCATCACAATAACTTTAAAGGTAGAAAGAAATCTGTATTGTCACTATTTTCATCATTGATTAACTAGTTTGAGTGTTTTTTTTTCAGCCTCTTAAGCCCGATTTATACTCCTGCGTAAAGTGCTCTACGTAGGTTACGCAGAGTCCTCTGCGTCGACGCAGAGCCTGTCAAAGAGCCTCTGCGTCGTCTCCGGCTGCACGAAATATTTTTTATAAGTGTCCGTCACTCCGTCGAGGGACAACGGAGACGGCAAGAGCTGCGATCGGTCCTCAGGACAGGCCGAGATAACGATGCTCTGTGCCGGCTCACAGTGAGCACCGAGCGTCCACAGAGGCGGAGCTGATCACCGCCGACAACGTCGCTGCCAAACTATAAATATGTCATATCTTAACACACACAGCACATGTTTAGACTCTAAATGGCCAATTTCTCGCCTCAAATTATCTTGAAACTGCGTTCCGTGACACAGAAAAGTGAGAAACGGCCACTGTTTCAACAACAACAACAGTCTTTCTCTCTCGGACGCCATTGCTCACTGTAGCCAAAAGCACAACACCCTTGCATAGCGACCCCTACTGATCGGGCGGGAAATTGCAGTGCGTATCCGTCACCACGAAGCAGAAGTATGAAGGCTCGAGGGGTCTCCGTGGTTACACAGTCGGAGAAGTATAATGTGGCCTTTAAATGTGAATATGAGCTTCTTATTGCAAAGAAATCATTAAAAGTGAATAATATTTTTTTTTCTGGACAAAATGAGGCCTTTCAGAAAATCCTTATTTTGAAGTTTGGGAAACATTGATCGACATTTGTCAGCATTTTCTGACATTTTGCGGAGTGGACCAAACAACTAATCGGTTAATTGAGAAATTAGACAGGTTAATCCCGTGTTTCCCAACCCTGGTCCTCAGGGCACACTGCCCTGCATGTTTTAGATGTGGCCCTGCTCCAACACACCTGATTCAGATGAACAGCTCGTTATCAGGCTTCTGCAGAGGTTGATGACGAGCTGCTCGGCTGAATCAGGGTTTGGGAAACACTGGGTTAATCAACAGTTAGTTGCAGCCCTCATTTACATAGTACTCTGGGAAACAGGGTTGCATGGTGCTTTATAGCCATGGTTCTAAAACTGTGGTACGTGAGTTTCCTACTCGGAGGAAAATCAGGAACACTGTTAGTGTGTAGAAAAATATATATATTAATAAATAAATGAATTAATAATTAAATAATAATAATAATGGCCCCTTGGTATGACACCTCCCCCATTCAAATGATTAAGAGAATAAGGCCGCTGCATGTACGCTCTGTTTGCATGTAACTTGGAAACAGAAAAATCACACTGAAAGGATATATTTTTTCAAGCTATATAAGTAAAATTAACGAGTTGACATCGTTTATATTCTGCATAATGTTGTACAATTAACTCTGGCTGCAAGTACCAATTATTTTTATTAATTATCTGTTGATTGTTTTTGCCATAAATTGTTCAGTTTTTAGTCCACAATGTGCAGAAAACATCCTCAAATATCGTGTTTTATCCACGCACCAAAACCATTGTTAAAGGGACACTGTGTAGTATTTATGGGTTTATATGACCCCAAATCCACTTTTTTTATACATATTATGTGCTCCTGCATTGTCTAGTCGCTGTATAATAGTTTTTGTTTCATTTTCGTAGTGTTTCAAAAAGTCATGTAAAATAACACGGTCGCGGGCCGCGGTTGCATAGCCACTGTTAGCAGCGAGACGCCATGTTTCTACGGGAGCCTGTAAGGACAAACGCGAGAGAACAAAACAAGCGTCTCTTTACTTGTAGCGGAAGTCCCGCCTCCTCTCTCTCCGCTTCGTCTGCTACGGCCGCGGTAGCTCCGCCCTCTCCCTCGCCTCACGAACCTCATCTGCTGACACGGAGAAAGACGACGAGGATGACATTTGACCGGCTGAGGATACCGTAGCGCTCAGGGAAGGGAGGGGGTGAGCAGAGGAGCAGTTCTTTGTTGTAAATTTCAGCCTCTCCTCTAGATGGCACTATAAACTACTTACTTCGCCTTTAACTGTTCTAATCAAAACAATTTTGTCAATGAAGAATCATGTTATATCATATTACAAGGTATATTGACTGACTGAAAGTTAGCGACTGTGTGAGCAGCTCCAACCACTGTTACCCCGATCAATATGTCTTGTTTTATTTTAAGCTGGATTGAATGAACGTCCACATGACTGTGACTCTGTGCTCCTCAGGCTCAGGCAGTTTACGAGAGAGCCCGAGAGCCAGCGGTAAGGACCCCAACCTGTGGAAAGTGGAGGACGTCATGCAGTATATCAGAGACATCGATCCGGTGCTGGCTCCACACGCCGACCTTTTCAGAAAACACGTATGTGTCCAATCCATTGATAATAAAGGGAATGTTTAAATGTAACTCTGTGGCATTTTAGGTTAAACTATACAGGGTTTTTGTTGATCTTGTTGATACTTACGCGAGGCGCAAAGCTCTTTGCACACAACGCGCGTCAATATGCACCGAACCTGTGGATAAGCAGGAAATCAATGGGATAACATCTGCTTTACATTAGAATAAAAGGAAAGTCTATATTACAAAGTATAACAAAGTAACCATTAGAACTGCATAATTTAAGACATTTTACTCGATTAATCAAGAAAATACTCAACAGATTAATCGATTGTGAAAATAATAAAGTATGTTGTAGCATTGTTATTTTCCTAATATAAACTATAGGCATCGCAGCATGTCTACAGTTAAGAATGAGTAACAGTAATATGTGAACAACTGATTTATTGTGAAAGAAACATGACAGATGTACTATTATTGCCATTAGACAGACGTTTTTTTCCCCTGGAAAATGAAGTTTGTCAAGTGCTCACTCTCCCACACCAAAGTCCATAGAGAAAGTTGGTGTTTTAGCTCACAAGGACACAGTTAACATTTGCTGCATTCCATTTGCATTGGGACTTTATTTCATTTGATTGGTTTAGTTAACAGGGACAATGTACATTAAATTAACCATTACTCTTAATGTGCCAGAATTGGCCAGTAGGATATTTATGTGTCACTCTCTTGGGAGTGACGTCACTGTTGCGTTCACTGTGTTCAGTTGTCGTCGATAACAACACACTGCGTGGTATTTTGTGCAGACAAACAGCACAGAAACATGTCTACAGTTACCGAGTTTGGAAATCTGAGTTAAGGGGATAGTTTGGAATTTTGGTTGGTTTTATTTCAAACATTCTATCAACACAGATATGTACATCGATAGTCTGCCGTTACAATTGATTTGTAGTCTGCCGTTACAATTGATTTGGGTGTTGATTTGGCTCATCTTTAACTTCTTCCCTGTATGAAATTTGTTAATTATTCCATGAAAAGCTATTCTGAGCTACACCTGATTCAGATGAACAGCTCGTCGTCAGGGCTTCTGCAGAGCTTGATGACGAGCTGTTCATCTGAATCAGGCGTGTTGAAGCAGGGCAACATCTAACACATGCAGGGCAGTGTGTGCCCTACGGACCAGGGTTGGGAAACACTGATATATACATATATAACAACATATCATTAATACCATTTAATACATTTTCCTTCCCACAGGAAATTGACGGCAAAGCACTCCTGTTGTTGCGTAGTGACATGATGATGAAATATATGGGCTTGAAGCTCGGTCCCGCCCTTAAACTCACCTACCACATCGACAAGCTCAAGCGGCTCTGAGGTGGTCAGGTGACCAGCAGCAGCAGCAGCAGCAGCAGCAGCAGCAGCAGCAGCAGCAGCAGCAGCAGCAGCAGCAGCAGCAGCAGCAGCAGCAGCAGCAGCAGCAGCAGCAGCAGCAGCAGCCTTCCAAAGGACTTCACTCCGACCCCCACCTCCCTCTTCTAGGATCAGTATATCATGCACTACATATTGGACATATACTGACCATTTACATGTAGCAGCTTCCATCCGACCGTCATATATTATATCCCTGTCCCCGACCTCATCCGATGAGGAATGTTTTTTTGTTTTTTTTTGTGTAGCACAATCCAGCCCCAAGGCAGCATGGGATATACGTAGACTCACCCACTATTCTTTCACATCAGTTCTGCATTTTCGTTATAACTTGAAAAGTCATATGTGGGTATTTTTAAGTGTGAAAGGCTTTTTTTTTTTTTTTTTTTAACCTAATTTTGTTATGTTACATGTATTCTGTACATATGTCGTATTTTGTACTTCATGAATATGTATTTTTGCCTTTTTTTTGTGTTGGATATGTTAAAAGAAAGTCAAGTGTAAAGGAAGGAAGAAGAAAAAAATCACTACAATGATCCCAATAGTTGGGAGTGTTTTTGATGAATGTCTCTGTTTGAGGCACAATTTTTGCAACTACGTCAACATGAACTGAGACGAAAGAAGAAAAAGTGTTTTATGAAAGGGAAAAAAAGTTACTTTTATTCTGAAAAACACTGCCACGAGGAAATGTTTCTGTCTTTATTCTGGATGTTGTTTTACAATGTCTTGTCTTGTTATTTGTACTTTTTTAATTTTTGATACTATATTATTAGAGTTCCTACATGGAGAGCCCTATCATAATTAACATTGTTCAATAAATATATAATAAGAATACAAGAGTTGGCCTAGTTTTGCTCTGCTGCACTGCAATACTAGGTCGTTTTGTTAATTGGGTAAAATAGAATATTTTCTATCTTTAATGACCACATAGGGAAGTCCTTGGAAATGCTTGAATTTTAATGACGGGTTTTTGGATTGAAATGCTTAAAATACTGACTGTTATATAATATAATATAATAATATAATACTCAGGGCACACTTCCCTGCATGTTTTAGATGTTGCCCTGCTCCAACTCACCTGATTCAGATCATTCCGAGATACTTTTTGTTTTTGAGACTAAAGTCAGCTCACTGTCAGTGAGGGCAAATGGATAATTTCCTGATTTTCAAAAAATCATGAAAATTATTCCTTACGAGGTTTGCAAATATTTTCAACGGATCCTTGTTCAGGGCGATGCCGACTATTATGACGGTAAATTTCAAGTCAGTCCGAGATAATTTTTTTTTTTTGAGAAGAAAGTCAGCTCACTGTCAAAGTGCATCAGGGCAAATGGATAATTTCCTGAATTTCAAAAATTCATTAAAATGATTCCTTAAGAGGTTTGCAACTATTTTCAACGGATCCTTGTTCAGAGCGATGCCGACTATTATGATGGTAAATTTCAAGTCATTCCAAAATACTTTTTGTTTTTTTGAAGAAAGTCAGCTCTCTGTCAAAGTGCATCAGGGCAAATGGAGGATTTCTTGATTTTCAAAAAGTCATTACAATTATTCCTTAAGAGGTTTGCAAATATTTTCAACGGATCCTTGTTCAGGGCGATGCCGACTATTATGATGGTAAATTTCAAGTCACTCCGAGATACTTTTTGTTTTCGAGAAGAAAGTCAGCTCACTGTCAAAGTGCATCAGGGCAAATGGATAATTTCCTGAATTTTAAAAAATCATGAAAATTATTCCTTACGAGGTTTGCAAATATTTTCAACGGATCCTTGTTCAGGGCGATGCCGACTATTATGATGGTAAATTTCAAGTCATTCCGAGATACTTTTTGTTTTTGAGACTAAAGTCAGCTCACTGTCAAAGTGCATCAGGGCAAATGGAGGATTTCTTGATTTTCAAAAAGTCATTAAAATTATTCCTTAAGAGGTTTGCAAATATTTTCAACGGATCCTTGTTCAGGGCGATGCCGACTATTATGACGGTAAATTTCAAGTCAGTCCGAGATAAAAAAAAAAATTTTGAGAAGAAAGTCAGCTCACTGTCAAAGTGCATCAGGGCAAATGGATCATTTCCTGATTTTCAAAAAATCATGAAAATTATTCTTTGAGAGATTTGCAAATATTTTCAACGGATCCTTGTTCAGGGCGATGCCGACTATTATGATGGTAAATTTCAAGCCATTCCGAGATACTTTTTGTTTTTGAGACTAAAGTCTCTAAAGCCCTGCATGTGTTAGACGTGGCCCTGCTCCTACACACCTGATTCAGATCAACAGCTCGTCGTCAGGCTTCTGCAGAGCTTGATGACGAGCTGTTCATCTGAATCAGGTGTGTTGGAGCAGGGCAACGTCTAAAGATCTAAAACATGCAGGGCAAGTGTGCCCTGAGGACCACGGAGTTTAGTTGCAATCTCTTGCAGCCATTTTACGAAGAACCTTCCATTAACATAAGTCAACCAACAGAGGGCGGCACAGCCCCGTTTCCCCGCTCGTCTCCTTGGTTCTCTTTGGACTCGCTGACACTCACTCAGTGGCCAATGCTCCATCTGGACGACTCAGCGGGATCATTTCACTGGTTATTTTTGTACCACGTTTAACGTGATGACTCGCGGGTTCTTATTCGTGCCTCGGCGTCGTCAGAGTTTCTGCCTCGTTTTCGTTTTCATCCCACTCTTTATGACGCTGTGTATCCACAGTTTGTGTTGCTTAAATACTAAATAACTACTAACGTTGTTTCTGTCAGTGGGTTATTAGGCCTGTGGGTTGCACAGAATGTCTCGCGTCTGCTGAAGCAACTCGGCTCTAAAACCGTAACCACATCCTCTCAGTGAAAACAGGAAAACAGAAAAAACAGTGACCAAACCCTTTTTATTGTAACTGACAAGGACATGTCTGCGTTCAGCTCTAACGGCTGATGCCTGATGCGCTTCTCCTGCGTGTAATAGTAGCCAAAAGTGTTGTGCATGAAGCCAGTGCTATTTATAGAAATAACAGCTCCGTGGTGGTGCAGTTTTTTTTTTTTTTCTTTCTCCTAACACTACAGTGGGATTTGTTATCAGGTGCAGTTTTAAGAACATCCGACATAACTGACTGAAGCCTGTGAAAGAAAAAAAAAACAGAAAACAGAAAAAAAGCACAGGTTAGATTACTATTATGAAATAAGCTATGGTAGTATAATGTATACATTGGGGGAAATCCAGCCCGTGTATTTTCTGTAATATTCTCAGCAGAGCTCCTGACTCATCCATCCACTGTGTTTTTGCCCCAACAGTCTCACACACTCACACACACACACACACAGTTTCGGGGTGTATAGAAGAGGAAGTTTTGCGGGTTTGTGGATCAGTCAGAAGCGTGAGAAGAAGAAAAAAAAAAATACCGCTTTCTGTTTTAGCTTCAGGTGTCACATTAATGTGGCGTAAATATGCCAGTATAGTCTGCAGAGGCTCCACGTGACAAATGTGGGCAAAGAACTACACTAGAGAACTATAAACCTCCTTCTACCCAGAATAACTTTATCTCATTTAACTCATTTGACAGGTGTTTTTTTTGTGTGTGTGTGTTTTGGTTGCATAAGGCATAATGTCACGTAGCACTGACAGCAGCCCCTGCACCTGAGGTAAAATCTGACTTTAGCTGCAGAACAAAAAGTACAATGGGTGCACCTTCTATTTGTAGTCTGTAGAACTTGCAATTTTCCAAGGTCATGGTTGCCCCTTGGATTTGTGGGATTCCAGGTACAAGCCGCCACCCAAACAAACGCCGCTACCTCTAACGCTGCGTTCGTGTTTTAGATTGTTGTCCCGCTCCAACGCACCTGATTCAGATGAACGTCGTCGAGCTCTGCAGAAGAACTGATAACGAGCTGTTCGTCTGAATCAGGCGTGTTGGAGCGACATCTAAAACATGCAGGGCTTTAGAGACTTTAGGCTCAAAAACAAAAAGTATCTCGGGAATGAGAGTCGGCATTCAGGAGTAATTTTAATGAATTTTTTAAAAATCAAGAAATGATCCATTTGCCCTGATGCACTTTGACAGTGAGCTGACTTTCTTCTCGAAAACAAAAAGTATCTCGGAATAACTTGAAATTTACCATCATAATAGTCGGCATCGCCCTGAACAAGGATCCGCTGAAAATATTTGCAAACCTCTTAAGGAATAATTTTAATGAATTTTTGAAATTTAGGAAATGATCCAGTTGCCCTGATGCACTTTGACAGTGAGCTGACTTTCTTCAAAAAAAACAAAAGTATCTCGGAATGACTTGAAATTTACCATCATAATAGTCGGCATCACCCTGAACAAGGATCTGTTGAAAATATTTGCAAACCTCTTAAGAAATAATTTTAATGAATTTTTGAAAATCAAGAAATGATCCATTTGCCCTGATGCACTTTGACAGTGAGCTGACTTTAGTCTCTTAAAACAAAAAGTATCTCGGAATGACTTGAAATTTACCATCATAATAGTCGGCATCGCCCTGAACAAGGATCCGTTGAAAATATTTGCAAACCTGGTAAGGAATAATTTTAATGAATTTTTGAAAATCAAGAAATTATCCATTTTCCCTGATGCACTTTGACACTGAGATGACTTTAGTCTCTTAAAAAAAAAAGTATCTTGGAATGACTTGAAATTTACCATCATAATAGTCGGCATCGCCCTGAACAAGGATCCCTTGAAAATATTTGCAAACCTCTTAAGGAATAATTTTAATGAATTTTTGAAATTTAGGAAATGATCCAGTTGCCCTGATGCACTTTGACAGTGAGCTGACTTTCTTCAAAAAAAACAAAAAGTATCTCAGAATGACTTGAAATTTACCATCATAATAGTCGACGTCGCCCTGAACAAGGATCCGTTGAAAATATTTGCAAACCTCTTAAGGAATAATTTTAATGAATTTTTGAAAATCAAGAAATTATCCAGTTTCCCTGATGTACTTTGACAGTGAGCTGACTTTCTTCTCAAAAACAAAAAGTATCTCGGAATGACTTGAAATTTACCATCATAATAGTCGGCATCGCCCTGGACAAGGATCCGTTGAAAATATTTGCAAACCTAGTAAGGAATAATTTTAATGAATTTTTGAAAATCAAGAAATTATCCATTTTCCCTGATGCACTTTGACAGTGAGCTGACTTTAGTCTCTTAAAAAAAAAGTATCTCAGAATGACTTGAAATTTACCATCATAATAGTCGGCATCGCCCTGAACAAGGATCCCTTGAAAATATTTGCAAACCTCTTAAGGAATAATTTTAATGAATTTTTGAAATTTAGGAAATCATCCATTTGCCCTGATGCACTTTGACAGTGATCTGACTTTCTTCTCAAAAACAAAAAGTATCTCGGAATGACTTGATATTTACCATCATAATAGTCGGCATCACCCTGAACAAGGATCCGTTGAAAATATTAGGAAACCTCTTAAGGAATAATTTTAATGAATTTTTGAAATTTAGGAAATCATCCATTTGCCCTGATGCACTTTGACAGTGAGCTGACTTTCTTCTCGAAAAAAAAGTATCTCGGAATGACTTGAAATTTACCATCATAATAGTCGGTGTCGCCCTGAACAAGGATCCGTTGAAAATATTAGGAAACCTCTTTAGGAATAATTTCAACAACTAGATTATCTTAGGTGATCTTTTTGTCATGTGACTAAACATCTGTTTTCAGAGGGTCCATGTCTTTGATTTTAATGTCAGGTTGATGGTTTGGATCCTGGCGCCTGTCAGTTCATTTCTCTGCCCATGTGTATTATACAAATGCCTCTAAAAAAGTGAACATGTAGGACAAAAAAAACCAAAAACATTTATTCTGTTCGTGATCTTACTGACTCTCTGTCCCTGTTGTGTGAATTAATAATTTACTGGAATTTGTTTTACTCGATCATAATGGTGTGAAAAAAAAAGACAAACCATGACATCTCTGAGAACCAGCAGCTCAAAGAGTTGCTCTGTGTCTTTAATCAGAAACTATATTTATAATACATGACGCTGACAGCCAGTGTCTAGTGACAGGATCTTTTTTTTTTTTTTGCTGAAAATCTAATTTGATTTAATCACTTTCCGTAAATGAGGCCACAGACCCGCTTTTCGCTGGCTTGTCTCTAGTGACTTGTGATCGGGAGATAATATCTGCTCACAGCTCTTGTCTTGACAGCCTCCTCACCCCCAACGCACACTCGCCCTGACAGAACCCTGCAATGCTTATAGTGCCGGCTAATGTCAGGGATTTCTTATGAGGAATATTGGACCATAAGCATAAGATATAGATAAATGGAAAATGATTTATCGGCACAAATGTGGTTTTCCCTCTGCCATAAATGAGGCCACGAGTTAGATTTCACTTGTAAACCCTGACAAACTCCGGTCTGTGGTAACGCGTGTGCTTGCCGCTGTCAGATTAGCACACAGTCTTAAAGCCCTGCTCACAAAGACACTGTGTACAGAACATGGCTTGTACTAATACTGTCCCCCCCCCCTCCCTGACCTGTGAACCTGTAATTCTCTGGAGCTGAGCCAAACTATTTTTCCTTGCTTGTGTCAAATGTGACTTATTATGTGTGCGGTGTTTGTAGAGACTGTCAAGTCTCCACTGTGTGGAACAGTCGAGCGTAAGGAACGGGAACACTTTGCTGACACGGTGTCGACAGGAATCGATGCTTCAAAGTGAACGATTATTATTTTTAAACAGTTGGTTTTGGACGAACTTAAACCACACGTTGCTGTTACTGTGTCGACTGCTTTTGAAAGTGTTGATTGATATTTTTGTGTCATCTGCGTTTGTAAAACAGGGGTTCTCAAAGTGTTGATACCTGAGGGCCAATTTAGGAACCCAACATTGGACTGAGGGCCGCCAAAGGAAAAAAAACCCAGAAAGAAATCCCATTTGTAATCATTTTAATGACCAGATTGCAGTTCTACAGTTTAGCGTTAAGTAATATAAGCGTTAATATAATAACGCTTTATAATTTACTGGGTAATTACCCAGTATTTTGGCCATTGTTCTTACCTTCTAATTACAGGTTTATACCAAGTAACACATTTCTGTTACCATATATTTACTAATTACCTGCTTATTACCAGCTTATAACCCAATAATACACTAAAATTCACCATATAGAAACCAGGTAAATACCCAGTATTTTTTGTTTACACTTATTGGTCTGTATCCAGTAATGTCCAATAAACATTTAACAAGCTTAGTAGCTCCTGGATTAAAACTATCAACTGTAATTCATTGCGGGGCCGCCAGAAATGTTTCTGCGGGCCGCCATTGGGCCCCCGGGCCGCACTTTGAGAGCCAATGTTGTAAAAGCATGTCAGGAATATTGGGTCACTTGGAAACCAGTGAATCAGGGTAAGGGTTACCCAAGTGGAACGCAGCATACAAAACCCCAAAAGCCAAAAACAGATGATCTCAAAAACACATTTTCAAAATCAGTTGCTACTGATAATTATCACAATAAATGGTATCACATGATAGAAGACGGATTTTTTGCTATTGAGGGAAACAAATAGACCACTAAGTGGTGATTTTCATACCTTTTTTAGACACTGAAAACAAACACCTGTTAAAAAGGAAACCTTTCACGCAGCTAATGTAAAACCGCTAACCTGAGTCTAACAAGGAAGCAACAGAAATAAAAAAAAATATCAAGGCCTTGAAAGTGTTTGAAAATTTGAAAAGTGCTTGAATTTTATGAAAGAAATAAGTTAATTTTAAATGATGAGGAGTAGTGCATCCACCGTTCCAGAGGGGGGAGCTGCGCTTCTGAGAGCGGGTGTGCTGATTATGTCACTTCCGGGTATTGGCCAATCGCAAGACAGTTGGGAAGGCTCTACGCTGGCTGTGCCCAATCACAACACAGTCTGCCTTCTGGTTGTGAGATTTCAGTCTGAAACACCGCGGCTGAGGAGAGCTTCAGTGAGGAGAGATTTCTATCGGCTCGTTTACAGCAACGAGTCGGTTTTTGAGCATAAAAACAAGTTAATGTATGTAAGTAGACCTCCATAACTAACATATATGTGCGACAGGACCACTCTATGTGAGCTTTAAATGTATTTATTTTTTGTGGAATTAGCCCCCCCGAGTGGCTATTCAGCATATTCTTACTTCCAGGTTGTCTTCATCTGGCAAACTGGAACACATTTTTATCTATGGTCTATGATTGATTACACCTCAGGAGTGTCGTGCAGTGCATTATATCAGTGCACGTATTATATCAGTATGATGAATCTTTATTATATTGTTATCAAATTTAAACAAAAATTCTACAAAAATGATTTGCAGACATCACTGTTTTGTGTGTGCTACTACTGAACAACCACATCTTGAGAGAGGACAAAGTGTCAGCTGTGTGCAGGAAAATAAATCATTTTACACCCTTTTGCTTCAAAGAGCTGGCAAAAACCACTCAACCCCAGATTTTTCTTTTCCCCTTTTGGGGGAGGTGGGTGGGTGGGTTTGTGCGGTTACTATCGCTAGGCAACGTCTGTGTGTCACTTGCCCCGACATGCCAGAGTCAGACACTCGTATTCCTCTGGAGGTCTGCGTGCACATGGCACACATAGCTGCGTTTAGCTGGATACGTATGGAAAAACCAAACAACCACTGAGACAACAGTGAAACTATGCAGCTCCAGGAAAAGTGTGATGTGATTACATGACTCCCCCCCCCCCCCCCCCCCCCCCCCCCTTGCTGGGAAGACGCTTTTGTTGTTTACAAGCTGAGTCGCTGAACTTTAACTGCACACAAAAAAATAAAGCCGAGAAGGAGAATCCAGCAGAGTAACACGACTGATGTTTTCCCAGGGAAAAAAGCCTGTTTTGATTTTATATATGTATATTTATACATATATATTTATACATATATACAGTACAAATACACATATGCATATACATATTAGTTAATGTATGTAAGTAGACCTCCATAACTAACATATATGTGCGACAGGACCACTCTATGTGAGCTTTAAATGTATTTATTTTTTGTGGAATTAGCCCCCCCGAGTGGCTATTCAGCATATTCTTACTTCCAGGTTGTCTTCATCTGGCAAACCGGAACACATTTTTATCTATGGTCTATGATTGATTACACCTCAGGAGTGTCGAATCCAGAAGGAGAATCCAGCAGAGTAACACGACTGATGTTTTCCAGGGAAAAAAGCCTGTTTTGATTTTATATATGTATATTTATACATATATACAGTACAAATACACATATGCATATACATATTAGTTAATGTATGTAAGTAGACCTCCATAACTAACATATATGTGCGACAGGACATCAGTTTTCCCTGGAAAATGTTTTCCAGGGAAAATGTTTTCCAGGGAAAATGTTTTCCAGGGAAAAAAGCCTGTTTTGATTTTATATATGTATATTTATACATATATACAGTACAAATACACATATGCATATACATATTAGGGGGTAGTTAAAGCAAGGGGAGGGTCTAAGTAACGTATCCAATAACATTACACGTTAACCTACACTGTTCGGCGAGAAAATCAGGAAGTTCGGCTTGAGCAACAAACGTCCACTGAATGAACCCAGATCTGAGGGATCTATGGTTTTATTTAGCCCCTTCCACTGCACACACTACACACACACACTCACACACACACACACACACACACACTTGTACTCGCTGCATACTGAGGACTGGGTTGCAGACAAAGTGAGGACCAGCATTTCCACTTTATAAATCAACACAATTACAAATATCTACTTCATGAATGACATTGACAAAGAACTACTGGTTGCAGTACCATAAAATGTCTGCAGGTGGAGCCCCAGAGCAAAAAGGGCTGGAAAACTTTTTCAATTTTTTTTTTTTTTTTTTATTTTTGGTCCAAAACTTTACAAAAACGTCATACAATACTATGTCGTCCAAAATTCGAAAAAAAAATGTTTTTTTGAAAAAAGCATTTTGGTCCATAAATTTGACAAAAAAGTCATACTATACTGTCGTCCAAAATTTGTGTTTTTTTGACAAATTGAGTATAGCATGTTATAGCAACATAAGGAAGTGATTTCAATGAAAACAAAGTGAGGAGCGGCCAAAATGTCCTCACTCCGTAAAAATGACCTCACTTTGTTGGTTAAAAACCCTCACTGGTCCTCAGTATGCCGCAAGTACAGGAACACACACACACACACACACACACACACAAAACCCGACAAAGCGCCTTCAAACTCTCTTGTTGAAGCAGACAAGTTCAAACATGCTCCTTCCTCACACTCACACACACGCACACGCACGCACACACACACACAGATAGAGCCGTGCCCCCTTGTTCGTCAATAAGTAACTCGTTTCTCTCGATCCGGGAAAACCGAGTTCGATTCTCACTTTCACTGTGTTGTATTTCACTCTTTGCTTTACAGTTATTCACACGAGGGGAATTCTAGAAGTAACACCTTGATGAAAAAAAAACCCACAACATCAGCACACCAATAAGAGACAACACTCAGTTTAGTCGACTAACTTACTGCTGATGTGTTTTTAAAGCTACACTCTGTAACTACTGGGGGATTTTTCTGTTTGTTTGTTTTTGATGCTATTATTAGCATCTGTTTGGTCTTAGTGAAAAAGAAACAATTTGACATTAATCATAATGCTGCATCTGTCATCTGAAAACAGGCTTTGTCAAGCAATACTATCAGACCTGACTGAGGGAGCGCTTGTGGGGGAAAGAAGCCTGTAATGGGTGAAAAAAAATATGCATAATAAAAGCAAGGGGGAAACTAAATTATTAAATTATTATGTCTCTATAAGCTACTGCGTATTGAATCAGTTTCCTGTTTCCTTTACGTCACAAGTTACTTTTATTTTGAAAGTCATTGCGATTAGCACAGACTTAGCGCGATTAGCACAGACTCTCTGTCATAGAGAATAAATGTAACTAAATGTAACCAAATATAATGTAAAATAAAGGTAAGTACTCATGACGTAACATAATTGCTAAATAACTTTCTGTATTTATTACTTATTCAATTTCACTCGTGGCACATACAATGACACACTGCGATCTAGTGGCAGGATGTCGTCACTTTGCGGGTAACGCAATCGCCGTGCCTTGTGGGAAATGTAGTTTATGGTCAACGCGCGCCTTAAAGCAGCATAGACCTATTTTTAACACAGATTTTTAAGACCAAATTAACCACTCGCGGGCCACCATAGAATGACGTGGCGGGACCACATCTGGCCCCCCCTGGGGCCTTGAGTTTGACACATGTGATGTATAGCAATATAGTTCAGTATTTGTTTCATATTCATTATCATTCTCTCAGAGTTACCTCATGCATCTTTATAAGTAGAAAGTGTATCTGTCCTCTGTAAAAGATGGAAAAATATTTGCTATATGAGAGAATCTACACGAAAACCTCCAAAAATCACTACATTTTACGTCACTCTTTGAAAATCGTCTCATCTGATTGTGACATTTAACGCCTCAGGCCTCATTTGTGTATATTATGTTTTAGGGAATGTCCCAGTGTGTGTCTGCCTTTTTTTTGCAGGCATATATACGCCCTCACTGTAAATGATACGCTTGAAGTAGATATTCCATTGTCACTGACCTGACTTTCACTTAATGATGACTCTACCTTAGAACGGTCTCTATAGCAACAGCGTACGGGGCTGTGGTCTCACTGCAGCAAAAAAAAAAAGACATGTTTAGGCCCCGCACGAGATCTGTGGCCCGGATTGCATGGAGTGAAACTGTGTGTGTGTGTGTGTGTGTGTGTGTGTGTGTGTGTGTGTGTGTGTGTGTGTGTGTGTGTGTGTGTGTGTGTGTGTGTGTGTGTGTGTATGGGATGTAGCTCACACTTTTAAGTCTGCATTCATATTCTTATGTTTGTTTTGTTTTATTTGTATTTTCTTTTGTGCACGGGAGAGATCAGGAGCAGAGGGTGAAGGATGCAACTGCAATGTTTTCATTTCGTCTGATCCTTCCCTATTTTCAGATACAAATTCAGAACATCCTGCGATGGACTGGCCTACTGTCCAGGGTAATACCCCCCGGTACAGGACAGGTATTTCTGCTCATAAAGAGACCAAACAGAGCCTGATTAATCAAATCTAATGAGGGAAAAAAAAGCAAAGCACACCAATGTTGAGAAAGAAAAAAATAAAATGCGTTCATTTTTACATTTCATTTCTGCCCTCAGATCTTCTTCAAGAGCAGAAACACTGTGACGCTTATGTAGGTCACACCCCCCCCCCACACACACACGCACGCACACACACACGCACACACACACACACAATTACAAATATCTACTTCTTGAATGACATCTACAAAGAACTACTGGGTGCAGTACCTTAAAATGTCTGCAGGTGGAGCCCCAGAGCAAAAAGGGCTGGAAAACAGGGTTTTGTACCAAATTGAGGACCGGCCAAAATGTCCTCACTCCGTACACACACGTACAAATTACTGGAGTACACGAGTAAGATCATTACACAAGTATGATAGTTGCAATTGGAACATTAGCGTACTTCCTTGTACTACTGTTTGAATGTTGGGTGGCGCCAAGTGCTGAAGCCTCATTACCGCCACCTGTAGTACGTCCTACTATACTATGTCGTCCATAATGTGACAATTTTTTGAAAAACGTTTTTTTGGTCCAAAAATTTACAAAAACGTCATACTATACTACGTCGTCCCCTAATGTGACAATTTTTGGAAAAAAAAAGATTGGTCCAAAACTTGACAAAAACGTCATACGTGTTGATAAATAATAATAATAATAATAATAGCCACAAAACAGCTAGCTACGCTAATGCTAATCGAAAAATGAAAACATTTGCGTTGTGCCTAATGAGGTCGCACAGTGTTTGTATTATGTTAGCCTTCACGTTCCTTATCATGCATGACCATAACTGAAACACCTTCTTCAGCTCCCACTATAGGAATACATACTTCCTACGGCACTGCACTAGTACAGACAAATTCAGAGAAGTATGGATATTGAGCAGGGCCGTTTCTAGCTGTTTGGGGGCCCTATGCCGGATACTATTTGGGGGGGCCCCTATTTTTTCAAACTCAAGATACAGATTCCTAACTTTTTTTCTGATTACCCCGCAAACACTTACGTGCTTTGCAAATATATGCATCCAATACATGCAAATAAAGACAGATATTTTAATTCTCAAACAGATAATACAATATAAGTCTGAACTTGCAGTTCGGGGGGCCCCTGGTGGCTGCGGGGCCCTATGCAGCTGCATAGTCCTCATATAGCTAAGAAACGGCTCTGATATTGAGAAACAGCCCCCGGTGTTTGTGGTCTTGAAGGCCTTGCGTATGGAGCCACATTTTTTTACTGTTTTTTTAGAATGATAACATCAACACAATCATCAAATGTCACATACTAGTGATTTAACGTAATGTGTGTAGTGTTAATTGAAGGGTTTTCACTGGAATTATAGAAACACTGTGGGAAATCCCGGCGTAGAAATTCCCTTAGAGTAGAATTAAAAAAAAAAAGTCAAGAAAAAAAACACATCATCTAATTTCTGACTGAGAATCCTTACATTTCCCCCCCCTTTGTTCGACCGCCTCTCGATCACGAGCGTGGCTTCTTTTCTGACTTATATTGAGAAAGAAAACAAACGGTGAAGACGCCACAGGAAGACGGAGCGGCAGCAGCTGCTGCTGTTGTGGGTGGGCTGCAAAACGAGAGAGTCAAGAGAAACAGAAGTAGGCTACGTGTGTAAACATCTCGCAGCGTTCCACACCCCGCCCCGCCCTGCTTAGCTTAGCTTAGCTTAGCCCTCGTCTAGACTTGGCCTCTGTGTGGCAGGCGGCTGTCATAACAAGGGATTGGGGAGAGCAAACACGACTGTTTGGCGCGTTTAGCCGTTCGCCTATGGAGTTACGATCGAGGGAAAAAAACAAAACCTCTGCGTTTAATTGGGGCTAAACAAGGAGCTAACGGTGAGGCATGCAATTATGGGATATGCGAGGAGACAGAGTTCCGACCGTGTGCCAGCACGCCCCGTGTGCCACACACACACACCAGAGGACCATCTCACCAGATTGGTAGTGGGCAAGAGACCCGCAACCGTTGCTGAGCACCGCGCCAATGCTGTTGGCCTATTTATGAGCCACTCTCTTTATACAATCCAGCCAAGACACACACACACACACACACATACACACACTTGCTGCATACTGAGGACCGGGTTGCTGACAAAGCGAGGACCAGCATTTCCACTTTATAAATCAACACAATTACACATATCTACTTCATGAATGACATCTATATAGAACTTACTGGGTGCAGTACCATAAAATGTCTGCAGGTGGAGCCCCAGAGCAAAACCTGTGTGAAACACCAGGGCTGGAAAATCTGGGTTTTTGTACCAAATTGAAGAGCTCTAGATTAAGTATAGCATGTTTACAATCTAAGGAAGTGATTTGAATGAAAACAAAGTGAGGACCGGCAAAAATGTCCTCACTTCGTAAAAATGACCTCACTTTGTTGGTTAAGAACCCTCACTGGTCCTCAGTATGCGGCAAGTACAAGAACACACACACTCACACACTTGTACTTGCTGCATACTGAGGACTGGGCTGCTGACCAGCATTTCCACTTTATAAATCAACACAATTACACATATCTACTTCATGAATGACATCTATAAAGAACTTACTGGGTGCAGTACCATAAAATGTCTGCAGGTGGAGCCCCAGAGCAAAACCTGTGTGAAACACCAGGGCTGGAAAATCTGGTTTTTGTACCAAATTGAAGAGCTCTAAATTAAAAACAGAGTATAGCATGTTTAAAACCTAAGGAAGTGATTTGAATGAAAACAAAGTGAGGACCGGCCAAAATGTCCTCACTTCGTAAAAATGACCTCACCTTGTTGGTTAAAAACCCTCACTGGTCCTTGGACCAAAAACTTTTTTCCCCAAAAATTCTAACATTTTGAACGACATAGTATATTCTGACGTTTTTGTCAAATTTTGGACCAAAACAATGTTTTAAATTTTTTTTTTCACATTTTGGACAACGTAGTATAATATGTCGGTTTTGTCAAATTTTGGACGCCATAGTTATTACAAATGGGATTTCTTTCAGTTTTTTTTTCTTTTATTTCCTTTTTGCGGCCCTCAGTCCAATGTTGGGTTTCCTAAATTGGCCCTCGGGTATCAAAACTTTGAGAACCCCTGCTTTGATGCAAGAATGTAAACTAATGTTATTGTTTAATGGAATAGAACAATCCAACAATAAAAGTATTCAATTTAAGGTTTTTGGCTATTTGCTACCTGTTGTTATCTCAAGTGACAACAATGGTGAAGAGCAAGCACACTGACATTTTCAGTCAGGTTGTGTCTTATGGGAACCAGAGCACAAACTGTCAATGGATTTTTTTGGACTTTAAAAATGCCCTGGTCGTGTGGATGACATGTATATCTGGAGCAGAACGTATGCAACTGGAAACAGTAGTGTGGCCTTAATCCCAAACTCAAATCTCAAAAAAAATAAATAAAATACATTTAAAAGTGTTACGTTTAACTAAAAATTCTACTCAATTTAATTTCTCAAAGTTGGTGACGATCAAACCAGGGAAATGCGACCAGAGTCGATCAGACTGGAGCTGTTTCTGGGCGCTGTGCCCATGTGTCACAGTTTCAAACCCCCCTGCTAATACCTTGAAATAATAGAAGAGAACAGCAGCGGCAACAAAAACACACAGTGCAATTCAGGGCCGGTACATCTGAGAACTGATGATGAGACAGATTTTCTGCCACGTCAGCGTAAAAATATTGGATATTTTTGAGTTAACGGATGGCGAGGAGACACAAAATGGTGCTTCCTCTACATTGAGGGGTCGCCAAGTGAACTTGAACAAGGGCCAATGTTGTTCTAATCAACTGAATATAAGGCCAAAACATTATATCTTTCGGCACAGGCAAAAACCTGTGTTGTTTTTTCTACCAACCCAATCTAAACTATTCAATCTTATAAAAATGACACATTTAAAGGTGCATTATGTAATAAATCTAAAGCAACTGGACATAAAATCCTCCTAATATGTCACAGAGACTCAGGAATAATGTTCATATAACAAACTGAACTCACCAACAACAACAGTACAGACAAAATATTTGCATTAAAAAAATATATTTTGCAGACTGCAAATCATGTTTATGTTTTAAAAAGCATGTTTTGGTATGTGGCGCCATCTACCAGTCAGTAGAGTCTCAGCTGCCGAGATACAACAGAAAACGAAACGCAAACAACCTCGGTATTTAGAATTTGAACGTAGTAACCGTTTTTTGGCCGCATTCTTACATATGGCACCTTTAACAGGTGAGCGTTGGTTTAAAATAGTACCTTGTTATGTTACTATGTAACTCAGCTTTTTTGCAGTAACAGTTCGGTAACAGTAACAGTACCTGGTGCTTTTTTAGTTCCTGCTCTGACGAGGTTCCAAAAGAGCTGAGGTGATACTAAAATGTTTTATTGACACACTGCCGACCACTGGAAGATTCATTCATGAGCACAACATCCTACACAAGATCAAACTGAACGATGCCAAACTGTAGATCAGTTAAAAAAGACTTCAAAATCCCAACATTTAACAAGTAAAATCTCAATATTTAGCAGAGGAGTCAGGTTAGCGAGAGCACCGCTGATAGCGCAGCGATCTCTTAACTCCTTTACAAGTTACAAGGTGCGTTTGTGTCGCGTATAAAACAACGTCGAGGAACTGAAGTCATGGGAAAACGACCTGACTTGATACCAAACTGCTTTCTGATTCTCAGCCAGTTTTATCCCATGTGCCACCACTTGCTTACCCGCTGCTAAACACGCTAACAACTAGTATCGGGACCGTATCTATGTTCCCCGGGTCCGATGTTCCCCGCTTTGTATGTGACCAGGGAACACAGGACCTTTTTTGGGAAAAACGGTCCTATGTTCCCCGCTTTCACCCAAAAGGACACCGGGAACATAGGACCCTACCCCTTACCCTAACCCTTTACCCTGGAGCTCCACATCCAGGCTTCCACAAAGTGGGGAACATAGGACCGTTTTGGGGAAAAACGGTCCTATGTTCCCCGCTTTCACCCAAAAGGACACCGGGAACATAGGACCCTACCCCTTACCCTAACCCTTTACCCTGGAGCTCCACATCCAGGCTTCCACAAAGTGGGGAACATAGGACCGTTTTGGGGAAAAACGGTCCTATGTTCCCCGCTTTCACCCAAAAGGACACGGGGAACATAGGACCCTACCCTTACCCTAACCCTACCCCTTATCCTAACTCTAACCCTATACCCTGGAGCTCCACATCCAGGCTTCCACAAAGTGGGAACATAGGACCTTTTTATGGAAAAACGGTCCTATGTTCCCCGCTTTCACCCAAAACAACATGGAGAACATAGGACCCTACCCCTTACCCTAACCCCTTACCCTAAACTATAACCCTTTACCCTGGAGCTCCACACCCAGGCTTCCACAAAGTGGGGAACACAGGACCTTTTTTGGGAAAAACGGGGAACATCAGACCCGGGGAACATAGGTACGACTCCCTAGTATCCAGGAAACAGCTAATGCTAAGAAGCTAAAAAGGGGCTGTTTTGTGTCCTATCATAGTTCTGTGGCACACCCTTCTTTCAATGCATCGATTTCATGCTAGTGCTTTCATACAGGAACAAGGACAGTCGTCCAATGGAAACATACTCCATGATTTGTCTCCGTTGCCACCTTCGCTGTTGGCCTGAAGCAGCTCTCATTTGGTGTTTTGTGCTTTTCAAACAAAACGGTGAGACGAAAAAAACAAAGCTGAATCTTTCCCGCTCGTCTTAAAGAAGCTACCGTCTTTTGAGTCGGGACTTACGAGCTTTAAGTCACTTAAACCCCCACCATTAAGGTCAGCTTTGTTTTTTGGTGACCACCTCCCCCACAAACATCGTCTTCCCACAGCAAATGTTCGGGGCCTCTGTTATTCAAATGTTCTTTCGGGGCGATACCGCTAAACCTTTTGTGAGAATTTCCTGCGGCACCTTTTAATGTCAGTGTATTTATCGTCCGTTCGGCTCATCGCAAAGAAACGCAATGTTTACATAAGATCTCGTTTCCATATCTCTGACTGACTGGGCACGTCGTATCAGATGTAGCCCGACATTAACGCAGATACAGGCGAAAACATGCAACTGCTGCTACGTGTTAATCACGATCCTGTAAGCGACGCCGAGCCTTTCGAGCCATTTTTTGGTAATTATGCAAAGCGTCCGTCAAACTGGAACGTGACCTTTGATTATATCATCAAACGATCGGTTGCCGTTTGAGCAGAAACATTTACACGATAACCATCGTCAGTATCAGTCTGACACTGGTGCAAAAATCACATGAACGGATATTGGAAGACGGCAAAGTACAATCTGAAAAACCCAGAATTCCACATAAATGCCTCACTATACAATAAAAATGCTTATTTATTTTTGATGGGTGCAGAATATCTGTGGTGGTAAACGCACCAGTGCACAACTCAAGGTTGTGCTATCAGGCAAGAAGTCGACCCAATTCATTGTTTTTTCAAAACAAAATAGGGATTTGAAACAACGCAATTACTAAAAACCTAATATTTGGGCTGCAATTGAAGATATTAAAAGTAATGCAGCATATCTCAAACACGTGTGTGGCTTTTTCTTGCAAGACAGCACAGTGCAATATTGTCAATAGTAACACTTTTTGGCGAGATGGTTAGAAAATGCATTGTCCTCAGTCGGAAGAGATTTTTGCAGGTATTTCAAAGATCTCCGTTTTTCCCCTAAAACTAGCTACCACAGCAAGTACAGTTTAAGAAACTGGAGGAAATGAATTATATGTCGATAATTGCCTTAAAGGGATAGTTCGGAATTTTGAACATAAGACCTATTTTCCAACTCAGCCGGTGTGATGGAGACGTCTGGAGACGTTTTCAAGAAATTTCACTCAGTTCTTCTAGTTGCCGAGTTCGCTGGTGCTATGGCTAGCGCAAGTCAATGGTACGTGTTAGCATGGCATCAGAAACACTCATACCGACTCCACAGTGCACCCGAGGCAAATCAATTGTAACGGCAGACTATCGATGTACATATCTGTGTTGATAGAATGTTTGAAGTAAAACCAACCTTGCAATTTGAAGGATTTATGTCTCAGCAGCAGCAGCAGCGCGTCATACTCCCAATAGCGGCGGACTGATTCCGCTGCCGGAAGTATAGTGCTGAGAAAGTAGTCCCTCAAAAATTCATGCGATGCGGCGTTTGTTTTGTTTCAAATATTATTCTATCAACACAGATATGTACATCCATTGTCTGCCGTTACAATCGATTTGCCTCGGGTGCACTGTGGAGTCGGTATGAGTGTTTTTAATGCCATGCTAACTTGTATCATTGACTTGCGCTAGCCATAGCATCAGCGAACTCGGCAACTAGAAGAACTGAATGAAATTTCTTGAAAACGTCTCCAGACGTCTCCATCACACCGGCTGAGTTGGAAAATGGGTCTTATGTCCAAAATTCCTCCAACTATCCCTTTAAATTTGAAATACAGACAGATTCCTCCACATATAGACATGATGGGCCAACTAAAGCTTTGTAGGATTTGAAGCACAGTAGATATCGCTGTCAAAAAAACCCATAAATATTCCATCCGTTTCAACGTTTCCCAGCCCAGAATTTAAAAGGAAACCGTGGTCTCCCTCCCCTCACAGCACTTAGTTAGACCTCTACCACTCAAGAGAAGGAGGAGCCGCACAATGAATGGAAAAGCAGGCCACACTTCTAAACCAGGCCATCTTTATTGATCCTCAAACCCCCCCCCCCCCCCTTCACAAAGACCATCCCCCCATTTGACCACAACAAGGGGACAATATAAACAACCAATAAATAAGAATCTGCATGATTAAGGCGGTTCTACGTTCTCCAATAGAACACAACAGTGTGGACATGTTGGGAGTTATACAGCTTCGTACAGTACAAGCAGTAGGTTTTTTGAGAACATTACATCTAAAATAAAAACACTTTAGAAAAAGTGAGCCAGTTTCTTTAAAAAAAAAAAAAAAAAAAAATATCAGGGTGAGGCTCCCGTTCAAATCACATAAAATTGTACTTCTGTCTTTCTGCATCAGCTGAGCTTATTTTTTTTTAAAGTAGGCCAAATAGAACGAGGGGGGAAATAAAATCACGAGGAGAGAAGTTACATTTAATTATCTCCTCCATCTTACTTTCACGGGGGGGGGGGGGATTCATTAAAGCCACTTAGTTCCCATAAAGGAGAAGGTGGTTTGTTTCTTTATATCAGTTTTCTCAGTTAGGAATAAATAAATACACCTCTGAGTCCAGGCCTGGAAGCGACACAGTGTCATAGCATTGTTCAGAGTGGCTTTTTTTATAAAAAAAAAAAAAAGAAAAGAATTTCAGCATTTCTTTTAGTACATTCATGTCCAGGATCCAGGAGGTGTGGGCGCTGCAGGGCCCCCCCGAAGGGGCCCGACCAGCCACCTTCTCCCGCCACCAGCAACATGTGAGACCCCGAGCGCTGTGTGCGTTCGCCGTGGGTTTTATCCAAAAGTTCTCTTCCACGCAGAGGTTTCCCCCCGCGAAATGAAAAAAAAAGAGACGAGAACCCCTTTATCCATCCTGGAACCGTTATCACTCTCTTCTGTGTCCGTTTGTGCCTCACTCTCTCTCTCTCTCTCTCTTTCACTCCGTCTTTGCAAAATTAGGGTTCCTCTCAGCAACTGACGGTGCTCGGCTGCTGTTTGCTGACAAAGTCCGAAATGAAGTCAAACTCGTTCTGGCCGAGGAAGAGCTCCGGCAGCTCCTGGACCCGGTCCAAGCCCAGCTCCACGACCAGCGAGGTCAGCACCTCCTCGTCGATGTCCGCGTCCATGCCGTTCAGCGCCAACGCCGGGCCGGCCATGTGCTGCATGCTCGCCAGCTGCGCTGGGTTCATGCGATACTGGGCCCCGGGCCCCATGTGGTTCCCGCCCATAGGTCCCAGAGGATGTCCGTGGTACTGCGTGTTGAGTTTCTGTAGCTGCATGCTGGCCATGAGCTGCTGGGACGTTAATCCGCCGTTCATGAACTGTTGCTGCTGCTGCTGTTGTTGTTGTTGGTGTTGTTGTTGTTGCTGTGGCTGTTGCTGTTGTTGTTGTGGGTGCTGCGGATGCTGCGGGTGCTGTGCTTGTTGCTGGTGCTGCTGCTGCTGAGGATGCATGTGATGCTGCTGCTGCTGCTGCTGCTGAGGGTGATGCTGCTGCTGCTGCTGCTGTTGACCGTTGTACATCATGTTGCCAGAGGTCATCTGGTGGTGGCCCATCTGGGCGCCGTTCAGTTGTCCGTTCATGGGTCCGCCCACCATGCCCTGCCGCTGCCTCATGGCCGCCGCCGCCGCCGCCGCCGCCTCCATGTTGGCCTGGGCGCCGGCGCCGTAGTGCATCATCTGACCGTTGGGCATCGCCCGCATGCCCTGCTGCTGCTGCTGCTGCTGCTGCTGGCTGGCGTGCTGCTGCTGCTGGTGGCCCGCCTGCAGGCCGCCGTTCATGCCCATCCTGTAACCGTGGAGACTGGCGCCCGGCGAGCTGTGGTTCATGGGCATCATCAGATGGTCTGCCATGCCTCCTGTCTGTGAGGAGGAGAGGACACTGTGTCAGGAGAGGCTTGGGGTTCACTTTTAAGACATTTCGGGGTTAGTGTCTGATATTAAAACAGCCACGAGAACGAATCAAACTGGTTCCTGTGTACAACGATATGTGGTTAATGACATTAACGCCACTGGACATTTTCTTATTTCCTTCCTTATTTACGTAACAATCGTGACCACAAGCTCCGCTCTCACTGTACTCGACGGCCACTCACACATTTACTGCTACACATCGCAACATATTTTCTATCCCAAACGTTCAAAACCATTCACATGCTGCCAACGCAGCCACCAGGAGCAGCGTGCAATGCCCAAGGGCACGTCGGCGATTAGACTAGGAATCGAGTCAGGGATCAAACCTGCCCGTTGTAGCCACCGTCACCCTCCTGAATCCACAACTGTGACATAAATGTTAATATTTCATAGTTTGGACCAATTACTAGTCCTGGTGTTTATTCACAGTGCAAACACTTAGTTGCTATTAAAACTAGAGCTCTTTAGATAATAGACTGGTTTCGAGTGTTTTAGTCTCTAAATTTGGCATTTAAAACGTTTATTTTTGCTCCGTATAACAAAGAAATCACGGAAACTCGGTGGTCTTGGTTTGCGGACAAACGAGGTTTGGAGAACATCATCATTTAAAGGTTTTTAAAAGACTTTTGGGGAGATTTCAGGGACCAAATAGGAAAATAGTGGTTAGTTGCAGCTGATTATTTGCCTTTTTTACCTTTCACCTCAGAACATAAAATACTATTTTGAAATTATTTTTATTGCTATATCATTTTTGCCCAATAATGTACGAAATAAGCACAACTCCCGACCAAATATATATTAGCATATGCTAAGAATTTTACGTTCAATAATCACTTTACCTGATATTTTGATCAGAAACAAGTGTTTTACTCCAACACAGCATCGCGATTTTCACCGACGTGATGCGTCTGTATTTATCCAAATTTGCCAAACGCTCACAGATTACAGAGGATTTTACGCGAAATAATAACGTTAGCATTAGCCGCAGACGTAGCCTCTTGCTAAATTACAGCGTCTTTGCGTGTTTTGCAGGTGCAGACTCCCCCCTGTGGGGGATGTGACTGATGTGATGCGTCTGTATTTATCCAAATTCGCCAAACGCTCACAGATTACAGAGGATTTGACGCGAATTAATAATATTAGCATTAGCCGCAGACGTAGCCGCTTGCAAAATTACAGCCACTTTGCGTGTTTTGCAGGTGCAGACTCCCCCCCCCTTGTGGTACTTCAGAATACAACACTAGCACTGTATGTTGGCATGCTAGCAAACACATGCTAGATCCACCATTATATGGATAATGCTAATTTTTTTTTAGCGACGTGCTAACATCGTGTATCCTATTCCTTGTGTCTCACATTCATCTGTGTTTTATTTATTTTTTTTTGATTTTGTGCTGCTTTTAGTAGCACCCAACACCAATTGGTTGCAGCACACAAGGACTGTTCCATTTCTTGATTTATTCTACTAATGTTACAATATTGCACCTCAGGTGAAAACACAATGTAAACGCTTCCGGGGCAAAAACAAACAAACAAACAAACATCTGCAACATTTGTTTTTACCCACTGACAAAAAAAAAACAGTCAAATCTTTTCCTGCTTCACACCCCCCCCCCCCCCAACCCAACATCCGCACCTCCCCAAAAAAAACCCTCCTTCTCCTCTTTGTGCCACAGCTATGGACGCCCAGGTTGAAATTACAGGTTAAACATTCAACATTGTTTGGGCTGCATATTTTTTTTACCCCCCCCCCCCACAGCTGGGTCATCTGTGGACGATACACGGATAAATAATAATAAATAAATAAAAAAAAAATGCGCGTATGTATCGCGTAATAATAACACATCCGTGTGTGTGTGTGTGTGTTGCACGGCTTGAGAAAACCAGTTACATTTCACGTACGTAAAGGTTGCAACAAAGAACACTGACATCATGCAACATCTCCTCCAACAGCTGAATCACCACATTTTCAACAAAGGCTTCAGGTTTCTCACACACACACATGCACACACACGAGCGCACGCGCGCACACACACACTTCACAATGTCTCTATTTGTTTAAATGTAAATAAACGCGTGGATTAGATTATTGTCCAATTTTTCCTCTGTCTTTTTTGGGGGGTTGAGTTTGAATGCAAACAATGGATCAGCAGCAGCAGCAGCAGCAGCAGGAGCAGACATCACAGACAAGAGCAATAAAAAAATATATATACATATATATATATATATGATCACATTTCTCCAGCAAATCCAGCCACTTACCCGTATCCTCTCCGTTTTTCGCAAAGTTGGACCCGTTGATTTGCTTCTTTTTAAAAATAAAATAATAAATAAAATTAAAAAAAAATTGCTGTGTTTTTCCACCGATCTCCTCTGGGGGTGTCACAGCGCTTTTTTTTTTTTTTTATCCCACAGTGTTTGGCTTCATGCTCGTGCAGGGACGGACGCAAAGGGGGCTGCAACACAAAGACTCCGCCGCATCAGATCTTGGAAAAACGACTGACTGTTTTCTGGGTCAACTCAGGGATTATGTACATGTAAAAAGAGGCTCAGAGGGAAAGAGACGGACCAAACAGAGAGAGAGGGAGGGGGCGGAGCCTCAGCTCCAGCCTCTTCTTTGTTCCTATTGGCCCCGCTTCTTCTAATTGTGCATGGGCGTAGAAAGAAAAAAGAAGGGCGGGTTGGGGTTTTTTTTTTGGGGGGGGGGGGGTCTTGTGTGTTGGAGAGCTGTGACACAGTTGCCAATTTAAATATCCTCCTCCACCACTGTTTGATAGATAGATAGATAGATAGATAGATAGATAGATAGATAGATAGATAGATAGATAGATAGATAGATATTTAAATAGATAGATAGATATTTAAATATATATATATATATTTAAATATATATATATTTAAATAGATATTTAGATGCATATATAGATAGATAGATAGATATTTAAATAGATAGATATTTAAATACATAGATAGATAGATAGATAGATAGATAGATATTTGAATAGATAGATAGATAGATAGATAGATAGATAGATAGATAGATAGATAGATAGATAGATAGATAGATATTTAGATAGATAGATAGATAGATAGATAGATAGATAGATAGATAGATAGATAGATAGATAGCAATGTCTTTGCTTAGCTAACTTTAAGCTAGCAGATAGATAGATAGATAGATAGATAGATAGATAGATAGATAGATAGATAGATAGATAGATAGATAGATAGATAGATAGATAGATAGATAGATATTTAAATATATATATATTTAAATATATATATATATTTAAATATATATATATATATTTAAATATATATATATTTAAATAGATAGATAGATATTTAGATGCATATATAGATAGATATTTAAATAGATAGATAGATATTTAAATACATAGATAGATAGATAGATAGATAGATATTTGAATAGATAGATAGATAGATAGATAGATAGATAGATAGATAGATAGATAGATAGATAGATAGATAGATAGATAGATAGATATTTAAATAAATAGATAGATAGATAGATAGATAGATAGATAGATAGATAGATAGATAGATAGATAGATAGATAGATAGATAGATTGATATTTAAATAAATAAATAGATAGATAGATAGATATTTAAATAGATAGATAGATAGATAGATAGATAGATAGATAGATAGATAGATAGATAGATAGATAGATAGATAGATAGATAGATAGATAGATAGATAGATAGATAGATAGATGACAGTCTTGACAGAAACCCTAGTCCAGTAGCAGATCACAGGTTAAAGTCTGCTCTACTTTTGTAGTCATTACTTATCTTATGGTTATTAAGATATAATTCTAGAACTACTTGGCTCGACTTGATTCAGTTTTTGTCACGAAGTGGAGGTTGTGCTAGTTCAGTCGGTGGTTTGAGTCAGGTTTTGTTACGTCACTTCCTGTTTTATTTTGGTGATGGGTTTTTCCGCTGTCTGTGTTCAGACAGTCTCTGTCTTCACCGCGCCCCCGTGATTAGTGACCACTTGCACCTGGTGATTATTACCTCTGCACCTTTAAAAGCGTCACTCTCCCCCTGGTCAGCGAGTCACCAATGTGTGTTCAGAGAGGACCGAGTTTTGAATCTAGCATAGGTATCGCATTGTTCCCTCGTTCATGGTAATATCGCAGCAAGTCTGCAGATTTATTTTCTGTATTTTTGAGGAGTTTTGGACCTATGGTCGCCATTTTTTGGATTTGCTCTTTTGGCAAATAAATCCCTTATGTTTCTCGTGCATTTGAGTCCATGATCCTGACTCCGGTCCTGACAGTTTTTTTTTTTGCTTTTCCATAAGTGATAGTACCTGGTACCGGCTTCTTTTTGGGGTTCCAAGCTGAGCTGAGCTGATACTAAAATGTGACGTCAACAGACTGACGTCCGACACGCGATACCCTAAACGACCATTTTTAAACGTTGCATCGAGCAATATATCGTCTCGATGAATCCTCAAACATTTGGAATTGTTTGGAAAAGAAGAGTGAAAAAATCTCTTTGTGTTTTCATATATAACCAATGTGCAGCTATGGGAAAAATTATCATAATGTCATACCCCGACCTCCACACACGGTGTGTGCAACATGCTACTGGACTTTTGGTGCGTTTGTGTAGCAGCGTTACAGCGCCACATACAGGCCTGACATATATACAACAGAGCTTTTCCACCAGTGTGATGTTATATACAGGTGATACACAGAGGTCCGCTAGAGTGCGTGCGATGTCAATTTTAAATTTCCCACTGTGGTCCACACAGACTCTACTTGGACAAACGCTAGCCTTCCTACAGTTCGAGTCCACGCAGACCGCATGCAGCAAAGGTGCAACACTTTCCAGTCCAGTTGGAAAGTGTTGCACTGTGTGTATGAATTTCTTGAAACAATTATAAGAAACAAAATGAAAAAAATATTGCGCAGGGGAAAATTCAGTTTGCGTGTGGATAAGGCCTTACGTTAAGCATCCACGACGACCGTCTTCTTTGTCCTTTTTGGCTAAAACAAGAGCGCGCCACCAACTGGACTGGAAAGTGTTGCACCTTTGCTGCATGCGGTCTGCAGCAAAGACTCGAACTGTAGGAATGCTAGTGTTTGGCCACTGCCGATGGGAACCATGAGCATTAAAAAGCTGCATTTATTTTGACACAGGACTGAATATGGATTGTGAGTTAGAAACAGGATGATCAATAGATAGATAGATAGATAGATAGACTTATGGAATATCTCTTTGATTTAAAGTTGTGATAGATTCCACTTAATCTGATTGTGTTTACTTCAAACAAAGAATATCATTGCATCCACGATTAAAAAAAAAAAACTATCTTCCCTGACCCATATTGTAGCTCATGTATCAAATTGTCCTCTAAGGGAAAGATGAGGCCTTCTCTTCTACTACTTTGTTTCATGTATCTGTCAGTGACATTAGAGTAGACAATCGTTTTTTTTTTCCATCTTGACTGCACCTACTTATGTGTGTGTGTGTGTAAGCGTACTACCCTGGAATGTGCATATGCACTTTATCTGTGCTCACTGTTGGGCCATGTGACCCAGCAGTCTGTGCTGTGTGTTTGCCTCAGTCAGGCAGAGGAATGTAGCCCCGTGTGCTATTCTAGGCCACGCTGCAGCAGTGTAACTACTGCTGTGCATGGATGTGTGTGTGTGTGTGTGTACGTGTGTGTGTGTGTGTGTGTTTTTACCTCCGCTCCTGCAGATGCACATGTCCCTTGATTGCCCACTTCGGGACAATGACCTCTCGGGGCTGCAATTGTAAATGAATAGAAGTGCTTTGGGGCAAGTGAGCTAATCTATTGTCGGGGGGAATTTGTCTATAAATGGGCATTTGTGATCGTCTGACCACTTTAGGGTTGGTGTTAATGTGCCGCTCCCAGGTGTCGGTGCTCTCTTCTGAGAAAACTCGCCCAGCCAGTTGAGCCCAAACAAAACACACAATCAACATTTTGTTTGTGTCATGCTGGGACGAACGAACGCTCTCTCTTAAGGCCACATTATAATTCTCCGACTGCGTATGCTTTATCCGTCTGCGTCACCACGGAGACGCCTCGAGCATTTATACTTCTGCGTCGTGGTGACGGATAGGCGCTGAAATTTCCCGCCCGATCAGTAGGGGTCGCTGCGCAAGGTTGTTGTGCTTCTGGCTACAGTGAGCAATGGCGTCCGAGAGAGAAAGACTGTTGTTGTTGAAACAGTGGCCGTTTCTCACTTTTCTGTGTCACGGAACGCAGTTTTAAGATAATTTGAGGCGAGAAATTGGCCATTTAGAGTCTAAACATGTGCTGTGTGTGTTAAGATATGACGTATATTTATAGTTCGGCAGCGACGAAGACGGCGGGGATCAGCTCCACCCTCTGTGGACGCTCGCTGCTCACCGTGAGCCGGCACAGAGCAGCTTAGCTCGGCCTGTCCTGAGGACCAATCGCAGCTCTTGCCGTCTCCGTAGTCCCTTGACGGAGTGACGGACACTTAAAAAATATTCCGTGCACCCGGAGACGACGCAGAGGCTCTTCGACAGTCTCTACGTAGCCTACGCAGAGCACTTTACGCAGAAGTATAAATTGGGCTTTAGCGGCGCGCGTGCGTTGCGTAAGATCACTGCAGTTTTATAACCATACGACAATTAAGTGTTTCAAAACGCATCAAAGCCATTATTTACTTCTTTTTTTTTTTATCCCAGGGCCATGAGCTCCTGATGGTGTCACTTTGCATAACAGAAGCACGGTCCACACTTTGTAGATCTCACCAGTCACATCGCTGTGGCTGTTTAACACCAACCGGCAACTGGTTGTTGATGCGCGATTTTGGCCGGTTCCATGTTGGTATTTTTGTCAAGTTATCAGACTATACCAGCTGTCAATCACACGGGGGTATCTATTTTCCTCTCCGTGGGCACGTAATTTACAAGCACTATTCAAAAAAAGACCAGAAACTAGTGATTGAGACCATTAAAGGACTCATATTATTCCCTATTTCCCTGGTGTCCTAATGAACGTGTCTGTGACATGCATTGGTCTATATAAATACTTTAAGGATGAAGCACCGCAGCAGTTCAATCACCCAGAATGCTCTGTTTTTAATGGTGTCTGTCTCTTTAAATGCAAATAAGACACAGGAAACTACGTCAACGTCACAGAGGCTCCGGCAGATAATGGCGGTTAGCATTCGGAAGAGACTCTAGCCGGCGCGTTGCCGTCATATATAAAAATCCGTAATACGCAAAATCCTCTGAGGCTGGAAGTTTGTGTAGAACTCTGTGCTGCACTGCACTTTTGTGTGTTTTTAGGGACAAAGCGGAGCTCCGCGAGACAACGTTATATAGTTTATGCTTAAAACCCCCAAGATATTTGAATGAAATTTCAAATCAGCCACTACTGTGGAAGAACATATGCTTTTTATAATCATACATCCACTGAGTTGTTGGGATTAGACGGTGGATATGTACTCTGCACTGCTACACCTCAAAGGCCATTTCTTCAGGTCGTTTGTGTCACTGATTCACTGTATATGGTTCAGAGAAGCGAGCGTCAGCAAAACCATTGATCCAATCAACGAATCGATACCTGGGGTCTTATCTGACGTGTGCGTGTGCGTGTGTTTGCTTTTCAAAGAAAAAAAAACAAGAGGCAAGAGTTAATGTGACAGTGGCCTCTTTTCACAGCCCCCCCCTGTAGCTGTTGAAAAGACCTGTCATTATGCTGATTTTACTTGTTTATGTGAGAGCAAACAAAGCCTTCATTTAGCCACAGAGCCGTTTTAAATAGCATCCTAGCATTTCGGAATCAGAGGCCCAGACCTTGTGTCCTGTGCCACCATTTCTTATTTATACAGTACATAAACATCTATTTGGCTCCTTAACTGCACTGTGTCGATTGTACATATTTCACCGTCTTAACAGGTTAGCTAATTAGATGGTCGGCTTCGCATATTTGCGTTCGCATATATCCTCAGACTAAATCAGCTCTGACAGTGGACGATAATGCAGACACAAGGGGCCTCTTCCAACTTGGTGATGACGGTGCGTTCTGTTTGTGGTCGAAATTCAAAATGTCCAACTCAGAAAAACTCGTAGTAGGGATTCCAAGAGGCCACCAAACAAACCAGTTGTACCATTAATATCACTTCTGTTATCATATTTGTTTCATGGTAATTCAGTCATACACATATTGTTTGTAACTGCAGACGTATTGCTACGTTTGTGCAAAATACCATGTACAGCACTGTTATCGACGGGACCGTATCTATGTTTCCCGCTTTGTATGTGACCGGGGAACATAGGACCCTTTCTATAACCCTACCCGTTTTCAAAAAAAAAGGGTCCCATGTTCCCCTGTCACATACAAAGTGGGGAACATAGGACCTTTTTTGGGAAAAACGGGGAACATAGGACCCGGGTAACATAGGTACGACCCCTTTTTGGAATACTGTCAAACAGTATTACAAGAATAACGACTGGACGTCATGATGATTGGAGCCTTAAATGTACTTTAATTTGCCTGGACTTGTTCAAATCACACAAACACACTGACTGATTTTGGTGTATTCCATATTGTCAGTGACAGAATAAAAATTGACCTTGTAGACAGTGAATTTGTATATGTTCTCAAGCCTTTCACGTGGTTTAGTGACCTTCTTGATCAAAGGTCAACCTTGCGAGTGTTTATTGAGCATTTAAAATGAGAACTTATTGATCAAGTCATAATTATTGGCGTCTAAGTAGTTTTATTGAATTGGAAATTATTGTATGGTAACAGAATGTAACATTAAAATGGTAAACGGTTTGAATTTATATGATGCTTTTCTAGTCTTGTTGACCACCCAATCTGCTTTACACGACAGTTTTGCAATTCACCTACACGTTCATACAGCATCACTCATCTTTCATAACAAAAATTGTGCTAAATTGAATTTCTCAAGTGGATTTCTCGAATTAACACACCAAGATAATGTGGATGGGAGTTGAATTGGTGTGTATGAGTTCAACTGGACCCAAACTGGTCTAGGTGCTCTGTCTCTCTGCAGTTTTGACTTTGACCCAGAAATGATAGAAGTAGCTAACGCACATAACAAGAAAACAACAACAGGAAGAAATATGAAGAAAACTTTATGTGCAAACTTTAAAAAAAGTAATAAAATACGAGACCAAACGATCTCGTAAAACAAGAGAGAGGCGGGACTATGGCATCATTGTTTCCCAAAAGTTGCATTTTGTTTGTTTGCACGGCCATTTTCAGAAAAATAGCATTTCAGGGCTCACCAAAATGTTGTTTTCGTGTAGATAAAACACTGATTCACCGAGACTGTGGACAGTCCCTAAAATACTTTTCAGCTGTTATTTTGTGAAAACTCTCTTCACGTTCCTGATCGATAAATTGTTTCTTTAAAAAATAAATAAATAAATAAAGTACATGTCTGGTGTCTGTGGCCCTTGCGACACTGTAATAAACACAATCAATCATCCCATTCAGACAGAGTTGATGGATTCGCTCGCGCTGCCTGTCACAAACCAACGTACTCGGCGTCCACAGCAGGTTAGTGTGTGTTCTGAATGTTTTGAGGGTTTTGAGACCGGTGCTATTGCAAGCTCGTATTTCTCTCCATTCGACAGACTTTTTTTGTAATGGAAACTGAAGTTTGTGTCGCTTTGTAAACCACAGACAGGACATATTGATCCACCACTGCCTCCATCAGTAAAGTCCTCAATGTTTGAAATCCTTCAGATCCGTTCAGATTTACCTCATGACACAATTTTACCATTTACCAAGGCAGCGGTGAGACCAGCAGCTGCTTGTGTGTTTGTCCCTGCAAGCTAATACATTGATTTACTCTATGGACTTTGGTGCAGGATAACTTCATAATGTCATATTCCTGTGGGAAAAAGGATGATGCCTGACAAGATAAAGCGGAAAACATATTGTGAAGATGTTGCAAATGTGCGTGGTAGATTTTATTCAGTGAGCATTTTGCTCTGCATTCCCAGGTTTCCGGCTGTCAGCCATGTTTTCACCTAAAATAACCAGTTAAATCTAAGACTTTTTAAGACTTTTTTAAGACCATAATGAATACAATTTATGACCCATTTGGCAAAAAAAGTACAAAAGACATGAAGGAAATTTAGAGACACAAATCGTTGAACTTGCACTTACCCATCTTATGCACGCAATTCGGCTTAAGCTGTGGGCTTTTGTTAAGTTTTCTCCGCTGCTATGCTAAGCTGTACCACACCACGGCGCGCGCAGCACGCTAGCTCGTGGTGCTAGCTAAATTCTCACTGGGCAGCACAGGTGGCCTACTTTAGTTCCGCGTTGTTGTCATGTTATCGCATCCTCAAAAATAGAAACATTTCAAAGCGAGACTGAGGTTTATGCACGTTTTAAATAAACATAATGTTAATAGATTTTTAAGACCTTTCAAAATTGTATTCAAGAACTTTAAGAACTCAAATTATTGGATTTAAGACTTTTTAAGCCCCACGCAGATACCCTGGACTATGCTTTTAAAGGAGCAGTATTAAACTTTAGAAAGGACACCATTGTGTTTTTGTAATCTTTGCCTTGTGGGCAAAATATGAGCCCATTTGACTTCAGAGGTCAATCTTACCGGGGGCTTTTTCATGTGTCATGGAGTATGATATTGAAAACAAGCCAAATCGCGCGCGACGCTGTCAAACAACCCACTTCATAGAGAGGAAGTCGTGGCTTTTCTCGAGAGGGGAAACGTATACTTTAAACTTGTCGTGGAACAATCGCAAAAGTTGTTGGAAAGATCCTTTCATGTGCTCCCCCCCAACCCACCTAATCACTACTTTCTCTCAGGCCTCACATCCTTCACTCCGGTCCTGTGAGTGGCAGTTTCTTCCCCCCCCACCACCACCACCACCACCACCACCATGGTATGTTTGAGTCAAACCCTCCCCCTCACGCCCTCCCCCCGTTAGCCTTGACTCAGGCTTGTTGCCCTCTCTCAGCTGCTTGGCTGAAACAGTGAGTGTTGATTGGTGGCTGAGATGGAGAAGGAAGCCTTGGGAGTATTTATAGAGACTCTCTCATTTACCAGAACAATAACAACCCTCCCCCACACTCAGAGAGAGAGAGAGAGAGAGAGAGAAGACAGACAGACAGAGAGAGAAAGAAAGAGGTGGGAGTGAAGCAAAGTGACTTTTGGTTTCACACTTTAGGGCAGAGTGGAATTCCATTCATGTCGACACTGCGTGGCAATAATAAAAGAGAGCGGGGCTTTAAGCCTGTGTCGTTCATTCATGTCGTGAATGAGAGCTAACTTTTAAATACAAACAAATGTCCATTACATTCAAAGCGTTGTCAGATGAGTTCACACAATGCTGAATCAGCTCCGCGTGACAAACCCTCCGTGTCGCCCAGTATAGAACTGGAGTTGCCTGCTGACAGCGATGGGCACTATTATCTGTCTATTATGTTTGTTTTTTATTTAGATCGTGAAAATGCCTTCATGTTTTGTATCAAAATAGACGAGTACTTTGTATTTTTTGTATTACAAGAATACCGACTGGACGTCATGATGATTGGAGCCTTAAATGTACTTTGTATTTGCCTAGACATTGAATTTGTATAAGTTCTCAATCCTTTCACGTGGTTTAGTGACCTTCTTGATCAAAGGTCAACCTTGCGAGTGTTTATTGAGCATTTAAAACGAGAACTTATTGATCGTGTCATAATTATTGGCGTCTAAGTAGTTTTATTGAATTGGAAATTATTGTATGGTAACAGAATGTAACGTTAAAATGGTAAACGGTTTGAATTTATATGACGCTTTTCCAGTCTTGATGACTACACAATCTGCTTTACACGACAGTTTTGCAATTCAGCTACACATTCATAGAGCATCACTCATCTTTCATAACAAAAATTGTGCTAAATGGAATTTCCCAAGTGGATTTCTCAAATTAACACACCATGATAATGTGGATGGGAGTTGAATTAGTGTGTATGAGTTCAACTGGACCCAAACTGGTCTAGGTGCTCTGTCTCTCTGCAGTTCCTGTCGCCTGACTTTGACCCAGAAATGATAGAAGTAGCTAACGCACATAACAAGAAGTATAGCTTTAAGCTAATAAAGTTAAATAATAAAGTTATGAGTATGACAGAAAACACAAACAAGCACAAACAAAATCTTTCAGAAGGGAATTCTACTGCCCAAAAACGTGTCCATGGATACATGCTTCATGTCCCTATACCTGGCCCTGCTCTGCTGCTGTATACATGCAAATGCTCTGGCAGTTTCCAGATTAGCTGTTGCGGCTAGTTGTTAGCATGACTTTCTCTCACATCTGGGACGAGTAAGTAGAGAGAGAGCGCAGACGATGACACTGGAGAGGAGATAATGCAAAGGACTATGTGTTTTTGACCACAACGATTGTCAGCTTCAATTATAACTTAATGAGAACCTGTGTTACTGCATGTGTCCTCAATCCTAACCATCCACAATAGTAAATCAAAAGATAGACATAACATTACGTGCATGGGAAGGTCCTGTCTAAAGATGCAGAACAATGGTAATAGATTATGTAATTATATGGTCTTGTGAGAGACTCATTTATAAGCAGGACAACACTCTCCCACAGCCGACACACACAACATTTCTTCCTTGTGATTATCTTTGTTTGGTATGTAAAGAGAGAGAGAAACAAAACAACACAGTTAGCTCGCTGACGAGCTACCAAAGTGATTATCACATTCCACCTTCTTTGTTTTCCTGTCGTCAATTGTTGGCGAGACATTTCTTGAAGTTTCTCCCAGACCCATGGATAAGGTTGGAGGTCAGCGCACCGTCTTTCAAGTGGTCCCTGTTGTGCAAAAACAACAGCGTTCCAACAACACTAAACTCAAGTGGGCGCTTCTGCTGCACTGGGGCTCTCCACTCGTTCACAAACACACTTGAACAGCAAAAACACTGGCCCCGTACAGTTCTGTCTGACATGGAGTAACTCAAAATGTTATTGAGTAGGTATGTTGAGTGACACAGCAGGAATAACATCCAGTGTACCCAGGCAGACACGGCAACAAAGTAGGTCAAACTGTTGTGATCGAGTTCCAAGTAGGTAAATCGAGTTCGAGAATCAAGTTGTTCTTTGTCCTCTGAAAACACTTGAACGTAATCTAATTATTCAGTCCGCATGCAAATGTTTGGTCCCATGGGAGCTGTAGTTGGGTTGACCCACTTCAAGCTCATTCCCACTCAGTACTTACCCTTTCCAGGCAACGTGGGTACAGAGTGGCCATGGGTCCCACACGGTCAGCATGGACCCCACATGGGAAGCCCATGTAGACAAACATGGGTGGGGCCACCATGGGGAAACCCACTTGAATCCCATATTGTCATCCAAATATCACCATTATGGGGCCCACATGGAAATGCTGGCTGAGATCCAACGGAAATTGTACTTCAAGTGGAATTAACACACCAAGTTCATGTGGATTGGAGTCAAATTACTGCTGCATAAAGTGGACCCAAATTGCTCAAAGTTCCTGTCCCCAGACTTTGACCCGAAAATAATAGAAGTGGCTAATATATACAAGACAACAGTGAGGAAAAACATGGATAGAAGATATGCTGCATTCCATTTACATCTTAACTCAGAAATCGGAAGTGACCTCACCCCAGTGAGGTTCCCAGTGGAGACGTCAGAAATGCAAATGTGTCTCAGGCTAGCTATTGTTAGCATTACCAGACGACAACGGGGTCGTACCTATGATCCCAGGGTCCTATATTCCCCGTTTTTCCCAAAAAAGGTCCTATGTTCCCCACTTTGTATGTGACAGGGGAACATGGGACCCTTTTTTTGAAAAAGGGTAGGGTTAGGGTAAGGGTAAGGGTTAGAGAAAGGGTCCTATGTTCCCCGGTCACATACAAAGCGGGGAACATAGGACCCGGGGAACATAGATGACGAGGCCCTTTGAAGAACGCAGAGCTCCTCTCGGCTTAGATCAGCTGAGCACGAGGTAACTACTGAAACAACTTCCCCCGCACGCTTACCACGATAGCAAAGCCATTATGATAAGTAGTGCCTGTAGCCGATCGCCGTCTCCAGCGATGACAATGCAATACTATACAAACATGACTGGAGTTACTCCACGGTTTCATGTATCCACTCTTGGCTCATTACCAAGCGATGTCAGTCATTTACAGTCAGCACCACGAGTCCACCGCCTGCATTTCCAGGCAACACCATTCTTCAGCATTCACTAGCCCGGGGGATCATTGTCGACACAAACACTAATCATGTCCCCTTCACTGCACTTCCTGCCTTGCAGCCACTGATGGTGTTTCCAGTTACCTCTAAAGGAACGTGCACACGCTGAGTCGGAGTGTGGGGGGGGGGGGGGGGGGGTGCACAGACTAAATGGACAACAGGAGCTAGCATAACCTGTCAAACAAGAAGCCACAATGGTAGGAGGGAGTGGGAGAACATATAGTGATGATGCAAAGAATGACCCATTAATCATTCATTATCTCCCAGCTCTGGTAATGAGGTGACGACTCTTAAATAATTAGCAATGTGACTGAAGCATATTTCCACAGCTATAGCCTCGGGACGTAGAGGGCATTCGGTACGAGTGGGGAGGGGAATAAGGGATGCACCAGACACACACAAAAAAAAAGAACAGTCCTCACAAACAATAAAGCCCCTTTTCACAGTGGAATTAGCTGCTATAGCAAGGGTTTTTGAACCAAGGTGAACCCATTAAAAAAGGCGATTAACACCATTGCTCTCACTAGTTGTTGGTCTGCACTGTGGTGTTTTCTTCACCCCTGTGTCACCCACACAAGAAATGTGACATCAGAAATGTGCCAGAGACAAAACATGACAATGTTACAATTGACAAAAAAATGTCAAAAAATGCTCTTGACAAACCACGTCTTCCCTTTTTGAACTGTTAATAATTCTTGTGCAGTATCTACATTTTTAAGAATCACTGCTTCTTCTTTGAGCCTAACATTTGCTAAAGGATATTTTTGGGTTACGGTTTTAAGCCCAATTTATACTCCTGCGTGAAGTGCTTTACGTAGGTTGTGTGTCCGTCACTCCGTCAGGGGACAACGGAGACGGCGAGGGCTGCGATTGGTCCTCAGGACAGGCCGAGCAAACGCTGCTCTGTGCCGGCTCACAGTGCGCACCGAGCGTCCACAGAGGCGGAGCTGATCACCGCCGACAACATCGCTGCCAAACTATAAATACCTCATATCTTAACACACACAGCACATGTTAAGACTCTAAATGGCCAATTTCTCGCCTCAAATGATCTTAAAACAACAGTCTTTCTCTCGGACGCCAATGCTCACTGTAGCCAAAAGCACAACAAACCTTGCGTAGCGACCTCTACTGATCGGGCGGATAATTGCAGTGCGTATCCGTCACCACGACGTAGAAGTATGAAGGCTCGAGGGGTGTCCGTGGTTACGCAGTCGGATAAATATAATTTGGCCTTTACTCTCCAAACTTCGCTATCCATTACAGCAGTGTTTTATTTTTATTTTACATATCGTGTAGAATCTTATTGAATCAGTTAATATTTTGTCAGAATAAAAGCTCTGAATTCTACACAAAATTGTCATGTTGTGAAGATAAGCAAATCATTTAAAAAAAATTGTTTTTCAAAATCAGATTTTTTGAAATCATCTGCCAAAACTGCCTCACCGGCATCAATATTTGGCCCAGTGGCCGCCAGTTGCTGAACCACTGCATCAGAGAGATATAGAGGTTCATACAATGTCAAGACAAGCATGAGCCAAGGAGGAAATAACACATTGAAATAGTTACAGCTACTGTATATGCAGTGGGTGTTAGAGTTGTTCACCCAGCAGCATTCATTATCCGTCTGTCTCGTTTCAAGAGGGGCAGGCCAGGGCCTTCAGGCTTCTCCAACGCACAAATCAATGGGGAACTGCACCCCAGCCTACCATGAGCCTATTCATCTTGCACAAAATACACAAAAGAGCAGACCATGAGCCACATTCTTGACATCCAACCTCCTCACCCCCACCACCACCACCCTCCCACCCCCCTTGCCCTGGCTCCGACTAGCGCCCCTCCCCCCCCCCAGCGCCTCACACCAGCCGAAGCAGACAGGAGCTGCTATGCTACACCACGTAACTGGTTGTTTGCCTGGCTGGCGGCTTGGAGTTGTTTGGTGGAGGAAGGGATTGGAAGGGAGGGGAAGGGAGGGTGTGGGAAAGAGGGGGCAGGGATGTTTTCTCTTCAGTCAGCTAATTGACCCACAGATGTCAGGAGGAGTCGGGTTTGTGGCGGCGGGGTGGCGGGGGGGCCTTGAGCACCCCATGACACTCTTCCCCACCATAAACAAACATAACACCTATGCACGTGCACAGAAGGCAAAGGCTTTAGCCACGTACCTGTGGACTCACTGTCTGCCAGTCTCACCAAACAGATACGCCTCTGTGTTGGGAAAAGGGTACTTTGAGGTGAACTTTTTTTTTTTCTTCACTTCTGCCAAATACATCTCAACATGTAAACATGACAGTGAGGTGGAGGGCAGCTCAGTCAGTCTCACAAAAACACCAGGAGCTGACTGTCCTTTGTGGATGATCTTTGAGCCAGGATGTGGATTGTTCTGGGCAGTGGGGTAGGCATAAATAATATTTTGGGTGAGCCAGTACAAAAGTGGGTGGGCCATCTTTACCCCAAAAAAAGGAATTAGAACTTGATAAATGACAAATGACTATAGGCAATGACGGCAAAATACTGTCTTTAACACAAGGTCTACCATCAGAGCTATATAAAGGCTTGTACACAATACAACAGTGTAGACAAAAACAATTATTTACCTATCGGCGCTATTGCACGACCCAATTAATCATCAATCAAGTGCCAGTAAACACAAACAGCGGAAAAGTTGTTAACATACAGTATGACATAGGCCTACACCAGACAGAATTCAGTTTGACATCATCTGTAGCCATTTGAGATTTCTTAGGTACCAAATTATTAAAACCCATTTAATTTTATTTACACTTTACTTGATCTAAAAATAATTTGTTTTGAAAAAAAAACAAAAACTATGATAACTGGCTGTAAATCGATGCTCCCTGTGCGGTGCATAATAACGACTCTGTGACTCTGCAGCGTCTTCAGTTACGCGGCGCCATAGCTCTGGCTTACCTTGGTCAATTCGGGTGATTGACAGCTCGTTTTAAACCTCTAAACCGGTAGAATCAGACCCCGGTCTCCAAATGCGTGTGAATCACTTCATTAGCGAGTCAAAAGGACATAAATGCATATGACGCATTTGTGCGGACATTCGCCCTTCTCTAATCAGAACGATCCAATGTCGCTCTGTAATGATCAATCAGACCGGGATTTGTCCCCAAAGCATGCTGGGAAGTGTAGTTCTTCATTAGAAGTGGTTTTGTTCCAGTGGAAATAACTTGTTTTGATAAACAGCAAAGGTAAGACAACATTTCTGCTTGTATTTCTCGAAAGTCAGTTGTTGTCTTGCTCTTATTTTGGGGCTGGATCCGTGAATCTTGGTCGTAGAGTGATAAAAATGGTACCGCTGGAATCTGTGGATTCTCCGCTGTCCAGTCGACACGTGTTTTTTTTGTTTACATAAACACGCTCGCGCTCCGGTGCCGCTATTCAATGTGTGCGCTGTAACGTTTTTATTTTAGCTCCTGCTGGTTTGATCCATCTGTGTTTTAACTGTGTTTGGTGAACATAAGAATGGTTTATATGAGCTTTTAGCTGAGTTTCTGACCTTTCTGTGGGTATGCAGCATGTCTGTGTTTGTTAAAGTTAGATATGGTTTTGTGATGCTTTTTGTCGCTGCGTGGGGGCATCGTCAGTGCTGTGCAGGGATAAATCCGCAGGGATAAATCCGCAGGTAAACCCGGCGCTGACCGGGACAGAGAAACTGTGCCGGGGAACAAACGTCAGTGTCCGGGCTAACCTTCTTGTGGGCTAATGACTCTGAAATGTATTTCCTTTACATGCATGTTTTTACTTTTTTTTGTAACAAAATACATTTTTGCTGGCTACGAGCATGGTTCTGGGGCAAAATTTTATCTTTCTGTTCAACATCTGTGGAGCCACCCTGGCTGTCAAGCGAAAGCAGGTCTCATCCGCTGATACATTGGTGCAATAACATTCGAGGCAGTTGCAACACTGTTACAACCTAAGAAATGACCTATTTTAGAGCCGAGGCTTCATGTCACGCTGGGTTGGCACACTGCAGTTGCATCTCCTACATGTATGCAGTGCAGAATCCAACGTCTTCCCTGAGCACCCAAACCACTGACAGCTGTGCGTGTGCGCGTGCATCGCTGCCACAGTGTTCACATGTTTATTTGTTCCAACTTAAACAGCTGAGTCCAAATTGAAAGTCAGTGGCGTCACTCTCTATATTTACCAAATGACTCACTCGACTCGCGGCAGAAATCTGTTTTGGACACACAGTTGGTTAGTATTCAGGCAGTCGGTTACAGCATCTTTGACAAGCAGCACAATCACTTTGACACAAAGTGTGAGGAAAATTACGCGGAATTACGGCGAGAAAATACGGGGACCATTTTTTGTCTGTGTTGCTGATAGAAATACAACCGAGTTGAAAATGTGCACCATGTATCTTTTAGAGTGCAGTCAGTGACAGTCGAGCGGTCTGTGCATTTACTGAGATATCCCTCCCCAAGAGAGACATTCTGGAAAGCAATCATGGCGTACAACCAAGAAAACAAATAATGCATTATTGTGTTTCCCCCCCCAAAAAAACCCTCTGTGTGTGGATAAAGTTCCTCTTATGGCCTTTGTCCTCTGGTCTTCGTGTGTCATGAGGTCTGTTAATGGTTGATGTTCGGAAGTTAGAGTGTTTTTTTTTCCCATCAATATAAATTGGTTGCAGACCTCTAAACGCATTAAGAGTTTTCCCATATTTGGTGTGGCATTAGCTAATGGAAATAGCTGGTAACCGATCAAATAAAGAAGTGTTAAATACCTCCACTTAAGAGGTGATGTTTCCCTGTTGTCTGTCTGTTAGTTATGCAAGAACTATACCATCCATTCCCTTCAACCTTGGAGGGTAAAGCCCAATTTATACTCCTGCGTAAAGTGCTCTGCGTAGGCTACGCAGAGTCCTCTGCGTCGACGCAGAGCCTGTCGAAGAGCCTTTGCATCGTCTCCGGGTGCACGGAATATTTTTTATGTGTCCGTCACTCTGTCAAGGGACAACGGAGACGGCAAGAGCTGCGATTGGTCCTCAGGACCGGCCGAGCTAAGCTGCTCTGTGCCGGCTCACGGTGAGCAGCGAGCGTCCACAGAGGGCGGAGCTGATCCCCGCCGACTTCGTCGCTGCCGAACTATAAATATACGTCATATCTTAACACACACAGCACATGTTTAGACTCTAAATGGCCAATTTCTCGCCTCAAATTATCTTAAAACTGTGTTCCGTGACACAGAAAAGTGAGAAACGGCCACTGTTTCAACAACAACAGTCTTTCTCTCTCGGACGCCATTGCTCACTGTAGCCAAAAGCACAACAACCTTGCGCAGCGACCCCTACTGATCGGGCAGGAAATTTCAGCGCCTACCCGTCACCACGACGCAGAAGTATAAAGGCCCGAGTGGTCTACGTGGTGACGCAGACGGATAGCGCATTACGCAGTCGGAGAAGTATAATGTGGCCTTAAATTGTTTCTCTCATCTAATTTCCCAATGAGATTTGATTTGAGATTCAATTCCGTATCAATTCACACAGGGACATTACAGCTTCCATACCAACATACCATCTTCATTATAGAGAGAGAGTTTTTTAGAGATTTTCACGTAACTAATCCTACAAAATGCCTCTAACCTGGTGCATCATTGCCAGGGTGATGGTAGCTCAGTGGGAGAGCGAGTCATCTTTCTCGAACTGGAGGGTTGTGTTGTCTACCGGTCTACACTCCGATGTGTCCTTGGGCGAGACACTTAACTCCACGTTGCCGTGGCTGTGCCAGCAGCATGTGAATGGGTATGAAAGATACAGAACCCCCCTCGTTCCACCACATCACCCCCCATCCTACAACAACTCCACTGGCTCCCACGGAGTAGAGCGGCTGAAAGCTCAGCTCCCCATTCTCTTGGAATTCACTCCCACCAGACATCCGAAACTCTTCCCCTCTTCAAATCCAGACTCAAAACCCACCTGTTCAAAAAATAGTCTACTCACTGTAATCTCACTCCATTATCTGTTTACTGTGTCACCCCGTATCTGTTTGTATTATTGTTGTCGTTGTGTAGAGTCACGGCCAAGTCTTTGTGCAGAGGATACAGGAAACGGCCGATTAAAAGATCGATTGAATGGATCTCAAAAAATGACGATCGATATGAATGGAAAAGCTATTTATTTAAAGTCCAGGTCAGTAAATATATTTTTGCTCTTACCCTGATCTTACGTCCTCTCCACCACACACACACACTGGACAGACAGTGAAGCACCTTCTCAAGGACCCGGTGCAGGAAATCATTCTTGCCATAAGTAATAAAAACTGTTCTGCTCTGTCTGACAGAGAAACACCTGGACCATCTGTCATGTCGCAATTATTCTATCTGTTCTTTGCACAAACTGCAAAGTTGTTGGTTTTTACTCATTGTTCCAGAGAAACCTAACAATTTGCACAATGAGCAAACACTAGGCATCAGTGGAGAGAAACAACTGTGAAGAACCAGACTCCTATTGAATCCATGCAGTGCCAATTGTCGCACTAAATGAAAATACCCAGTATACATCATACCGTACGTACACCTGTGTATGTGAATAATCCTGTGAAGTGATACGGTGACACGTGGGCAGAGAAAAATGAAAAGTGACTAAGCCATACTATCAGGGTGTTTGTAAACACTGTAAACGTTTGATTTTAATAATGCGTGAGCTATTAGATACGAGAGAAAAACGCATACAGAAATACAAAATGCACATGGAGATGAAGTAAATCCTCCTCTGTTTGCCGTAACACACCATTCAGACCTATATTAACATCCGTCCTTAGTTATCTGATCACTCACAGACTGTACCGGCCTTTATTTCTGCTGAAAGTCTCCTCAGATCCTGTCACAAAAACGACATCGTGAGGTGGTTTGAGGACGCACGCGGTCGCATTTCTGGGCTGCGTGAATGTAATCAGTCCTCAGGGCAACATCAGAGTCCGCCTCCTCAGCTTAGATTTTTGTGACACTAATCGGTGAATCAGTCAATCTACTCACTATGCACACACAGGCCGAGCTAACGCTGCTCTGTGCCGGCTCTCACAGTGCGCACCGAGCGTCCACAGAGGCGGAGCTGATCACCGCCGACATCGTCGCTGCCAAACTATAAATACGTCATATCTTAACACACACGGCACATGTTTAGACTCTAAATGTGGAACTATAGCAGAGTAGACTCTCAATTTAGCAACTCCAAGTAGTGAATAAATTTGGAATCAAATAATGGTTTTGAATTCTTTTTTTTTTTTTTTTTAAATCAAATCATCACCCAAGGAATCGGAATCATGAAATTCTGAAAGATTCTTTAAGATTGAATGATTCACTCCCCTACTTGTTAGAATTGGGCAGTTTCTGATTTAGCTTGTGGCTAATCGTTAGCATGTTGAGCACCATTCCAAGTCTCCCTACCATCCATAAAACTTAAAAACAAATACGTTTTGCATATTATTGGTGCCCTTGAATTTCTATCCTGAATTTCACGGTGTTTTGTCACCGTTTCATTTATTATTCCAGGCTACATGCAGGCGTTTTTAAAATGATATATATTTGATGTAATGTAATTTCGAGTCGTGTTCAGGTCCTGAGCAAGTGGTGAAAGTGTGAAGTCCTCACCAGGAAACAGCTATCACTCTCCTTCCTGATCTAAATGACCTTCCCATCTAAATGTCCTGGTGAGCACATATGGTGCGCTGAATATACACACACACACATGCCTCAGCACAGACACACACACACATAAACACAGGCAAATCCACTGCCCACTAGAGCTGCGTATATTCCTCCTGTCCTCCTTCCTGTTTTTCCACTCACCCACACTGTTGTCACTCCAGCCAGGAAACTGTGGGAGAGATACGCATGACAAAGTCCTTCTTTATTAAATTGGCAAAGAGGAGTCTGTAGTGCTTTTTGAGTCTCTGTATGTGTGTGTGTGTGTGTGTGTGTGTGTGTGTGTGTTGGGGAGAACGAAAGAGAGAGAGAGAGAGAAGAACAAGCAGTGGAGTGAGTGGTGGGGGTGGGGACCTAAGCTCAAGGGCTACAGGCTTATCCAAGATCCACTCAAGGCTCATCCCTGGATATTGCTGTTGAATCATGAATCAAGAACAGATGACACAGAATGAAACCAAATGGTGGCTATATATATACATATATATGTACTTGTATATATATATGTGTGTATGTATATATGCAGTATATAATAGCAGTAACAACATCCACGCATTGCCAGAAATGCAGGTTTGCAAATGTGAATATATATACACATACAGACACTGGCAGTGACAAGCCGTAACCGTGCGTTGTTGTTGACTTGCTGCCAACCGTAGGTTCACGAAGGTAAATAAGTCGTAGCTGAGTTTTTTTTTTTCGACACGACGCGATCGTTTGGTCGATTCGCACCAAGGAGTCACCGCAGGTCATCTTGAACGTTTTGAAAAAGCTATTTTCTGTTTTATATAACACCGCTCGCTGCTCCAGGAAAAGATTTTACAGGCACTTGTGAGTTGACTAACACTCTTCTGTGAGTGGACAATTTCGCGAAATCCCACCCACATTTATAAAAGCAAAAACACAAAACACAAGGTTGGACGTGTGAACACCAGACTACTTTCTTCACGGTATTATTATTATTATTATTCTTGAATTTTTCACCTTAGCACCTGCGGTGATATTGTGGCTTCATATGTCTGAACCACTGAGAATGTATTTTGTTGTGAATGTGACATTTTAAAATATGTCCTCCTCAAGTCCTCACACTGTCTGACACAAGTCTGTCCTGAAGTAGTGACACAGTAAAGGTTATATGTTCATCCCATGATACTTTATTGTCAGTTTAGATCAGTTTATTGTTATTGATCCAGTCCACCACCGTAGTCATCTCACCGGCTAAATTCACATTTAAATCATCAATTGTGGCTGCGGCTAAATATATAGTGATATAGGTGTTTCTCTTCTATTTTTTTTAAAGGTCCAGTATGTAACATTGAGGAGGGTTTATTAGCAGAAACTGATTTTGTAACCTAGAAGTACTTTGTATAAGTGTATAATTGCTTTTTTAAATTAATTTTATTAAAAATAAAGTCTGTATCACCGTTAAGAACCCCCCCTAACAACCTAACCATTGTCCACCAGTTCCCCTCTCCTATTTTCCCACTTGGTCCGTCCCGGAACCATAAATAAGTTCTCGTTTCCTTTGGGACTGTTTTGCCCGAACACCATGCTGCAACACAGAAGAAAAGGTGAGTGTCTTGTCCAACTTTAACACCTGTTTACTATAGCCCTCTTATCACAATTTGGGTGGGTGGGTGGCCGTGTTGTGCCATGAAGCAACTTGTTATTCTGAGAACTCCGGGTCTGTGGCCCTGATTTTTGCAAGGGTGGTGTTCGGCTAGCACAGAGTAGGCAGAGAAAACCATCACAATGACTCCCAAGCTGTTAAATAAGGGTAAAATCCTGCATAGTTATGCTTTAATGTGAATAACATGGTTGCATCAAAATTCTCCTCCGAGTTCCTTGCAAAATTTTGCGATTTATTGCATCATGTTTACAGAGGCGTTAAGGAACAAATAAAACCGTGTCATAACCTTACAATATGCATATAAGCCATTGGTTCTCAAAGTGCGGCCCGGGGGCCAATGGCGGCCCGCAGAAACATTTCTGGCGGCCCGCAATGAATTACAGTTGATAGTTTTTATCCAGGAGCTACTAAACTTGTTAAATGTTTATTGGACATTACTGGATACAGACCAATAAGTGTAAACTGTACAACTGTATTTACTATGTCATCAAATTTTGGATGACACAGTGACACAGTATAGTATGAGGTTTTTGTCAAATTTTGGCATTTAAATTTTTCCCCCCAAAAATTTCACATTTTGGACGACATAGTTTAGTATGACGTTTTTGTCAAATTTTGGACCTAAATTTTTTTGGGAAAAAATGTTCAAATTTGGGACGGCATATGTCATTTTTGTCAAATTTTGGGCCAAATACTTTTTTCCCAAAAATTTGTCACATTTAGGACGACATCGTGTAGTATGACGTTATTGTCAAATGTTGGACCGAATTTTTTTTTGTTTGAAAAAAACTTTTTTTTTTGTTTGAAAAAAACTTTTTTTGTTGTTTGAAAAGAACAATTTTTTTTTTGTATGAAAATGTTTTTTTTTTTTGTTTGATTGAATTTTTTGAAAAAAACATTTTTTTTTTTTCAAAAAATGCTAACATTTTTAACGACATAGTATATTCTGACGTTTTTGTCAAATTTTGGACCAAAAAAAAGTTTTCAAAAAAATAGTCACATTTTGGACAGCGAAGTATAGTATGCCGGTTTTGTCAAATTTTGGACGCCATAGTTATTACAAATGGGATTTCTTTCAGTTTTTTTTCTTTTTTTTCCCTTTGGCGGCCCTCAGTCCAATGTTGGGTTCCTAAATTGGCCCTCAGGTATCAACACTTTGAGAACCCCTGATATAAGCTGTTCACTATAGCTTTATTCTCAGTTGTATTGTTATTGTTTTTAACTGAGCCCCCGTGTTATACCGTACTGAGCTGAGCAGGCGGGAACATATTGCCGCCACAGTGTGTGATTTTAAATACCACGTCAGTGTTTGATGTATAATAATGACAGCGTTTGCACGCCGCTCCACCGTTTCGTCGATTCGTTTGACACAGAACTGCTGCTATAAATGCAGATAAAAAAAATTATGTCATCCCCGCCCTCTTTTCAGGAGGAAAATCAGTCCCCATGTTTGGTCACACAGCTCCGAGTACCATCTATTTTTCAATGTGACACTTTCACAAAATGATTGGTATTTTCTGTTCTTAGAAAATCACTATTTTCCAGAATATCTATTTCCCTTTTCCATGAAAAACCCGATGTTTGCACTGTTAGCCCTGCCAGAGTCCACATTGTTCAGATTGCGGTCGACGCTGCCCGTGAGCAGTTTTTTTTCCCCTCTGCGTGACTTGCTAAGAGATGCAGCGCTCTCTTCTTCACAAAACAGGCGCGTTCTCATTTCAATTTCCGGGCCGTCTTGAAACAGCTGTGCAAAGTCTCGGACGTCCATGCGCAGGAGATAACGACAGGGAGGACAGAGGACAAGATAAGACGCTGTGCTCTGTGGTCAGGGAGTACGCCCATCCTCCTCCTCCTCCTCTCCTCTGTCCGTCTTATCTGCTGCCTCTGTTGTGACCTCCAACCCTGCAGCACGGTGTTTAAGTCAGTGGGAGAAAAATAGCATGGGATTGGAACCAGTTTCTCCACACGCAAACCTCTTGCGGAACGTTAAGGGTTTACGACGCTTTCATTTTGCATTTCGAACTCCGCGCGATAACGTTTGAGCTGCATGTTGAGGGTTGTTTTATCGAAGACGTGGCCCCCCGTAAATATTGGAGAAAGACATTTTGCGCGTCAAAAGCACTCAAAGTGTGATGTAGTGCGTTGGTGTAGGTTTGGCCTTTAATCTCTGGACATGGCAGTGTTACTGCAGCAGCAGCAGCAGCAGCAGCAGCACCCTTCCGAATAAATTTCAAATGGCATGTTTGTACAGGAGGAACGGCTGCTTTATGACCAAAACAACATCCTCGCTGCACACGCTCGGCTACCGGGCTTGGCCTTTATTGCAGCCTTTAACACTCCCCAGTGCAGCACATCACGCCACACTTTGCCGTTTTTCGTTTTTTAAATTTTTCCAGTTCTGCACTTGAGTGCTAATCAGTCGATTGCAGGCGCCTGTGTGACATGTTGACTCATTGTTTTGATGAAGGCTGTGTGGCTGGAAACAGTGTCTGCACATTAAGGCCAATTTATACTCCTGCGTAAAGTGCTCTGCGTAGGTTACGCAGAGTCCTCTGCGTCGACGCAGAGCCTGTCGAAGAGCCTCTACGTCGTCTCCGACTGCACGAAATATAACATAAAGTGTCCGTCACTCCGTCAAGGGACAACGGAGACGGCGAGAGCTGCGATTGGTCCTCAGGACAGGCCGAGCTAACGCTGCTCTGTGCCGGCTCACGGTGAGCACCGAGCGTCCACAGAGGCGGAGCTGATCACCGCCGACAACGTCGCTGCCAAACTATAAATACGTCATATCTTAATACGCACAGCACATTGTTTAGACTCTAAATGGCCAATTTCTCACCTCAAATTATCTTAAAACCAATCAAACAACAGCATAATAACCTATTAACAACAAGCACTCAAATGTTTCCCTTTTGTTTCACATTAAATGAAGCATTTCTTGAGAAAAACAAGTGAAATTTCAATAATATTATGTCTAAGTTGACCATAAATTTACAGCAGAATTTCAACAGTTAATCAGTGAAATTACAGCTCATTTACTGTTTTTTTTTGTTTTTTTTTTTTAAACAGAACTCTAATGTATTCCTATTTTACAGCACTTTACCGTTAAAGTGAATTAGATAACAGTATAATGCATTATTTTTGTAGCAACATGTGAGAATGATTTTGGTAAGCAGCTAGCGAAATTTTCAAAGTAGTCAAACAACACAAGGAGCACATTTTAATTTCTGCAAAGTTTACGTTTGTTGACACCTGCATATTGTCAGTGAATTAATTAAACTTTATGATAGTTTGTGTAAACAACAACAGAAATCCTATAATAGTGTTTTTATTTACAGATATGTACAAACGAAAATGGGCTATATCGCAGAGGAAATATCACACAATGACCAGCTATTTGTATATACCAGTGTATGTGACTTCCCTCACAAAATCTGTTTATCGGTGTATGTTTCTGCAACGCTGTCAATCAAAAACTGGTTTCGTCTTTCAGACAGTTCTTCCAATCTTCATGCAGAAGCCGAGCGTCCGAATCCCACCCACTCACTACTCCAATGACTCCTAGAGAAGCTGAGCTTCCCTGGAAGTCACGGTTTTGCCACATTTGTCCAATCACCGTCAAATTCACCACAGTGAAAAACACCCAACTATACCACTGTGTCATCCCTTAGGGAACGGTTGAAGCCGAGCTTCATGTGGGACGATCCGTCCGCGATAAACAGCTGATTCTGAACGAACCATATTCTGAACTGTTCTTAACAACATAGAACTACGCAGCTCGGTACATATTTGACGACATTTCAGAGGAAGATGAGCTTTCCTCGCTGCCTTTGAGCAAACACCACTGTCACAATACTGTTTGCCAACAACAACCCCAAATGCAGAAGAAGTCTATTGTTGCAATCCAATTACATCGGAAAGTCGGGTTAACTGCACGGGGTAATTTGTGCACACAAACAGTGAACATATCTAACACACACACACAAAAACATCATCTAAATAAGGATATTTGCTCTGAACCGGCCTGCAGGGCCAGGCCCAGGGGGGCCCAGAAGCCCAAGCCCTGCGCTACTATGTACTGCGCTGATATTTTCACTACTGCGTTATTCATCCCAATATTTTAATGGGGCCCTGAAGCCACATAACACTGGTTATTATCTGATGTCTTTATAGGGCTCCTTAGGCTGTGTTATCCACCCCAGGTGCATTGACAGAGCCCCAAGTCAAATAACAAAGGTTAAGTTATGTGATGTGTCAAGTAGGACTCCTCAATCATATTGAAACTAAAAACTGGAAGTGTTCATCATAATGAAGTTGCAGATAGCTATAACGTACAGCCATAGTTCTCACAGTGTGGTATGTGAACCACCTGGTGCAGTAGTACGCAAGCTATCTCTGGTGGTACTGGATGGAAAAAAACAGAAATACTGTTCTATACCGTTTATACCAGCGTATGTGATCAGAGTTGTTTTCGGTGTAAGTGAATCATTAGACTCATTTAATTAAAAAAGATTGTTCACAGAATCGTTCAGTACTTCCTGCATAACCTGACCGTAGGACTTACTCCGTCTGACACAGTGTGATGCATCTCACCACTCACGAGCACCGCTTTCAGCAGTGCTAAATACACCGCTCTGTTAAATGTTGAGGTTTTAGAAATGTCTTTTCAGGATTTTTAAAGCGGACCGAGACCGGAAGTTCCAATTAACGCTGTTTTTTTTAGTGTGTATCTGCGTCATTACCTTGTTTACGAAGCCCTGAAGGTTCTAAACAAACAGTTCAGCCACTGCTGAGAACGCTGTGTTTTATTGTAATCTCGGGCTCAGCGAGATCTCTGAAAAAACCCGGTCCGGTTACGTAAATAGCGGTTCTCCTGAACAGCAGATCGTCCTGCTCCGGGCACTAGTCCGGGCACATCCTGTTGCGTACATTGAACCGCAGAAGAAGAATAACGTCCGTTGTGGAGGTGTTTCACGAGCGACAGTGTCTTCTGACTCTGGGTCTGACTACGGGTCAAAGGTTATCAAAACAATGTTTTGATAATGAGTAGCAGTGCATCCACCGTTCCAGAGGGGGGAGCTGCGCTTCTGAGAGCGGGTGTGCTGAATATGTCACTTCCGGGTACTGGCCAATCACAAGACAGTCTGTCCTCTGGGTGAGAGAGTTGAGTCTCAAATCTCGCGGCTGGGAAACACAGTCAGAAAAGACAGATTTCTATCGGCTCGTTTACAGCAACTAGGAGGTTTTTGAGCATAAAAACAAGTTAATGTATGTAAGTAGACCTCCATAACTAACATATATGTGCAACAGGACCACTCTATGTGAGCTTTAAGTCTTTTTAACTGATCTATAGTTCGGCATCGTTCACTTTGATTGAGTCTGTATTTTAGTATTTTAGCAGGTACATAGAAAAAAAAAACACTGTGCCATGGATGGATGCGTATTTTAGAAGTAGGTGTAGTTGTAGTAGGACATGGAAACCTCTCAGAGCTGAGAGTGAGTAAATCAGAATCGGCAGCTCTCCATAGTAAGACGTTTTTTTTGTTTTTTTTAAGGTTTTCCCTCCAGCTGGCTCACGGATGATTTTTTTGTTGGCTTCAAACCTCCCAAGACACTTTGGAAGATGTGCAGTTTATTCAAAAAATGGCGACACAAGGTCAGTTTGTGTTGTTTCTGCCAAGGGGCGAGAATACAAGTTGAAGAAATTCCCAAGTCAGCTTTAGTAACTCCTCTAGCTTTCATTGTTGTTGTGAGATAAGTGTGATTTTGCCTGTTGTGATGATGTGAGGAACTGGAACACCTACTGCATTAGAGGCATACCTTTGAAAGGTTTTACAGTTTTGGAGAAACACTTCTACAGTGCTGCTGTTCTCTTTTAACGATTCACAAACACACTGCCACGACGAACCCATTACACGTACGTGAGAGAGGATAATAATCAACAATAGGTTCGGTGATCCAGGCTTGAACAAAGACATCCTTATTTGATTATGACAGTAAGTCACCCATAAGACCAGAGCGTAGCTCATTTCCATCCCTTACCAAAGGGACAATGATGGCATTATCACTGAAAGGGGGATGAGGTTCAACAAAAAAAACGCCCTCCTGTGGGGATTTCCTGGCAAAGTGGTGATCGGGACACACACACGACAAGCACGGCGTATCTGACGGGGCTTTGATGGGTTTATATTCTCTTCAAGCTCGACTGAAAAACACACGGTTCCCCTGCCACCAGTTATCAAGGCGGCAAAAAGCACATGACTGTTTGACTTGTGATGCACATGAGTCACAAACATCACAGGACGACACAAGGCAACTCAGAGTCGACTCATAATTGACTGAGTAAAAACCCACAAGTTGCTCTCTTGTTCCACACATGACTGGTAAAGTGACAGTTTCTGTATCTCGGCAGAGGTTTGGCGGGGACTTTGACGGAAAAAACTAAACGTCTGTAGCCGCAAAATAGCCTCTCCTTTATCTGGATCGTGACAATGCGGCGACGAAAAAAAACCGGAGCTCCTTTCACAAGCAAGTTTGTCACTGTCAGACGGTTTTCATCTCTGGTGATTCACGCTTTGTGAAGACGGTTGTTTGCAGCGATGGCAGTCGCGGAGCTACAGTTTAGAGGCACTTCCTCGGTTTCGTCTGACTTCAAATACAAGAGAGAGAAGAAAAAGAATAACAACTCTTCACAGCACAGCAGCCTTTGTCACTGTTTTTTTTTTTTTTTTGTTTCCTGTTATAATACGGCCATACCTGAAGCCTTCAAGGCTTTTTTTGAAAAAAGCCCTGCAGCGTGTACTGGAAGCCGTTTCGAATCAATATACATCAAGTGCTTGAATTGTTTGCTCGCCATTGATTTTGTAGAATCTACGTCTCAGTCATTCAGTCTTCCAAATAAAGACCAATTATTGTTTCGCCCCACTTTAAACCCCCAACGTCCGAGTCTCCCCCTCGTAGCCTTGATTTAAATCCACAGAGAAAAGTCCATACATTGATGCCTTTTGTTGTCCTTAACTGACCTTTATCGGTGTGTTTGATGCCACAACCAATGTTGGAATCGCACCGTGACATTTTGAAGGAGCCCTGTTTTCAGGTGCTACTAAACCTGTCACATCGGTGAAGAGGGAAGTTCAAAAGGGAAGCGTCACCACGCCATGGGTGGCAACAGCAGGAATAGCATTAGGTTTATAAGTGAAGACAAATGCTCTGAAATTAGTACCTAATGAGCCAATAAACACATATTGATATATTTGACCGTGATGAGGGTTAGGGATGCACCGATTTACCATTTTTGGGGCCGATTCCGATTTTTGATACCGATTTTAGCCGAACTAACCCGATTTAAACATTTTTTAAACCTCTTTACAGCATACAGAAAAATATATATTTTTGCATCTTTTTTTTAATAGCATAATTAATAGCATTTAATAACATTTTAACATAGAAATACAATGATGATACATTGGGATAGGGCTGGGCGGTACGACCATATACGGTCATATATACGGTTTCACAGTATGTGACGGTATTTTCTACTGGTTGAGAACAGAATTACTGCAGTAGATTAACTTAGGATGGTCTATTTTACTGTCACGAATACTGTAGAATAACTCCACACTAGTAGAGGTTCACATGGTTACCAGAATCATCTTGGATGATTTTTTTCATATACCATGCCGGCTCACTGTGCGCACCGAGCGTCCACAGAGGCGGAGCTGATCACCGCCGACAACGTCGCTGCCAAACTATAAATACGTCATAACTTAACACACACAGCACATGTTTAGACTTTAAACGACCAATTTCTCACCTCAAATGATCTTAAAACTGCGTTCCGGGACACAGAAAATATATTATATATTATATTATTATTATATTATATATATATATATATATATATATATATATATATATATATATATATATATATATATATATTTCAGGTGAGAAACGGCCACTGTTTCAATGTTATTCCGCAACAGAAACAACAACAGTCTTTCTCTCTCGGACGCCATTGCTCACTGTAGCCAGAAGCACAACAACCTTGCGTAGCGACCCCTACTGATCGGGCAGGAAGTTGCAGTGCGTATCCGGCACCATGACGGAGAACTATGAAGACTCGAGGGGTGTTGGATAACGCATTATTCAGTTGTAGAAGTATAATGTGGCCTTAAAGCACAACCCTTGCCTAAAGTATACATAAATCACCGAGCGTCCACAGAGGCGGAGCTGATCACCGCCGACAACGTCGCTGCCAAACTATAAATACGTCATATCTTAACACACACAGCACATGTTTAGACTCTAAATGGCCAATTTCACACCTCAAATTATCTTAAAACTGTGTTTCCGTGACACAGAAAAGTGAGAAACGGCCACTGTTTCAACAACAACTACAGTCTTTCTCTCTCGGACGCCATAACCTTGCCTAGGGACCCCTACTGATCGGGCGGGAAATTGCGGTGCGTATCCGTCACCATGACACAGAAGTATAAAGGCTCGAGGGGTCTCCGTGGTTACGCAGTCGGAGAACTATAATGTCGCCTTAATGGAAAACAACGTGCCTGATACCAAACTGAGGGTATACAATAGCCACGACACCTACATGTGAACTGGTATTTGCTTGCCATCATAGTGGTGTTTCTGGCAGTTATTGCTGTCCACAGATTTACAGCAGTCGAGTTGAATCAGCGTGCCGGACCACTGAATACACCTCGTTCTGCCTTGGCACGACATGACCTTTAGATACTGTTAATGCATTTATACATGATAAAAACCAGTGGCCCATGACCGCTGATATGCGGCGCCGGTCACTGGGGGAAACAGATTTTTAGAGCTGTTGTTCACTTCAACTCCCCGAGAGTAATTGGGTAAAGGCTTTGGGAGTTATTAATGACATGTATGAGTCCGACACTCTGTGGCGGCGTAAAAGCCGACAAGATATATTAGCTTTTAGTAATAAGACTCCCGAAAACCCCCCTCATGGGCTTATATAACCCGCTGAAGCTACATAAGAATATTCCCTGATGGATAGCAAATGACTGATGATGAATGCATCAACAATAAAAATGTTATCAGCATTTTATTAGCGTTTATAATAAATATATATATATATATATATGTATAACTTTAAATGACAACGATCATGTCTGTAAACTCAATATGAAGCTACAGGGAGATGATTTTATGAGCCAGGCTTAAAGACATAAAACTGCTCGGGGGGAAAAACTCACCTCGTTGATCAACATGCCAGTTTAATCTGTAAAAGCAAGTGAGGATATTTAGAGTTATGTGCTTAAATTAGTAAGAAGAAAAGAAGTTTGCAACTCATGGTATTACTGCGTTTTTATACAGAATGGAGAAGCTTAAAAAAATGGAGTCAATAGGCGAGCTTAAGATATGCAGGTAGTCCAGGCTAGTTATTCCCCCCCCCCAAATGTCATGCTTTATGCTAAGCTAAGCTAATTGGCTATTGGCCCCTGTGGCTACTTTACATAAATACATGAGACTGGCATTGATTTTCTCATCTTACACTGCACAAACAAAAACACAAATGAAAAAAAATGTTCGGCTACACCCTTTAGCTTCTCCTTGCAGAGCTGTATGGATCCACCTGCGGCAGGAAATCCGGAGATGCTCATTAGCGGAGTCGAATCAATTGAGAGCTAAAATGACACACAGAATAACGATTTGAAGAGAAGACCTGAGGCTACATGCACACAAAAAGGATTGTTTCAGAGGGTTTTTAGCTCTACATCAGAAGTGATCTGTGAGAAATGCGCCACAGAGAAATGTGACCATTCAGGTACACTCAGTATGTGTGTGTGTGTGTGTGTGCCAATCTAAACAGGAAGTTGATCTGTCCTTTTGTAGTTATTTGCTTAGTTTCAGAAAATGCTGCGTTCCATTTACATTGGAACGGGGAAGTTGGAACTGGGAGTTCCATCTGAGAAGTCGGGGAAAAACCACCAAACATATCTGGGGGGTCGCCATTGTTCGCAATACCAGTCGATAACGAAGCTCGACATAATATTCTCCCAGAGCCACTACATGGTGTTTTGTGCACATACACGGCATAGCAACATGGCTACGGTTAAAAGTTAACCAGTGCTATGTGTACGACTTAAAGGGATAGTTCGTAATTTTGGACATAAGACCTATTTTCCAACTCAGCCGGTGTGATGGAGACGTCTGGAGACGTTTTCAAGAAATTTCATTCAGTTCTTCGAGTTGCCGAGTTCGCTGATGCTATGGCTAGCGCAAGTCAATGGTACCTGCTAGCATGGCATTAGAAACACTCCATACCGACTCCACAGTGCACCAGAGGCAAATCAGTTGAAACGGCAGACTACTAACGGTTTTATTTTAAAGTGATTATACACTTATACAAATATGGGTAGTACAGTATATTCAATATCTGGCAATAAACTATTTAGAAAATGCAGTGAGGATATGGGGAAAAACTAAATTGAGAAATCAGTATGATACCCTCTAGACAAAGGGCCAATTCCAATTCTTATCTTAACCCTCAATCGTAACCCTTAATATTAACCCTAAAGCTCAACGCTTAATCTTAACTGGCCCTCGAAACCAAGTGTTGAGGGTTATTTTGTCACTTAGAAATGGGACACCCCTTAAATGCAGATACGTCTTCAGACTGTAGGGGGCAGGATAACGCCAAAGCTGCATCCAGTCTGTCAACTCCAAAAAAGAAGAAGAACACATTTACGTCAGGATTATTTATTACGATCCGTTTGTCAAGTTATTAGGTTGTCAGTTAGTTATAAGATGATACTCATACAAATACCACAACCACGGACATATTCAGCTGACAGTTACCACACACCACGACTTATTGAAAAGTAAACCATAGCAAACCATCGCTTGTCCGCACCGGCCGACTATTGACAAAAGATCGTAAAATAAAAATAAATGTTACGCAACAATGACGTCAGTAATCCATAATATGGGCCTAAACTAAGATAATACAATGGTTTTCATCATTTTTATATCTCTATGCACATGTAGCGTACTCGTTTCACTGCTTTCGGCGCCATCTTTTTTATGCGAAAACACGCAATGCATTCTGGGTAGCCCTTGCTCCCAAGGGTGGTCTCGGGAAAATCTCAATATTGAGGGCGCTACAGCCCTTAAACTTGGCCCTCAACTTATTTTTTCTGAGAATCGGGACAGCACTTGCACTAGAGGGAGAGCACATTTTTGAGATTGAGGATTAAAGCAAGGAATTGGAATTCACCCTGAACCTTCCTCATGCTCCATTAATTCATCCATTTCTGAGGTAAGGGTCACAACGACTCCTTTTACTCGGCGAGACGACCGTACATTTCTTCACAGTGTGACGCAAACAACGCAACACTGAAGGAAACCATCGATCTTGACGGAGCCTTGTCTTTGTTTCACGACAGGAAGCGGCTCCGATCTCGGAGCTCAACAACGAAATGTACCGGTGAGACGGACGATTGCCTTATCAATATTTGAGGGCCGCGGTGAGTAATTTATGGGTTCACTGACACAATGGCTGCGTAGCTGAGCGCGGGGGGGGGGGGGGGGGGGCGTGCCGCCGCCGCCGAGGTCTCTCCAGACTTTAGGGTTGGTTCTGAAGTGGAGGCCTCGTAAATAACGTTAGTGTCGTGTGCTTATGTGTTTTGGGGGAGGGTTGGGAGGCCTCGGGGGTGCATTGATCAGCAAACTGTGTGTGTATGTGTGTGATTGTAAACACATGGCTGATTGTATAACAGGAGAACATAGGATTCAATCTCGTTTGGTTGCTTCTCCACCAAGGCTTATCTCGGGGCCAGGGCCCGGTTGTCATTCTTGTGATGAGGAGCAGCGTTTTGGCAGAAAGAGACATCTGCTCCGTGAGAGAATGCCCTAATTATTCATGATCATTTAACCATTCAGGGTTCGCTCTGCGCATGCAGCATATGCGGCGTTTCTCATAAGTTGGGCCACGCTTAACGTTGACGGCAGTTTCGTTATTACCGTTTTTGGAATTCTGCAGATTATCGGTTAACACAGCGCGAGGGTAATTCTGTCAGGTGTTTTTGAGGATTTTAAGATAAATGCTCTCAAAAATCAGTTTATCTGACTTGACTTCTCATGCTCCCTCCTTCCCTCCCTCCTCACTCATCTGTTTTGTCCTTATCACAACAAAACCTTGTCCCCCCGCGGCAGCCGTGGACGCGTAAATCAGCTCCGCCGGCATCATCTGTTCCCAGCTGTTTACCTCCGGCCAAACAAAGGGAGGCTGCCCTTTTTTTGTTGTCGCTGGGGTGGAGTGCTGCGTCGGCTGAGGGCTGTTATTCAGCAGCCGCATGCTGCTATCAGCCCCCCCCCCCCCCCCCCCCCATCTCTCTCTGAAAGGGCCAATACAACAACAGGGGGAATCAATGGAGTAAGAGAGCAGACAAGGAGGGAAGATGTCAATGTGGGGGGTTGTTGGACACTTAGAAACTATAAGCAGTCCTCTCTCCCAAAGGAGCAAAGACAGACAGCGAACGAATAGCTGCGTATCTCCAGGTCAGGTGTGTGCAGGAGCTTCCTTCGGGGGAGGAGGAGGAGGGGATGGGGTTCGGTGTCTCCGGAGGAAGGCTTAGCGAGCGTCGGTTGGAGCTGCGAGGTCTCGTTTGCATCTGCAAATGAGACCGAACCCCGGCTGGCCTGTGTCACCTTGGCAACAGGCCATCAGCACCTCCCCTCTCTCTCTCTCTCTCTCTGCCGTGTTAGCAGCTACGGTCGTCTGTCTGCTTGTCAGTCTGCACCCTGCCTCCCTCCCTCCATCCATCCATCCATCCCTCCGCTGCAGGTCTCATCACCATCACCAGAAAGCTTGCGGCTTTCGTGGGTGTCCCGGTGAATCCGACTCGGCGAGGAACTGGCAGCAGCGGTAGTAACGTGCTGCGGTCATGAAATTTACATGGCGTTTCTGTGCCAAGTGATGAGAAGCAGGCGGAAATGGGTTCCCTTATAGGTTCCTTTGCATAAATCGCTTAAGTCCCAGCCAACAGGTTGCATACAGATACAGGTCTGATAGAGGGCCAATTCCAATTCCTATCTTAACCCTCAGGCTCAACCCTTAATCCTAACTGGGCCTCAAAAACCAAGTGTTGAGGGTTATTTTGTCACTTAGAAATGGGACACCCCCTTAAATGCAGATACGTCTTCAGACTGTAGGGGGCAGAATAACGCGAAAGTCTGTCTGTCCAGTCTGTCAACTCCAAAAAAGAAGAAGAAGAAGAAGAACACATTTACGTCAGGATTATTTAATACGATCCGTTTGTCGGTCAAGTTATTAGGTTGTCAGTTAGTTATAAGATGATACTCATACAAATATTCAGCTGACAGTTACCACACACCACGGCTTATTGAAAAGTAAACCATAGCAAACCATCGCTTGTCCGCACTGGCCGGCTATTGACAAAAAATCGTAAAATAAAAAAATAAATGTTACGCAACAATGACGTCAGTAATCCATAATATGGGCCTAAACTAAGATAATACAATGGTTTTCATCATTTTTATATCTCTATTAACAAAGAAAATACTTCATTTGTAGCGTACTCGTTTCGCTGCTTTCGGCGCCATCTTTGTTATGGCAAAACACGCAATGCATTCTGGGTAGCCCTTGCTCCCAAGGGTGGTCTCGGGAAAAATCTCAATATTGAGGGCGATACAGCCCTTAAACTTGGCCCTCAACTGAATTTTTCAGCACTTGCACTAGAGGGAGCGCACATTTTTGAGATCGAGGGTTAAAGCAAGGAATTGGAATTCACCCTAAACTCAAGCTCAAACTGGAAGTGGAAATTAGATGGAACTTAACGTAAACAGTTTTGTTTTTTTTAGTCACTATTCACCCTTAGAGGTTTCTGTTTATCAAAGAGCTCAAAACAAACAGATCAGCGACCAAAATGACATACATACATACATACATACATACATACATCCTGCCATTGATTGGTCAGAGAGTGTCGTTACACAGCACAGAACGTGCTACAACATACATCGTACAAGAGTGCCAAACATCTTTCTTTCTTTCTTTCTTTCTTTTGCTTGCTCAGCTCATGCTTCCCCTCCCCCTCTCTAACACGCCGTACGTTTCCTGTTTACTCTCGATGCAACTGGAAGAGAGGAGGGGAGGGGGGGGGGAAGACTCTTTGGTCGGGGGTTTGCCCACTCAAAACCCCTTAAGATATTTGCCAGCAGCATAAATAAAAAACCCCCCCATCATGTCATCTCTTATCATTTCCACCACAAGTCTTATCCTAAATCCTCGATTACTGGATATGTTAAAGTCGTTTTTTTTTCGTACCAATAAGGTGGTTATATTTCAGCGGATGTCGAGATTCGAGAGTCAGACAGTCAGAGTCAGCCCTTTCCTTTTTCAAATGATGCAAATCTGATTTCAGAGGACGGGATCCGAGCAAATTAAACTCTCCTGACGCAACTGTGCACGAGTGGAATTCGGCACGTGCATACGTACGTCATCGCCTCCAGAGTGACTCTCCCGTAAAACAAAACAAAGAAAACGAAAGTATATTATATCCAGTATATTATTTCAAGTGATGTATTCGCGCTAACTGCTACGAGAGTAGAAGAAGAAATGGATCGCTGGGGAAAACTCTCCAGCGAAGACGTTTTTCACAGCTCGCGCGGGTAGAAGAACTTTTATGTGACAGAGATAATTGTACGCCATTACCGTGCTCCTCAGTTCACTGGGTATCACCTTTTCACACAGACTCGGTCGTGACACTTAAATGATAATTTACCCGCTGGTGTGTAACACAGAGATGTTAACAGCGTCTCATTCAGAGATCCCACTCTACTACTACTACTGTACTACTACACTATACGTGCCTTTCAACCTGATTAAGCGACGGGCTGCGACAACGCCGGCCACCAGCCAATCAGAGCGCGGCTCAGGCCGTTCTCAAAGTGTTGATACCTGAGGGCCAATTTAGGAACCCAACATTGGACTGAGGGCTGCCAAAGGAAAAAAAAAACAGAAAAAAATCCCATTTGTAATCATTTTAATGACCAGATTGCAGTTCTACAGTTTAGCGTTAAGTAATATAAGCGTTAATATAATGTAATTTAAGCATTAATATAATAACGCTTTATAATTTACTGCCCAGTATTTTGGCCATTGTTCTTACCTTCTAATTACAGGTTAATACCAAGTAACACATTTCTGTTACCATATATTTACTGGGTAAATAGCTAGTAATTGGGGGCAGTAGCTACCTGCTTATTACCAGCTTATAACCCAATAATACACTAAAATTCACCATATAGAAACCAGGTAAATACCCAGTATTTTTGTTTACACTTATTGGTCTGTATCCAGTAATGTCCAATAAACATTTAACAAGCTTAGTAGCTCCTGGATTAAAACTATCAACTGTAATTCATTGCGGGGCCGCCAGAAATGTTTCTGCGGCCGCCATTGGGCCCCCGGGCCGCACTTTGAGAACCAATTTTGTCCGAGCTTGACCCGAATCTGACACAGTTATAGACGTAGCCATTATTTATGATTAAAGAACAAAAGTCCTAGTTACGTCCATGAGGAAGCAAATACTCGGCCCCACGAGCGCGTTTCAACTTTTGTAAAAAAAAATTATAATAATAATAATAATTTAATGTTTGATCTGAATCAGGTGTTTTTTGGAGCAGGGCAACATCTAAAACATGGCATAGCCACGTTCCCCGCGGACCAGGGTTGGGAAACACTCCTGTAGCTCATACCCGGCACATATGAGCAGCACTGAGGGAATCTCAAAAAAAAAGCCCTGCAAGGACACATGTATTGGAAAAGGGGGAAGGACACAAGACCTTCTCCTTTACCAGCCCAATGCTTCACTCTGCATTGATCCATTTCCATTTTTACCTTCATGGATAAAGATGATCTCACTGCAATGACAAAGAGTCACCGAGCACCGGAATGGCTCCACTCGAGAGCACCGTTTAAAAAGAAAAAGTGCCGTGACCTGCGATGAAAAAATCTATGGCTCGGCAGCTGGGAGGTGTGGCTCGCTGCCTACTGGGCGACTGAAAAATGGGTCACGCGTAAGGGAAGGACTGATCCTTGTGTCTGACGTATACAGGAAACAACAGGATTTGCACTCGCCACAGTTTACAAGAGGTAGCATGACACTCACAGTTGATGAGACAGTGGTGGGGGAGGGGAGGGGGCATTGGTGGACCTGTTTAATTAGATTTAGGTGGTAGTGGGTTGGTGGGGGGGGGGGTCAGTTTGAACAAAGTGGACATTCATCAGTGTTGGAAATCACACCGGACGTGATTGAGTTACACAACCTGTGGCCGCAGTGCTGGGGTTTAGCGTTATACACTATTCCTCAAAGTAAACATAAACATGCTGCTCTCGTGGGTTCAAAGGTCATAAGACACTGGCCTTTGTGTTTATGTAAATATTTAAGCAGAGCAACTTATATAATGAAGCCTGTTCAAGGTGGGAATGCTGCACCTTTAAGCCCAATTTATACTCCTGCGTAAAGTGCCCTGCGTATGTTACGCAGTCGGAGACGACGCAGAGGCTCTCCGACTGCACAAAATATTTTTTAAGTGTCTGTCACTCCGTAACGGAGACGGCAAGAGCTGCGATTGGTCCTCAGGACAGGCCGAGATAACGCTGCTCTGTGCTGGCTCTCACAGTGCGCTCCGAGCGTCCACAGAGGCGGAGCTGATCACCGCCGACAACGTCGCTGCCAAACTATAAATACGTCATATCTTAACACACACAGCACATGTTTAGACTCTAAATGGCCAATTTCTCGCCTCAAATTATCTTAAAACTGCGTTCCGTGACACAGAAAAGTGAGAAACGGCCACTGTTTCAACAACAACAACAGTCTTTCTCTCTCGGACGCCATTGCTCACTGTAGCACAAAAGCACAACAACCTTGCGCGGCGACCCCTGCTGATCGGCCAGGAAATTGCAGTGCGTATCCGTCACCGCGACGCAGAAGTATGAAGGCTCGAGGGGTCTCCGTGGTTACGCAGTCGGAGAAGTATAATGTGGCACTTAAGGGGACAACAGTGCGCATGATGTCACAGGCACATGGCTGATGTTGCTCCATGTCATAGCAAGCAATTAAATCATAGCAGGCGTCTCATTTACAAGTAACACTGGGGGGTTGTTTTGATGACTGAGATGTGGTTAAAATGTTAATGTTATTCATCCAACCAAATATTCACTCAACACGATGCCCCCATTAAAGTAATAGACCACCTAGAGTCCAGGTGTCTGAAAACCAGAAAGTCTTTATTGTCATTGCATAGGAATAAACTGATATTAGTGGTTAACAGACACATTAAAAGTTTCTTATAGTATGTAATTCAGCAACCTTATTTGATTTTTGGTTTATCAAATGTCCTGAATCTGAACTGTATTTTTGAAATCTCTTTCCTCTCCATTTCTGTGTCCATCATCATAGAATTAAATTCTGAGATCTAATCAACTTGCCTGATACGTAGCGAAGTAAAATTCTGCCGATCGGCTGCAAAGGGCTCATTACTAAAGCAGCCACTTCCTCATTAACATCTTAAGCAAAACGAGAACCAGGCACCAGTGCATGTTTCTCATTGTTTTGCACTGTAACACGCCGAAGATACAGGGAAAAGACTGAGTGGCTGCCACCTTTTTTCCCAACACAGCTGAGCTCCAGAAGCACACACACCATTCTTCAGAGTCAGCGGAGGAGGCGCACAACGACGCCGAGACACAAGCAGGTTGATTGCTCTTATTGCTGCACCCACTTGACCTACATGGCAGCAGCGGTGATAGCTTCACTGTGAGAGCTTTGTGTCTGTGTGCACATGTGCCGGCTGATAGTGAAAAGCTCCTTCCGAGGCAGTTAGCTACTGAGATTCAGTGGGCAAAAGAGAACAGAAAGAAGAAGAATCGGGTGCAAAATACAGTGCAAATACGCACGTTTGGAAAGAGTTATCCACAATATGACAGAATAACATGCAATTGATTTATTATTCAATCAAACGCAGTATAGATTTGACACCAAAAAAGAGATTTGAGAGCAAGAGAAAGAGTAAGTGACGATCCAAAAAAAGGATGTTTGGAGATGGAAACAGAACAGGATGCAATTGAAAAAATATATATATATATTAATTTCAAATTCAATCAAAACATTAGAGCTGCAACTAACGATTATTTCGTAATCGATTAATCTGTCGACTACTTTCTCGATTAATCGATGAATCGTTTGGTCCATAAAATGTTAAAAAAACGTTGATCGGTGTTCGTCAAACCTGGAGATGACGATGTTCTTGAATGTCTTTGTTTTGTCCACAAACCAAAATGATTCAGTTTTACTGATTTCTTTGTTTATGTGGAGCAAAGAAACCAAGAAAATATTCACATTTAAGAAGCTGAAACAATCAGAAATCTTGTTTTAATTATGAGAAAAACTTCAATATTGACATTTAAGAAGCTGAAACGATCAGAAATCTGGTTTTAATCATGAAAAAAGCTTTAGTTATCGATTAATAATCGATTCATTGATTAATCGTTTCAGCTCTAAAAAAAACATACAACCGTTTGCTTACAAATCAGTCAACCAAGTTTTGGTTGCGAATTCAACTGCACCCGATGGGCGGGGCCTACGCTGGTGGATGAGAGAAGAGCTTCTTTTGGTTGGTTTGACCTGACTCCAGCAACCGCGACGTCTTCCGCTTTACACCAAAAAAAAACAAAAACGTTTCTCATGCGCACGAGATACTTGAATTCTTTTTTGGTGTAAAGCGGAAGACGTCGCGGTTGCTGGAGTCAGGTCAAACCACTCCAGCAAAAAAAAAAACGTTTCTCATGCGCACGAGATATTTGCCATTCAAGTATCTCGTGCGCATGAGAAATTTTTTCTTTTTTTTTAGTTAGAAAAAATTAGAAAGAGCACTCTATAAAAAAACCAACATTGATTTTTTTTAAAACGTGTTTATTTTCTGGCATAATTTAAACCCCCCAGCCTGTCCTTGAAAAAAAACCGCTGCACTATGCCTGGGTGACAATAACACAGTGATGTGTGGCCGATATGGAGCGGCAAAGTAGTGAAAAGCCTGAAGGTCAGTTCTGGTTGTGCCGGTTGGTCCCAGAGCGCCGAGGATTCTGCTGACACCGGCGTCTTTGTTCTGTGTAATTGGCTAAAAGACCGAGCAACTATATTTACACGTCCCCCGAAGAACATTAATTACAGACCGAGAGAGAGAAAGAAGAAGAAGAAGAAGAAGAAGCTTCTTTTCACTCGTAAGCTTGCACATATGAATAATTTTTACGGGTTAGGGTTGTTGTGCCTGTGGATGATACTGACTTTTGTAGCATTTAACATTACACGGAAATTCACATTTAGCTTCGCCGGCTTAAAAACATTACGATTTTTACATATGCATGTGGTTTACCGTGATTAAAGCGAACATAATTCAAAGTGTAATATTTCAGCGTTTTTGAAGCGTAGCTGCATTTTTTAGGTCAGCGCCGACTGTGCCGCTGCACCGGAGAACCAGCTTGAGACACAGATGCTTGCACAGAAAAAAACATGGCTGATAATGAGGACATAATGAAAAACAGTCGACATTATCTTTAATAAGATTATGTTTGTGTATTTATATCACGGGGTTCTCAAAGTTTTGATACCTGAGGAACCCAACATTGGACTGAGGGCCGCCAAAGGAAAGATTTTAATGACCAGATCGCAGTTCTACAGTTTAGCGTTAAGTAATATAAAGTAATTTAAGTGTTAATATAATAACGCTTTATAATTTACTGGGTAATTACCCAGTATTTTGGCCATTGTTCTTACCTTCTAATTACAGGTTAATACCAAGTAACACATTTCTGTTACCATATATTTACTGGGTGAATAGCTAGTAATTGGGGGCTGTAGCTACCTGCTTATTACCAGCTTATAACCCAATAATACACGAAAATTCACCATATAGAAACCAGGTAAATACTCAGTATTTTTGTTTACACTTATTGGTCTGTATCCAGTAATGTCCAATAAACTAAATTAACTAGCTTAGTCGCTCCTGGATTAAAACTATCAACTGTAATTCATTGCGGGGGCCGCCAGAAATGTTTCTGTGGGCCGCCATTGGGCCCCCGGGCCGCACTTTGAGAACCAATGCTTTATATCATGGTTACACATATCATGGTCTTTTTCTCGCTGGAAATTGATATTCATAGAGAGTAAGGGCATCATCTTTTACATCAAGGAACACAGGAGTTGGAGGTGGGTTTTGATACCTGAGGGCCAATTTAGGAACCCAACATTGACTGAGGGCCACCAAAGGAAAAAAAAGAAAAACAACTGAAAGAAATCCTATTTGTAATAACTATGGCGTCCAAAATTTGACAAAACCGACAGACTATACTACGTTGTCCAAAATGTGACAATTTTTTTGAAAACATTTTTTTGGTCCAAAATTTGACAAAAACGTCAGAATATACTAAGTCGTTCATGTTAGCATTTTTTGGGAAAAAAGTTTTTGGTCCAAAATTTGACAAAAACGTTGTGCAATACTATGTCGTCCCAAATTTGACAATTTTTTACCCCCAAAAAAATTTGGTCCAAAATTTGACAAAAACGTTGTCCAAAATGTGAAATTTTTTTGGGAAAAAATTTAAATGCCAAAATTTGACAAAAACATCATACTATACTGTGTCGTTCAAAATTTTACAATTTTTTGGGGAAAAAGTTTTTGGTCCAAAATTTGACAAAAACGTTGTACAATACTATGTCGTCCCAATTTGACAATTTTTTTCCAAAATGTTGTTGTTTTTTTCAAACAAAAAAAAAAAGGTCCAAAATTTGACAAAAACGTCATACTATACTATGTCGTCCAAAATGTGACAATTTTTGGAGAAAAAAGTTTTTGGTTCAAAATTTGACAAAAACTTTGTATAATACTATGTCGTCCCAAATTTGAAAAAAAAATTCAAAAAAAAATTGGGTCCAAAATTTGACAAAAACATCATAATAAACTCTGTCGTCCAAAATGTGAAATTTTTTTGGGAAAAAATTTAAATGCCAAAATTTGACAAAAATGTCATACTATACTGTGTCACTATGTCATCCAAAATTAGATGACATAGTAAATACAGTTGTACAGTTTACACTTATTGGTCTGTATCCAATAATGTCCAATAAACATTTAACAAGCTTAGTAGCTCCTGGATTAAAACTATCAACTGTAATTCATTGAGGGCCGCCATTGGCCCCCAGGCCGCACTTTGAGAACCAATGCTTATCCAATGCTTATCCGTACAATTGTGTTATTTTGTGACTTTGGTGTTTGAAATCCATTTTGTGGAGCACACACACAAACGTATGAGGCAAGGCAGCAGCAGCAGTAGACCAGCAGCTCTTTGGTGTGGGAGACTGAGCGGTGTACAAAACAAGTGTCCAATTATTCTCAACGTCTCCGACTCCAACACACCTGATTAAAAATAAATGGGTCATTATCAGGCTTCTGCAGTGCTGGCTGATGAGCTGACCATTTGAATGGAAGGTGTGTTGGAATCATCTAAAATACGCAGGGTAGACAAACCCTTGACATGACTGCTAATGTGTTCTTTATTAGCCGTGGTAACCATTTTTTAAGGACACTGATTATGATGTTATAGGTGAACGTTTCCCTCGTTCGTTGCTTCTTCACACTCTTTCTTAAAGAAAAGCTGTAAGATTTAGCTATAATCACTGTGCGAAATACAGGGGGGTCTGTGGGGGGGGTTAGACCCCCCTGATTAACACTCGAGACCCCCTGAAAGCCTCAAAGGCAAAGTTTGAGGGGGGTCTAAACTAGGGCTGGACGATTAATTGAATTTTATTCATGCTTTTGATTTTGGCTTCTCACGATCATGAAAACGTTAAAATCGAAGAAAAACGATTAATGTGCCGCATGGCGCGGTGGTGTGACATGTGTGAAAAAATGTGTATATATATATAAAATTATGTATTTTTTTTCTTATTTCAATTTTTTTTTTTTTTCATATTTTTTTGGGAAAGTCGAGATCTCGAGTTTCCAAAAATTTTTGGAAAAAAAGATTTTCTTCAAAAAAAAACTTTTTTATGGAAACTCGAGATCTCGACTTTGAAACTCGAGATTTCAAAAAAAAAAAAATTGTCTTTTTTTTTTCCTCATGTCACTTCGGGGGCTCCGTCATTTCTGGCTGCACTTTTTAAATTATATTTAAAGTTGAATTTTGGTGGTTCAATAAATACTACATTTTTGAAATTTATTTTGATTCCAATAACATTCAAAAATAATTGTGATTAATATTTTTGCCATAATCGTCCAGCCCTAGTTTAAACATGTTATGACAGATTATTAATGGGTATTTCGCACACTGGCTATAAGCTATACGATTTAAAAACACATACACGGAGCGAAGAAATATTTAACGAGAGAAAAATTTCCAAGGAAAAAGTTGGTATCTCCCGGTTTTTTTCTACAATGGTTTATGTCTAGCAAGTACACGACTCATTAGCAACAGCAAATACTCTTGGGAGAAAATAGAAATAGTCTAAATTGCTTTTTGTAAATCAGCGTAATTAGGGAACCTTTTTGATGAATGTTTGCCAAGTTGCACAATGTTTACATTTCCCCACAATCAACCCACCTCCATTTTAATGCAGTCGCTGAAAAACATTGAATACTCAAAGTCCTATTCCACTCTAGCAGCAGCAGCAATTTCTCACCAGGAAATCCCTCTCTTTGTATTTCCTTGTATTCTTTGAGTGCTGAGTTGCACATGATTGTGTACTGGCTGATGACTTCCTCATATATATCCCAAAGCATGCGTCCAACGTTGCCATCTTCTTCATTGTCTCTCCGAGTGGAACGAGAGTGGAAGTGTGCGCTGAGTAGGATCCGATGCGGAAATGGGCGAATGAGGAAACTTGTGTCACAAGGACCCCGAGTGGACCTCTGCGTACTTGAGGAGCGTGGGAAGTACGATCTTGACCCTGTAGGACCCTTTACTGCTATTTCCACTAATGCTGTCGTCCCCTCTGAGGAGGAAACACACTAAAGGCCACATTATACTTCTGCGTCGTGGTGACGGATACGCACTGCAATTTCCCCCCCAATCAGAAGGGGTCGCCACGCGAGGTTGTTGTGCTTCTGGCTACAGTGAGCAATGGCGTCCGAGAGAGAAAGACTGTTGTTGTTGCAGCTGAATAACATTGAAACAGTGGCCGTTTCTCACTTTTCTGTGTCACGGAACGCAGTTTTAAGATCATTTGAGGCGAGAAATTGGCCATTTAGAGTCTAAACGTGTGCTGTGTGTGTTAAGATATGACGGATTTATAGTTTGGGAGCGACGTTGTCGGCGGTGATCAGCTCCGCCTCTGTGGACGCTCGGTGCTCACTGTGAGCCGGCACAGAGCAGCGTTATCTCGGCCTGTCCTGAAGACCAATCGCAGCTCTTGCCGTCTCCGTTGTCCCTTGACGGAGTGACGGACACTTTAAAAAATATTTTGTTCAGTCGGAGACGACGCAGAGGCTCTTTGACAGGCTCTGCGTAACCTACGTAGAGCACTTTACTCGGGAGTATAAATTGGGCTTTAGACACTTTCAGAGCCATGGTTAAATGACTCTTCTCCTGCTGTCGGACGAGAATGTCGATAGGTATTTCAGACATAAATATAAAATACTCGTCATTACCTTGTTTTTTAGTGTGTATCTGCGTCATTACCTTGTTTATGAAGCCCTGAAGGTTTAAAACAATGTTTTGATAATGAGTAGCAGTGCATCCACCGTTCCAGAGGGGGAGAGCGGGTGTGCTGAATATGTCACTTCCGGGTACTGGCCAATCACAACACAGTCTGTCTTCTGGGGGTGAGATTTATGTCTGAAATATCGCGGCTGGGAAACAGCGTCAGAAAAGACAGATTTCTATCGGCTCGTTTACAGCAACCAGTTGGTTTTTGACCATAAAAACAAGTTAATGTATGTAAGTAGACCTCCATAACTAACTTATATGCGCAACAGGACCAACTCTATGTGAGCTTTAATCTCTCAAAGTGACTGGCCTTTGTTCATTTGTCTGTCACATGAATGACTTGGCCAAATTGAAACCACTCCTTTTTCTTGCTCTTCCAAATCTGTGTCTTTGTGACCCAAAAAAAATCCAGTGGGAGTGTCTCTGACATTCAGTTCCAAATTCCCATTTTTGTTTTGTGGTAGGAATTTCCACTACTGCCGGTGCCTGTCAAGGACCTTGTTAAAGACTTCCTGTTATTGTCTGTTGCAGGAAGTGGATTTGCTTGCTACACTAGCAGAAGTTCAACGACAGAATTTTCAATTCTCCCATATGTGTGTATCTGCGCGCGTGTGTGTGTGTGCGTGTGTGTGCGTGCACGTTCATGTTTTGCAACTGATAGGGCACAGATTACCCAACACAGCCAGGAAACAGGAAATAAAAACTTAAAACGCAAAAAAAAAGACCAAAAACCAAACATGCAAAAAATGTGACCACTGTCATTGTAAACAAGGACTGTGCAAATCACGGTCACTTTGCCAGAACGGCCCTCTCAGTGAGTAACAGGCTCATCATTTGTTCATCAAAAGCAGAGCACAGGGACACTGCACTTCACAGCACAGCCTGAAACGGCTTTAATCATTACCCACGATTACTGTTTCTAACAGCTACACTCTGAGAAGAGCCTTCAGAGGGTTTTACTTTGAAAAGGCAGCTCAGTATAACTAGCCGTGTGGAAAACACAACGGGAGGACTTGACCGGAGAGGAAGGACACGAGGAAAGGTAGCGAGAGAACCGGCGATGAAAGGCGGCAAGGACGCAAACAAATCGAGATAAAAGTTATTTGTCTGATTCTTCACACCCGGGGGAATTAGCAAAAGAGCTGTTTGGGTGATGTGACGTGACTGTTTGCAGCAGCGAGACACTCTGTGACTTATAAACATGACGGAGGGAAAAAAAAAAACAGTACATGAAACCTTGGCTTCTTCGGGGACACAGGAGTGCCATCTGTAAAGGTGATTTATGACACTCCGAGGCCCTAATCCTTCACTATAGCTGCTTTCAGACGTGCACCGAACTCCAGAGACTTGCACAGAGATGCTGAACGCAAAAATGTCCACAGAAGTCACAGAAGCACAGATTCTCCCACCAGCTCCCAGTGGCGTCGTCTCCAGTTAAAGCTCTAATACATGGGGTTCTCAAAGTTTTGATACCTGAGGGCCAATTTACGAACCCAACATTGAAAAAAAAAGAAAAATAACCTGAAAGAAATCCCATTTGTAATAACTATGGCGTCCAAAATTTGACAAAACCGACATACTATACTAAGTTGTCAAAAATGTGACCATTTTTTTGAAAACGTTTTTTTGGTCCAAAATTTGACAAAAACATCGTACTATACTATATCGTTCAAAATGTTAAAATTTTTGGGGAAAAAAGTTTTTGGTCCAAAATTTGACAAAAACGTTGTGCAATACTATGTCGTCCCAAATTTGACAATTTTTTACCCCCAAAAAAATTTGGTCCAAAATTTGACAAAAACGTTGTCCAAAATGTGAAATTTTTTTGGGAAAAAATTTAAATGCCAAAATTTGACAAAAACATCATACTATACTGTGTCGTTCAAAATTTTACAATTTTTTGGGGAAAAAGTTTTTGGTCCAAAATTTGACAAAAACGTTGTACAATACTATGTCGTCCCAAATTTGACAATTATTTTTCCCCCAAAAAATGTGGTCCAAAATTGGACAAAAATGACATATATGCCGTCCCAAATTTGACAATTAAAAAAAAAATAATAATAATAATAATTTTGGTCCAAAATTTGACAAAAACGTCATACTGTACTGTGTTACTATGTCGTCCAAAATTTGATGACATAGTAAATACAGTTGTACAGTTTACACTTATTGGTCTGTATCCAGTAATGTCCAATAAACATTTAACAAGCTTAGTAACTCCTGGATTAAAACTATCAACTGTAATTCATTGCGGGGCCGCCAGATATGTTTCTGCGGGCCGCCATTGTCCCCACGGAACGCACTTTGAGAACCAATGCTATAATATGTAACAGTTCTACGTTAAAACACTGTATCTAAACGATGGGACGATAGCGTACTGACAATAGCCACAATGTATCATTAATAGCATTATCTTAATCCCAAGACATGCATATTTTTTATTAAAGGTAACAGTAAAACCTTGGAGTGAGGAACTAAATATTTGCTTCTGGTTACTAGGGAAGAGCCAATATGATCCTCAGTACTGGATCAGATATCGCACAGATAAAACTGTAAAATCCGATACTATGCACATACTGTAAAATGTTATGTAAAAACAAACAATAACATTTCAGCTGAGTCATGGGAAAAGAATATGCTCCGTTATTTAATTCTTATTGTGGCTGTTCTGGTTTTATGCAAGTTGTTCCGCTGTGCAACAATAATTCAATGACCACTTTCTTTGTTTGTTTGTTGTTTTTCTAAAAAGGAAGGAAAAATGTATACTTAAAGGTGCATTATGTAATAAATCTAAAGCATAAAATCCTCCTAATATGTCACAGAGACTCAGGAATAATGTTCATATAACAGACTGAACTCACCAACAACAACAGTACAGACTAAATATTTGCATTAAAACAAATCTTTTGCAGACTGCAAATCATGTTTATGTTTTGAAAGCGCGTTTTGGCGTCATGTGGCGCCACCTACCGCCGTCTACCAATCATTGCAGTCGGTACAGTCCCAATTGCCGAGCAACCACGGATTGCCAGTTACGTCAGAAAAAAACGACCTCGGTATTTTGAATTTGAATGTAGTAACCATTTTTGGCCACATTCTTACATATGGCACCTTTAAAGCTCTAATACGTAACAGTTCTTCATTAAAATACCGTATCTAAACGATTGGGACGACAGTGTACTGACGTTAGCCACAATGTAGCTATCTAAAGGTAACAGAAAGAACAAAATGTTTAACACAAAAGTGTAAGAAAAGTCACATTCGTGAATGTAGCCCTTGTTTGTTTGTTTTTCCGCTGCAGATGAATACAGAGGTCATATAAGCTTGGTAAGGAATGTTTTTGTAATTTTATGAAACTGATAAAACGTGCAATAAATCATATTTTCACAGGGAAAATTGTCTATATATCGTGTTTCAATTTGCAGCTTTCCTTTTTTGCAGTTTTTATATTTTGTGACCAGTGTTTGCCTTAGTGTTTCCAGCGGTGATGCAACTGAACGCAACCGGCCAATCATTTCCCCGTGAAGCGTAATTTCAGATTGTTGCTTTTTTTTTTTTTCTTCTTCCTTTTTATCCCACATGAAACCACGTTGGCACCGGTGTCAATTATGGTGTTTTTGTGGATGACATATTGATCTAAAGGTGACGCATGTCAGACGTGGGGGGGGGGGGTGTGGGGGGGTAGTGGGGCAATAGTATAGGGAAAGAAGAAAAACAGTTGTTGCTGAGGAGGATGGGGAGTTGGCTGATGTAATTGAGATAGAATGAGATGCTATCAGCACTGGGGTTGCCATGAAAAAACACAAGTGTGTGTGTGAAGGAGAAAAAAAGCAACCTTGTGCATGTTGTGTGTGTGTGTGTGTGTGTGTGTGTGTAAGCAATTCTCCTATATGCCTTTGAGCATATGTTCAGCTTGCATGTCCTGTGTGTGTGTGTGTGAGTGGATCAGTGTTGTGATGGGGGGGAGGGGAAGCCTCTACTCTAAAGCTCCTGGAACTGAATGACTGGTGTTTTCCTCTGTGGAGATAGACGTCGCTCTTGGGGGGGGGGGGGAGGATGATGATGATGATGATGATGATGATGAGAGAGGTTCCTGAATATGTGCAGCAGACGTTCGCAATAAAGTATTTGGAAATGCACATGTGTTGCTTGTGGCTTCACACATCTTTTTAATAGAAACAATCACACACGCAGTCACATCATATGTGAAGATCTCTCCACAATCCTGGGTTTAAAACACGCTTTTTGACCAGTGGGAATGTGTTTAGTCAGCATTTACGTAAAGGAGTAGAAGTAAGTAGTTTATAGTGCCATCTAGAGGAGAGGCTGAAATTTACAACAAAGAACTGCTCCTCTGCTCACCCCCCCTCCCTTCCCTGAGCGCTACGGTATCCTCGGTCGGTCAAATGTCGTCCTCGTCGTCTTTCTCCGTGTCAGCAGATGAGGTTCGTGAGGCGAGGGAGAGGGCGGAGCTACCGCGGCCGTAGCGGACGAAGCGGAGAGAGAGGAGGCGGGACTTCCGCTACAAGTAAAGCGACGCTTGATTTGTTTTCTCGCGTTTGTCCTTACAGGCTCCGGTAGAAACACGGAGTCTTGCTGCTAACAGTGGCTATGCAACCGCGGCCCCGCGACCATGTTATTTTACATGACTTTTTGAAACACAACGAAAATGAAACAAAGAATATTATAGAGCGACTAGACAATGCAGGAGCACATAATATGTATAAAAAAGTGGATTTTGTGTTATATAAACCCATAAATACTACACAGTGTCCCTTTAAAGGTCAGTCGACTCTGCAACGCAAGACCCATGGGTTACAAAACACAAATGTATTCTTCTTTGTCTCCTTTAATTGTAGCGCCGCGATACGTTTCTCTGTTTCTGGTGCAACGCCGAGACGCAAATGTCATCTTCCGGTCGTGAGCATAGAGTCGTGAGCATGTTTTTTAAGAGAAACTACATGTTTACAACTTGGGACAGCACTCAACACATTTTTGTTATATAAAGTTACTTTATTGTACTTCATCTTATTAACAGTTTAAAGGCAAAAGCACGCGTTTGAAAGCACTGCAGAAAGATGTAGATGTTGTCCTACATTTCTTCTCAACCAAAGGCTGCCTTTCTGTCGTGTTTCCACGTTCTCTCCTCGTGTTGTTGATCCACACACACGTCAGTTGGAGCCGCAGTAACACTGGTGCGTTCAGGGTCTTTTTCTAACATGGGAATTAAGATACACGCCGCACGGCGCATTAATCGTTTTTCTTTGATTTTAATGTTTTTATGATCGCGAGAAGCCAAAATCGTGGTCACTCTATCACTGTGGATAGTAAGTTAGATCGACACTCCCCTGGAAGCAGTGGATGTGTGTTGACCTGGGTCTCATTCACATGTAAATGACCAGCGTTTTGAAAAAGGCTGTTTTGGCAGAGTTATTGAACTGCTATTGTGCTTAATCCTTATGATATTTTGACTAAAGCATGACACAGACGTGTTCATTAGGGCACCAGGACCTAGTTTAACTTGGGTTAATAGGGTATAACATGGGACCTTTAAAGTTAAAATGTGCCTCATTTTCATTTGAACGAGGCTTTGTAGATAAAGCTGACAGATCAGGACCCTCACAAAAACAGATGCATGTGCGAGTGTGTGGAGAGAGAAATATCGTGACATATGGCCTTCATTGAACTCAGCATTTCTGGGATGGGATGGGTGGGACCTCTGGCAGACTCTGGCAGCTCAGATTCACTTACTTTTTCTTTCCCCCCCGATTGCTTAAGTAGAAAAAAAACAAAAACACCGCTTTCCCAATGAGCCGAGCTGGATTTTTACAGCACGCCAGAGAAACTTGAGATGGAATCTCGACATGATTTTGCCCAGAATGCCTCACACAAGCCTCAGTAATTGCCGTTTAATTGTAATAAAGTATATATGGATGTAATAAGCCACACAATTATGTGTAAACTTTAATTAATCTGCTGATCATTTTACTTCATTAATTAATAGTTTTTTTTTTGTCCTTCAAATGCAGAACATTGTGTAAATTGTCGATCGGCGTTTTCCACCAGTGTCCTGTTTTGTCCACAAACCAAAGATACTAAATCTATACCTAATATGAGGGAAATACAGGCACTATTTATTATGTCTCAGTAAATTGTTCTACACTTTGGTGAAAGATGCTTACTTGCTTGTTAGATGGCATGATTTATTGGACTCCTGTGGCTGTACATTAAGTAAAAAAAAACACTAATGCTGTGAGATGATGAGCATATGGCAAAGGACAGTGTGATAAATGTGGATCTCGGCTTGAATGTTCACCACAACAGATAATGTAGATCAGATGTAGGCTGCCAACCATTAATGGGATTTGAGAATTTTGCCACATAACAGTCGATCATATCTTAAAGGGGACATTATTATACCCTATTTCTCAAAGTTAAACTAGTTCCCTGGTGTCCTAATGAACATGTCTGTGACATGCTTTGGTCAAAACACCATAAGAATGAAGCACCACAGCAGTTCAATCACCCTGAACAAAACAGCCCTGTTCAGAACACTCTGTTTAGTAGTATCTCTTTAGGTCCACCTTAAAGGTCCACCTTAAAAAAAAAACAAAAAAAAAAACTAAGGGACAGGAAATGACATCAGCCACAGAGGCTACTGGGAGCTAACAGCAGTTAGCATTTGGTAAAGTGATCATTCGCAGGCTCTAGCAGGCACATTGCCGTCATATATAACATGTATCCACTGGACGGATAAATCCTCTGAGGCTGGAAGTTTGTGGAGAACTCTGTGCTGCACCGCGGAGCCAAGAATAGAACTTTTCCGGTTTTCGGATACAGTTGCCCTTTAGCGCATCGTGACGTCCCAGTGAGCGCGGAAGTCAACATCGCGTATTCTAACTCCTGCACTTAGACCGAGGAGGACCACAAAAACACGAGTGAGTTGAGGGAATCTTTTTTCACACTTTGCCGACTGATAGGACCTCCAGAGTCACAAATATAAAGATTTAAATCATTCAAAAGTTGATTTGGCATAAGAATTCACCAGAATAGAATAGCCTTTGAGCTAAAAACGTTGATTTTATGTATGCAATTTTGGTGCAAGAGCATGAGCATGGAGTTAGATTTGTGTCTTTATTATTCAATCAAAAAAAATGTTTTCAATCAAAAAAACCTTCACTTCAAACAAAAAAAAAACTTTTTAATCAAAGAAAAAAATTGTTTGGATGCAAAAATATATTTGAGACTCAAAAAAATGCATTTGAACACTGTTTTTCTTTGATTGAAAATGTTTTCTTTGATCGAAGTGAAGGTTTTTTTGGTTTGAAGCAAACGTTTGATTGAAGTAATGCTGTTTTGCGTTCGGGCCATATTATGGGTAGGACATTTGTGTCTTTATAACTCAATCAAAGAAGAAGTTGCTTCAAACAAAAAAAAATATTTTCAATAAAAAAAAATCACCTCAATCAAGAAAATCATTTTCAATCAAAGAAAAAAAGTGTTTGATTGCAAAAAATATTTGATACAATTTCATTTGAACACTTTTTTTCTTTGATTGAAAAGGGGTTTTTTTGTTTGAAGTGAAGGTTTTTTTGATTGAAAAAAATTTTCTTGATTGAAGCAAAAAAATTTTTGATTGAACAATAAAGACACAAATCTAACTCCATACTATGAGCAGTTTACAAACTCAAAATCCAGTCAGACACGGCTGCCTAACAGTTAGATAAAATAGCAAACATGTTCTTTAGATATCATAGTATTAAAGCAGAAGCGTATATATTTTTATCAGGTGAGCCGTGTTTTCACTGAGGGTGAGGATCGATGACGGCGTCACACACAGTGTACGGTAGATTGTGGAAAGCAGAATGAATGATGTCGTAGAAAAAATCTAGAGCTGTTTATTAACAAGTCGGGAAATATGCTTACTTGCAGAGTCAGATGACATGATTGATTGGACTCCTGTGCCTGCACATTAAGTAAGAAGCTTCAGCTGTGAGATTAGTGAGCGTAGAGCAGAATAATTGAGAGAGGGAGACAAACGTGGGATCATGGCTTTTTTCCAAAAATCCAAAGAAACACAGCGTCTTCTTCTTCTTCTTCTTTTGGTTTCTCCCTGTTGGGCTAATGTCGATCTCCAAGCATTAGTGGGGATCATCAGGGATCATCGGCAATGTTTACGCACTTAAGGAGATGAAAGGATTTTGAAATAACTGAAATCATTCGATTGGTTTAATTCAATTCATTGGTTCGACTTCTATTTACAAATGTATTTGCTCATTTGATTAACTATCTATTAATTAATTATTAATGTCACTATTATTCTTACTACTGCTATGTTCCCCCCCGTGTGTGCGTGGGTATATATGGGTATATATATATATGGGGATCAGGTAAATTGAACACTCTAAATTGACGTATAGGCAAGAGTGAGAATGGTTGTTTGCTTTTTAAAGGCGCCATAGGTAAGAATGTGGCCAAAAACGGTTACTACATTCAAATTCAAAACACAGAGGTCTTTTAGGTTTCGTTTTCTGACGTAACTGGCAACCCGTGGTTGCCCAGCAGCTGAGACTCTACTGACTGCAATGATTGGTAGACGGCGGTAGGTGGCGCCACATGACGCCAAAACGCGATTTCAAAACATAAACATGATTTGCAGTCTGCAAAATATTTTTTTTAATGCAAATATTTTGTCTGCACTGTCGTTGTTGGTGAGTTCAGTTTGTTATATGAACATTATTCCTGAGTCTCTGTGACATATTAGGAGGATTTTATGGCTAAGTTGCTTTAGATTTATTACATAATGCACCTTTGAATACTTTTATTGAAGATCAAACAATAACAGGATATATTACACATCTCTACATCACGTAAAAAACAATAATACGAGCGGAGATGCAAAAACAATAAACAAGAACAAAACAGTGTTTAAAGGGTGAACAATGTAAAAACATGCCAAAAAACATACAATAAGTCCACATTTTAAATTCCTAAAACAGGGGTTCTCAAAGTTTTGATACCTGAGGGCCAATTTAGGAACCCAACATTGGACTGAGGGCCGCCAAAGGGAAAAAAAAGAAAAAAAACTGAAAGAAATCTTATTTGTAATAACTATGGCGTCCAAAATTTGACAAAAGCGACATATTATACTACGTCGTCCAAAATGTGATTTTTTTTTTTTTTAATTATTGGTCCAAAATTTGACAAAAACGTTAAACAATACTATGTCGTCCCAATTTGAATTTTTTTTTTTCAAAAAATAAAATTTGGTCCAAAATTTGACAAAAATGACATATGCCGTCCCAAATTTTAAATTTTTTCTCAAAAAAAATTTCGGGCCAAAATTTGACAAAAATTACATATATGCCTTCCCACATTTTTGGGAAAAAATTTAAATGCCAAAATTTGACAAAAACGTCATACTATACTTTGTCACTATGTCATCCAAAATTTGATGACATAGTAAATACAGTTGTACAGTTTACACTTATTGGTCTGTATCCAGTAATGTCCAATAAACATTTAACAAGCTTAGTAGCTCCTGGATTAAAACTATCAACTGTAATTCATTGCGGGTCCGCCAGAAATGTTTCTGCGGGCCGCCATTGGCCCCCGGGCCGCACTTTGAGAACCAATGTCCTAAAACATATAAAGGGGAACTACGGGACGGCCTGTCAACATGATGTAGCAGCCTAACTGCACGTTCAGCTCGGCAAAGCAGTGATTGATTGCAGTGCGGGAAATTCCGACTGTTCCCAATGATCTGCTCTGCCCTTGTGCAGATATAAAACTATGGTCCATGCAACCCTGCAGAAGGAAATTGTGTTTTTTTTTTGTTTTTTTTGTTGTTGTTGTTGTTGTTGTTGTTGCACAGTATCATCATCAGCAGAATTGTGTCCTCAAACTTCAATTTCAGGAGCAGTTGTTGAGGGGAAAAAACATTCTAGGAAATACTTGTTTGTTCGTGTGAATCATTAACTGGGTCAATGTAGATGAAGCGAGCAGGAGAAGCACAGGTATACGAGACAATGTATTTATGTATTCATTCGATAATATACACATCATAAATACTAAAATGTGGAGGCACACAGAAAAAAAACATGTTTGAAGAAAAGTATTTTAACGACCCAATCTAAAATCACTTAAATGGTTCAAATAATTTGACAAGGAAACAGTTAAAGGGATAGTTCGGAATTTTGAACATAAGACCTAGTTCTTCTAGTTGCAGAGTTCGCTGATGCTATGGCTAGCGCAAGTCAATGGTACGCGTTAGCATGGCATTAAAAACACTCATACCGACTCCACAGTGCACCAGAGGCAAATCGATTGTAACGGCAGACTATCGATGTACATATCTGTGTTGATAGAATGTTTGAAATAAAACCAAACCTTGCAATTTGAAGGATTTATGTCTCAGCAGCAGCAGCAGAAGTGTGCGTCATACTTCCGGCAGCGGCGGACTGATACCGCATTTGCTGAGAAAGTAGTCCCTCAAAAGTTCATGCGATGCGGCGTTAGTTTTGTTTCAAATATTATTCTATCAACACAGATATGTACATCGATAGTCTGCCGTTACAATCGATTTGCCTCTGGTGCACTGTGGAGTCGGTATGAGTGTTTCTAATGCCATGCTAACTTGTATCGTTGACTCGCGCTAGCCATAGCATCAGCGAACTCGGGCAACTAGAAGAACTGAATGAAATTTCTCGAAAACGTCTCCAGACGTCTCCATCACATCGGCTGAGTTGGAAAAATAGGTCTTATGTCCAAAATTTCCAAACTGTCCCTTTAAGTGCAGGATTGTCCACACTCCAACATGTTCAACAAATTAATTTTAACTCAAAGGAGGTAATAAATCAGTGTGTCAGTATTGAGTATATGGATGAGTGAGGATTTGTCAGTAACATCCATCTAAACATGAACGATTTGGAGTTGTTTTGGAGTAGCATACACTCACTCTAGTGTATATACATATATACACATATATAAATGTTAGTTATCTCTAGTGATAGATGATGTATATACTTGAACACATGCATATAAATGTAGATAAACCTGTTTCGAAACAGAGGCAGCCCATGTCTGTTTTGAATCCAGGCGTGTTGTGTCTCTGGGAGCAGCCTTTGCACGAGCCCACGGGGACTGAATGAGGTCTTTTGAGCGCTGGCCGGTGAGGGGCAGGTCCATTGTCGAGGACAGCTGGGCCTCTTGTTTCTTGCGCTCCCTCTGGGGGGTAATGGGCACCCAATATGAGGAGATTGAGTTTCTACCACCCACTCCTCCCCATCCCCCACACATCTGCAGCAGCAGAATCGACTGTGAGCGTCTGTCCGTCTGTCTGGACGCCGCTGACCAAAAAAAAACACCTATGCTGTTCATTTGAAGGTCCAGTTTGAATATATTATCTGTAAGCATGTTTTTTTTTGTCACTTTAAGGCTGCAGCACGTAACTTTTAAACATAAATGAATGTCCCTTACACACAATGCCGATTAAGCCTATATGAGGCTCCACATGACTCTGTGTGTATTTCTAATTATAGTGCTGTTTAGATCTGGTGTTGCCCAGTGACGTCCCCCAAGCTGCACACAGGTAGTTATTAATGTAATGTCCCAACCGATGGAGGCGATCACACCAGCATCGTAGCACTCGCAAAACCGCGACAGTTGGCGGTACGGCTGAAAACCTAAGAAGAAGCGGTTTAACGGTTTACGCTCTCCGAGCAGCTAGTTTGGTGGTGGTGGTGGTGTGGGAATTATTCAGAATAACTCATGGGGGGGGCGATAGAAGTTGCAAGCAAGAACTTTAAAATAGAAAATCGTGTGGTATTCATAGCCTTAGAATAAGCTATTTATGTATACTTTAGGCAAGGGTTGTGTTTTAAGGCCACATTATACTTCTACAACTGAATAATGCATTATCCAACACCCCTCGAGCCTTCGTAGTTCTCCGTCATGGTGCCGGATACGCACTGCAATTTACCTGCCCGATCAGTAGGGGTCGCTACGCAAGGTTGTTGTGCTTCTGGCTACAGTGAGCAATGGCGTCCGAGAGAGAAAGACTGTTGTTGTTGTTGTTGTTGCGGAATAACATTGAAACGGTGGCCGTTTCTCATCTGAAATATATATTTTCTGTGTCCCGGAACGCAGTTTTAAGATCATTTGAGGCGAGAAATTGGCCGTTTAGAGTCTAAACATGTGCTGTGTGTGTTAAGATATGACGTATTTATAGTTTGGCAACGACGTTGTCGGCGGTGATCAGCTCCGCCTCTGTGGACGCTCGGTGCGCACAGTGAGCCGGCACAGAGCAGCGTTAGCTCGGCCTGTCCTGAGGACCAATCGCAATTTAAAATAGCTTCTTCACGACTCCCCGCCGCAGTCCCTTTGACGACCTTTGACCCAGAATCAGAAGACACTGTCGCTCGTGAAACACCTCCACAACGGACGTTATTCTTCTTCTTCTGCGGTTCAATGTACGCAACAGGATGTACCCGGACTAGTGCCCGGAGCAGGAGGATCTGCTGTTCAGGAGAACCGCTGTTTATGTAACCGGACCGGGTTTTTTCAGAGATCTCTCTGAGCCCGAGATTTACAATAAAACACAGCGTTCTCAGCAGTGGCTGAACTGTTTGTTTAGAACCTTCAGGGCTTCTTAAACAAGGTAATGACGCAGATACACACCAAAAAAAACAGCGTTAATTGGAATTTCCGGTCTTGGTCCGCTTTAACTAATTATTATACACTGGATATTTAAAAGGAACAGTGTGTAAAATTTATCAACATTTATTATTGAAGTTGCAGCTGAATATATCTCACTGACTGCAAGACTGCAATATATAACACAAATTGCCTTATTATACGAGCGTGAGGAAAGTAGGTATTAGGCCAGTTAGCTATATTGTGCTATCATTTCTAAAACAAGGTCCAAGCTCATGCTTGTTGCCACATCTCTGTGTTTCCACCCCCCACCCCCTTTTTGTGCTCCATCCCTCTTCCTTTTTCCCACACTCTCCTCCTTCCTCACCAGCCTGAGGGGAGCTCTGTGATTGGGCGAACATTAGCTGCTCTCTGCGGACTGTTCGCCGTCTGTCGCTATCCTTGTGGCAGGAGACTGGAATGGAATAAAGCTCCCCAAACTGGGCTATTAAGGGCTATTTCCATCGCCGTACGTCTGTTTCTGTGGGCTCGTGCTCCAAATATAGACTTGGCAGCAGTGACGCTAAGGAAACACGTCCCCCCTGCTTTAAATCTACTTATGTAATCTCTTCCTCGCATCAACAGGAGATGGCCGTACCCCACCATCTGGGGCCCGATCCTGCACTTATCGCCCCCCCCCCCCCCCCTCCCCCCCTGTCATTACTGTTTTACAAACTCCTGTGCGTTTACTTTGTGCAGTTGGAAAATGAGAGCGTATATGGGTGAGGGGGGCAATGTTTTTTCCATTTGGATGTCAAGCAGAAATCGGAAAGGAAAAACATGCAGGGTGTGACCTACAAGTTTTAGTCAGTATCCTGTCATTCCAGGACACAATGCAGGGAGGGGAGGGCGCTGAGAAATCCCTGAGCCACGCTGGGGCACACAGTCACGAAAGGAGCAGCTTTTTTCCGTGTGACAGATGCTGCACAAACAGTGGGAAAAAAAAAAAAAATCAATGGCAGTTCAATTCACCTGATGTTACGAAGGAGTATTAGGACCAACCATTTTGACTGTGACTGATTTTTTTTTCTGCATGGCTTTTTTTCTGCTGTTTTTTTTTTCTGCATGAATTTTTTTTTTTTTGTGACTGATTTTTTTTTTCTGCATGGCTTTTTTTTCTGCTGTTTTTTTTTCTGCATGAATTTTTTTTTTTTTGTGCTGGTTTTTTTTTCTGCATGACTTTTTTGTGCTGTTTTTTTTTTTGCATGATTTTTTTTTTGTGTGGCTGATTTTTTTTTTCATGCATGACTTTTTTTTGTGCTGTTTTTTTTTCTGCATGACTTTTTTGTGCTGTTTTTTTTTGCATGGATTTTTTTTTCTTGTGACAGATTTTTTTTTTCTGCATGCCTTTTTTTTGTGCCGTTTTTTTTTTTTTTCGGCTGTTTTTTTTTTTTTTTCTGTTACCCTAACCCTTTGGTCGGCCCTAATACTCCTTCGTATGATGTTCCTCACTTTGTGGTTGGGGGTAAAAAAAAAAGAGCCAATGCTCGGAGGAATCCATCAGTAAGCAGTAAAGTATCACACAGCCATGCAGGGATTTGTTTGCGTGACCTGCTTTTTGCAGTTAAATCACTCTGGTGTTTGAGGACAGAGGGGAAAAAAAAACCAACAAAAAAAACCCAGCAAGCATTCTTCCGCATTACAGACTGTAACTGGCAAGGAAAACATTTCATTTACACCGATGACAATTACCTACAGTGTGATGAGCTCTTGTAATGAAGCAATAATTGGCAGCAAATTATCGGTGACTCATGAGAATAAAGTGCTTTTCCCTGTGTTTCCGCAGAGCGAGTTGCGCGTGGCGGCGTTCCTCCCTCTCTCCTGTGTGTGTGTGTGTGTGTGTGTGTGTGTGTGTCTGCTGAATAGAGCGACTATGGGTCAGTGGAGCAGCTGGTGACTGAGAGGAAGAACTTAACCAGGCCCTCCTTTGTGGATCAGCTGTCTCTGGCCGAGCTTTATCATTCCAAATTGGGTCCCTTACATCCAGAGCCTGGGGAGGTTTTGACATGTAAATGGACGACTGAGAGCTCTAAAGCCCCACAATTACTCAACTAAAAAAAATGCTACTGGGGCGAAAAAAAATGGTTCCCTGAGATGCACTGCTGTGGTGTGGGGGGGGGGGGGGTTGGAGTCTCACCCCCCAAACTGAAGTGTGCCTCACAGTCTGGAATTATGTTAATGATTGTGCTTTGTTGTTCCAGACTCCAAGTCTGGAACAACAAAAGCACAACAAAGCACAATCATTAACATAATTAAAAACAGTTTCCACCCTAAGAGAGTTATTTACGGACGGTGTGGGTCGAGACCCCACCGGGAAACTGTATGTGATACTGTGCTGGACAATAGATAAACTGGGCTCAAGTGTAACATTGTTTTTGTTTGTTTTTTTTAATATGGTTATACTTGCCGTCATAAGGAAGAGAACAACAGATGTTGTATACACAATATATACACACTATATGTTCCAGACTGTCTCTTATGTTTTAATGGTATTTATTTATCTATTTATTTATTTATTTATTTAATAGGGACTGTAAAGGACACATTATACTTCTCTGACTGCGTAATGGTCGTGGTGACGGATACGCACTGCAATTTCCCGCCCGATCAGTAGAGGTCGCTACGCAAGGTTGTTGTGCTTTTGATCAAAATCATGTTTATGTTTTGAAATCGTGTTTTGGCGTCATGTGGCGCCACCTACCGCCGTCTACCAATCATTGCAGTCGGTAGAGTCTCAGCTGCCGAGCGACCACGGGGTGGCCAGTTACGTCAGAAAACGAAACCTAAAAGACCTCGGTGTTTTGAATTTGAATGTAGTAACTGTTATTTGGCCACATTCTTACATATGGCACCTTTAATGATTATGACCCAAATCACAAAAATATAAATTGTGCCAAGAGCAAATGTGTGCATAATGTAATGACCTATTTAAAGCCATATCTGTAACACCTAGTTCAATTCTGAATTGAGAAGAATCATGAAGTTTATCAGCTTGGTAAATTAATTAAAACTTCATTTCATGCATGTCATTGTGAAACGTAAGCATGTGTGCCACATGTGCACATGTGACCAAGGCCCAATTCCAATTCCTATCTTAACCCTCAATCTTAACCCTTAATCTTAACTGGTCCTCAAAACCAAGTGTTGAGTGTTATTTTGTCACTTAGAAATGGGACACCCCTTGAATGCAGATACGTCTTCAGACTGTAGGGGGCAGAATAACGCGAAAGCTGCGTCCAGTCTGTCAACTCCAAAAAAGAAGAAGAAGAAGAAGAACACATTTACTTTATAATATGGGCCTAAACTAAGATAATACAATGGTTTTCATCATTTTTATATCGCTATTAACAAAGAAAACACTTTTTGTAGCGTACTCGTTTCGCTTCTTTCGGCGCCGTATTTGTTATGTGAAAACACGCAATGCATTCTGGGTAGCCCTTACTCCCAAGGGTGGTCTCGGAAAAATCTCAATATTGAGGGCGATACAGCCCTTAAACTTGGCCCCTCAACTTAATTTTTCTGAGAATCGGGACAGCACTTGCACTAGAGGGAGCGCAACATTTTTAAGATTGAGGGTTAAAGCAAGGAATTGGAATTCACCCCAACACTCCTTATTGAATGTATCTTGCAGAAGAAGAAGAAGCAGAAGCATGGCCATGTGTAGTTAAATAGTCACAATGCTGTTTTTCATCAAGAGAGCAAACAAACAAGAATAACACATGAGGCACATTTGGACAGGTGCGAGAGCAGCAAACCACCACCACTCCACGGCCTCAATAATGCACAACATCACACATCTGGAGCGTAGTTGGGAAGGGGGAGGGGGGGACGGATCCCAGCAGGAGCAGTAAAGGCACACAGGAAGTGAAATTTTGCTCGATATACTGTAGCCCGAGGCAGTTTGAGTGATAATTGCTGACGCTCCTAATAGCTTGCAAGGCAGCCATTCCGGGGCTGCAGTGTTACAGTGTTACAGTGTTCGACCCTGTTACTGACAGCTGCCTGAACCATGGCCCACACAGAAAAGGACGTGACACGACGCATGCGAACAGGGATTTACCCAATGCCCCTCGCTGGTGCGCACACGGCTTATTATAGAAGGACCCTGGCAGCATAATAAACCAGGAAACTGCTGCCTGCTGTGGTAGAGAGCTTCTTTTCCAGCACTTGCCCTACTTTCCTGCCAGTGGTTGTTGACTTGGTTTATTTGCTCTGAATGGCCATTAATTGCTTTCTTTATTTTTGCTGTTTATGAGGAAATGGAGTGGCTCTGCGATCGGGGGGGGGGGTAGAGAACACTTTGGTCTACTGTGCGCCTCTGTAAATATTTCCCATCAGTGGGGGGTTTGCGAGGCTGGGATCCAGTAAATAAGGAAACATTTATCACATCCACAGAGAGAGGACTGCGATAATGACTTTTAATTACCCGGCAGAACGAGCAGTTTACAGCGAGTTACCTCGTTGTGTTTACATGATGCAAAAGACTTAAAGGGGAAATAAGTAGTTTATAGTGCCATCTAGAGGAGAGGCTGAAATTTACAACAAAGACCTGCTGCTCTGCTCACCCCCTCCCTTCCCTGAGCGCTACGGTATCCGCAGCTGGTCAAATGTCATCCTCGTCGTCTTTCTCCGTGTCAGCAGATGAGGTTCGTGAGGCGAGGGAGAGGGCGGAGCTACCGCGGCCGTAGCAGACGAAGCGGAGAGAGAGGAGGCGGGACTTCCGCTACGAGTAAAGAGACGCTTGTTTTGTTCTCTCGCGTTTGTCCTTACAGGCTCCGGTAGAAACATGGCGTCTCGCTGCTAACAGTGGCTATGCAACCGCGGTCTGCGGTCATGTTATTTTACATGACTTTTTGAAACACTACGAAAATGAAACAAAAACTATTATACAGCGACTAGACAATGCAGGAGCACATAATATGTATAAAAAAGTGGATTTTGGGTCATATAAACCCATAAATACTACATATTGTACCTTTAAAAGGTCCACGATACAATACTCGAGCGTCGTTGCAGTCGTGCACAAATGTCAGACCGAAACAAAAGCAATAATGACAGCTAACGCCACTTAGCTTACATGTCTATTTTAGCTTCGCCACCAATGAAAATAGACTTGTTTGCATCAAGAAGAGCTAGCTCTGAGCGCGCAGCCTCCAATATGAACCCTTAGCCGTTTGTTTCTGTGTGTATGAAGACTTTCTTTTTACAGGGTCTCTGCAGGTTTCAACAAGACAAATTTAAAGCGGCACTAGACCGGAAGTTCCTATTATCGCTGTTTTTTTGGTGTGTATCTGCGTCATTACCTTGTTTATGAAGCCCTGACGGTTCGAAACAAACAGTTCAGCCACTGCTGAGAACGTTGTGTTTTATTGTAATCTCGGGGCTCAACGAGATCACTGAAAATCCCGTAATAGTTACGTAAGCATCGGTTCTCCTGAACAACCGATCGTCCTGCTCCGGGCACTAGTCCGGGCACATCCGGTTACGTACATTGAACCGCAGAAGAAGAATAACGTCCGTTGTGGAGGTGTTTCACGAGCGACAGTGTCTTCTGACTCTGGGTCTGACTCCGGTTTAAATTCATAAAAGGGACTGCGGCGGGGAGTCGTGACGAAGCTATTTTTAAACACTGTTAAAACAATGTTTTGATAATGAGGAGCAGTGCATCCACCGTTCCAGAGGGGGGCGCTGTGCTTCTGAGAACGGATGTGCTGGATAGTACTGGCCAATCACAAGACTCTGTCTTCTGTGGGTGAAAGTTCACTCTGAAATCTCGCAGCAGAAAAATACTGTCAGAAAAGAGGATTTCTATCGGCTAGTTTACAGCAACTAGGAGGTTTTTGACCATAAAAACAAGTTAATTTATTTAAGTAGACCTCCATAACTAACATATATGTGCAACAGGACCACTCTATGTGACCTTTAAGACTTTTTTAAGACCATAAAGAATACAATTTAAGAACCCATTTCAAATCCATACTGGCAAAAAAGTACAAAAGACATCAAGGAAAATTGGAGCCACAAATCGTAATCGCAATGGAACTTGGAAATCGGCTTAAGCTGTGGGCTTTCGTTAAGTTTTCTCCGCTGCTATGCTAAGCTGAAACACACCGTGGCGCGGCGCGCACAGCACGCTAGCTAGTGGTGCTCGATAAATTCTCCTCCGGGCAGCACAGGTGACCTACTTTAGTTCCGTGTGGTAGTTACGTTATCCCATCCTCAAAAACGGTCACGTCAATAGATTTTTAAGACCTTTCAAAATTGTATTTAAGACCTTTTATGAAATTTTAGGAGAATTTAAGACATTTTAAGACCTTAAATTCAAATTATTGGATTTAAGACTTCTTAAGACTTTTTAAGACCCCGCGGATACCCTGATTTTAGTGCCTGCTCTGGCGAGGTTCCAAGCAAGCTGAGCCTATACTAAAATGTGACATCAACAGACTGCCGACCACCGATCGGTCAGACAATGTCGTCACTGGAAGAGTCACGGGGGGCGAAGTCCGACACAAGAATCAAAATCGCACGATGCCAAACTGTAGATCAGTTAAAATACTTGAAAATTCCTGCTTTTGATCCCTGCCTGTCGTCTCCTTGCCTGATTTGTTTGACTTCCTGGTTTGAACTTTGTCGATTAAACTCGACCTACTATATCTGAACTGCTCTGTCTCCATCTGGTCTGTCGTGCTATTGGGTTCTCGCCTGCCCATTTTGTAGACGCCTAACAGTCTTGGTCTCTCAAGCATTATTCCATGATGACATTGCTGGGATTCACCAAGATTAAATTGTGAAAGAATGAATCAGGGAGCACGACTCATCATGTTCACGCATGGATCGGCCACCACAGCGTCCAGACCTTAACCCCATTTAGAATCTGCAAGATGCGCTGGAGATGGTCCAACTCCATCATAAACACAAGATCTTGGCGAACAAAGTATGCAACTGTTGATTTCAATTAGCGATTGATGTTGCATTAGCTTATCAAAGAACGTGTGGCTAATCGAAGCCAAAGGCGGTTCGACAAAATATTTTTGTGACTTTTTTTTCCAGTGTATTTAAATACACTTAACGTTTCCCGATGTCATGTGATGCAGAATGTTGCATGTTGGACATTTACAAATGATGCATTTATGTAAGGGGGGTAAGACGATGTACACAGTCGCAGATAACGACCTCAGCTTCCATCTGCTGGGCACCGTAGGGCGGAGACACCTTCAACCTGCCACCGGTCATTCGCCGCGGCATATCTGCCACTCCCCGTCGCCGTGGTGACATCTGCTTTCGGGTGACTGAAAGATGAAATACACTACCAGCCACATACACACAGAGCAGACGTCACGCAGCCCACTAAACACACACACACACACTCTGCGGCACAGATGGCCACAGACACACTACTATGGAGATTGCAATCAAGGCATTTCTCCTCTGCTTCTAACCCCCTCGGTAAAGTGGATTAATCACAGATTTGCAACACTGTTAGCCGCGACTACGCTTTGGGTCTCTTCCTAAAGAGTTGGCATCGGCCGATCCTGGCTGGCACTTCAGAAACCCCACCATATTGCATTTTATTAAGAATATCTAATAACCTGCTAACCTCCTCCTAAAATGATCGCACACAGCGGGAGCTTTCACTCGTCTAAAGTCGGGTTTCCATCGAGCAGAATGGTTCAGTTTGGTATTTCCTTTTTTTCTTTCCAGTAGGAATAGTACCAAAATAACCAGCTTCAACCATTCCATAATTTGGTACCCCTCCCTTGGGGGAGTAAAATGGTAAAGCCAATTTATACACCCTGTCGAAGAGCCTCTGCGTCGTCTCCGACTGCACGGAATATTTTTTTAGTGTCCGTCGCTCCGTCAAGGGACAACGGAGACGGCAAGAGCTGCGATTGGTCCTCAGGACAGGCCGAGATATCGCTGCTCTGTGCCGGCTCAAAGTGCGCACCGAGCGTCCACAGAGGCGGAGCTGATCACCGCCGACAACGTCGCTGCCAAACTATAAATACGTCATATCTTAACACACACACAGCACATGTTTAGACTCTAAATGGCTAATTTCTCGCCTCAAATTATCTTAAAACTGCGTTCCGTGACACAGTAAAAAGTGAGAAACGGCTACTGTTTCAACAACAACAGTCTTTCTCTCTCGGACGCCAACAGGAAAACACAATTTCCTTGCAATCGGTTGTAAATATCCTATAGAAGATGGGTCAAACCCCTGCAAAGCTGGACTTCTTGTTGAGACAAACAGCCACAAACCAAGCAGGAAAAAGAGCCACTATAGATGTCCTCCATTGTTGTGTCGCGTTTGACTTTGTCCTTCGTTGTCGTCACAGCAGTATGATGTCACACCATGAGAGGCTGAAATTTACAACAAAGAACTGCTCCTCTGCTCACCCCCTCCCTTCACTGAGCGCTACGGTGTCCTCAGCCGGTCAAATGTCGTCCTCGTCGTCTTTCTCCGTGGTGCGGGCGTACGGTCAGGTACTGGTGTTCCTTTATCCGCTGTAAAACACGTGTGCTCCCTCCGTTCTAAACGCGTAAAAAGATCCGCTCGGGACTTCCGCTACAAGTAAAGCGGCGCTCGATTTGTTCTCTCTGGGTTTGTCCTTACAGGCTCCCGTAGAAACATGGCGTCGTGGCAATGCAACAAGCGGCCCGTGACCATGTTATTTTACATGACTTTTTGAAACACTACGAAACACTAGACAATGCAGTTAGCACATAATATGTATAAAAAGGTGGATTTTGGGTCATGTAAACCCATAAATACTACGCAGTGTCCCTTTAAAATTCATAATACCAATTTTTATTTAAGCGTGGGGGGAAAGTATGTTTATTTACAAGGGCTCTGCATCCATGGCAATTTTGTTTTGCTTGACTATGGTCCCCAGTCACAGCTGTCAACTGTTATTTATTGCCTTTATTGTGGTAACCTTGGAAACACACCACAACCACTGCATACATGTGTTTTCACAAAGTGAAATTCCTGATAAATAGGTGAAGAGCTGGCAATACAATATTATATTTGATTAGACCTAAGGGCGGCTTGAAAAGGTGGCAAAAAATCACCTTGAGTGTTGGGTTCACTTTGAGGGGAAGGGCAGCTGGAGAGAGAGAGAGAGAGAGAGAGGATGGAGGGAGGGAGGAAATTAAAGGGCGGAGTGACAGACGGATGGTGAAGCAAAGGAAAAGCAGGGAAATCAGGTCAGTGCTGCGCTAAGGCGTTTTTCGTTTGTCAACTCTGGTCTGGATGCCGGGTGAGAAAAAGGGTAATTGAGTGGTAGATGTTTTAAAAAGGAGCGATGGCGTCCGCTACAGAGGAGCAGAGCAGTGAGAATGTGATCGATTGTAATTGATTTCTGTGATTTCACCGGGAGTGAAGTGAGTGAAAACTTGTCGCAATCGCCTCTTCAACGTGGCAGCCAATTATTTCAAGTGATAAAGCTCATACATACGTATACAGTGTAGCAAAAGTGTGAAACAGTGAGATAAAGCAAACATACACTAATCCTAAAGCTCACATAGAGTGGTCCTGTTGCACATATATGTTAGTTATGGAGGTCTACTTACATACATTAACTTGTTTTCATGCTCAAAAACCTCCTAGTTGCTGTAAACGAGCCGATAGAAATCCTCTTTTCTGACGCTGTTTGCCAGCCGCGATATTTCAGACTCAACTCTCAAACCCAGAAGACAGATTGTTTTGTGATTGGCCAGTACCCGGAAGTGACAGAAGCGCAGCTCCCCCCTCTGGAACGGTGGATGCACTGCTACTCATTATCAAAACATTGTTTTAACAGTGTTTAAAAATAGCTTCTTCACGACTCCCCGCCGCAGTCCCTTTGACGACCTTTGACCCAGAGTCAGAAGACACTGTCGCTCGTGAAACACCTCCACAACGGACGCTATTCTTCTTCTACGGTTCAATGTACGCAACCAGGATGTGCCCGGACTAGTGCCCGGGCACTGTCTAACCCTAAGACAGTAATGTAATATAAGAAATAACTCTAAAAAATGATTGATTAAAGATGTAATTGTGCTTTAAATCTGTAAACACTTGAACCAGGATTCTCTGGTGAAAAGAAGTGGGATGTGCTCTTGACACAGGTTTTATTTAATATGATTGATGGGCTTATCAACAAGGCTTGCATGTCTTTTGAAAGAGCACCAGTGTCTGTTGCCCTTATACAGTATGTAGTATGTATGGGACATAAACCTAAAACACAAGTTCCATTATAAAAGGCAATAAACAGCAAATACTAATTAAAAAAAAATAAAATAACAACAGCAATAAACACATTGTTGAACAGCAACTGGCTTGCGGAAAAGAATCCGCAGCTGGGTTCTGGCTCCACAAGACTCTGCAAATTTAACATCGCACTCCGAAGATTCCACTTGCTACCCCCAGCCAAGTGTGGAGGCCCACACCACACACACACACACACACACACACACACACACACACACACACACGCACACAGCAACAATCACATGTTCCCCAATACACACAATAAGGGCACATCTACATGCTGGCTTCATGTGCACACATTCAAGTGCACGCACACAAACACACGCAAAAAAAAAAAAAAACACACACTGCTGCGTCTGCATAGCTCTCAGAAATTCCACTAACACCTCCCACCCCATGTGGATGCAACACACACACACACACACATGCACACACTCCTGTGAACCCACACAATTAATGTGAAATCACATCCCACCCCTCCCTCCTTCTCCATTACAAATAGCTGAGGATTGCTTTCTCTCCCCCCGGCCTTGCCCTGATGTTGTTTTTACACGTCTTGTTGTGTGCAATCGCCTCCCTTATGTAAGACATAAAAAAAAAAAAATTACCCAACACGAGTGTTATTCTCGGCGGGGGTGACTGACTTGCACTGGCGCATTCCAAACTCAATGAGAGACGGAGGGGAGATTTAGAGCGAGAGGTGAGAGGGAGATTATCTTTCCTTAATGATTATTTTTATGGCAGCCGCGCTTCACTATAGACGCACTACGGCGAAGAGAGCAAAACAAGGGGAGGAGACGGAAGTACGCCGCGAAAAAATCATGAGTCAGGTTTCAATTTTGTTGAATATCTGCCAAGCTACCATGACACCCGAGAGTCAACAATCTGACGTAGATTATTTTTGCTGCAGAATAATCTTCTTCTACGAGCTGCTCGATGTCCTCTGTTGTTGTCTGTTGTGTCGTCACACCGGATACGACGTCACGCCGCGTGGCAATCGGGCACGGCCCACACCACTGTGCGAAATATAGTGGGGTCCGGGGGGGGGGGGGGTGGGTTAGACCACCCTGATTAACACTCGAGACCCCCTGAAAGCCTCAAAGGCAAAATTTGAGGGGGGGTCTAAACTAGGGCTGGACGATTAATTGAATTTTATTCATGATTTCGATTATGGCTTCTCACGATCATAAAAACATTATAATCGAAGAAAAACGTAATTAATGCGCCGCATTACGCGACGTGTATGTAAATTCCTATGCTCGAAAAACACCTTGAATGCACCCCGTGTTAGGTGCAGCTGCAGCAAGCGTGTGACGTGTGTGGAAAAATAAAAAAAAAATCGAATTTTTTTTTCCCATGTATTTTGGAAACTCGAGATCTCGACTTTCAAAAAAATTATTTAAAAAAAAAAAAAAAAAAATCATATTTTTCTTGGAAAGCCAAGATCTAGAGTTTCCAAAAAAATATGGAAAAAAAGATTTTTTTAAAAAAAGCATATTTTTTTGGAAACTCGAGATCTTGGCTTTCCAAGAAAAATATGTGGTTTTTTTTGTTTTTTTTAATATAATTTTTTGGAAAGTCGAGATCTCGAGTTTCCAAAATATATGGGAAAAAAAATTTGATTTTTATTTTTATTTTTCCACACGCGTCTCACAGATCTCGACTTAGAAATTTGAGATTTAAGAAGAAAAAAAAAGAATTTTGTCTTTTTTTTCCCCTCATGTCACTTCGGGGGCTCCGTAATTTCCCGCTGTTCTTTTAAATTATATGTAAAGTTGAATTTTGGTAGTTCAATAAATACTCAAGTTTTGAAATCAATGAATATCGTGTCTATTAATCATGATTTCAATATCAGTCAAAAATAATTGTGACGAATATTTTTCCATAATGGTCCAGCCCGAGTGTTACAGTGTCATTGAAAAACATGTTTTTTTTCTAGATCTTTTTAATTTCAGTTTTACATATATGATCGACATACATAATACACTTTTTTAATATGTTTTCTTATCCTTTTTAACCAGACAAAATATGAATTATTCTATTTGTAATTTTGTATTTTGTATTTTTAATGTTTTAATGAATTGCTTGCCATATTAGACTATTATTATTATTATTACTATAGATTTGGATTTGTTTTTGATTTCAAAACCAGTGATGCCATTGCTTTGCTATTCTGTTTTATCATTGCATGACACTAAAAAATAATCTAAAAAACAAAACTATTTTCGATTGTGATGAATACTCATTAATTAGTGACAGAATTACTTGTTTTATGTGTGGTCAATATTGACAGACAAACTCTTTCTACTTTGCTGTAGGCCTATACTGAACGGCTGAATATGTTATAGCCTACCTAATCACTGTAGAAGATTAAAGCCTTATTATATCTTGTAGGCTATTCTGCATGATCCAAATATAGTATTATTTGATACAATTTTAAAGTTTCATTACATTTTGGGCCCTGAAATCCACGCTGAATCCACCCATCTGACGGGATCAGTTTAATGCAGATGTTTTGGATCAAAGTGATCCCAACCCTACTACAAAGTTCTGACAAAACCCAAACTAAAGTTTCGATTCCAGATCGTAAAACCAAGATTGGATTGCGAGATCTAATCCGATTACGTAATCCGTGTTTTTTTCTTTTGAAAAATTCCATTTTAAAACATTGTGATCCAATCCCGTTATCCAAAATCCAAGAACATGCAAACTCCACACAGATACGCCTGGTGACCTTCTTGCTGTGAGGTGCTAACAGTGCTAGCCACTACTGCACCATGTGATTTTAAATGGGAACCTAATTTACAAAATTAGCATCATGTGCATTGCAAATTGTAACAGATCATTGATTCATTCACATAGGACTATAGACTTCCATCGCCCCCCTGGTACCTGGTACTTTTTTCCCACGTTATAAGCTTCCCTTTTCAAACACAAGGACTCCAATCCGTTTTTTATACACAGTCATGAGCGAACCTTATGTTTTACAACTTAGGAGCGGCGCTCGATAAACTTTTATTGACTCATTTGAAGCGACCGATGAATTGATCGAAAGAGGAGCTGATGTAAAAGATAACAATATAGGAAAACCACCGTAATGTTGTCTGTCTGTGGTGTTGTTTTCCTGCTTCTGGTGCATTAGTGACCCACTCGTTTTTTGGCGTGAAACGGGCTTTATAGACACTTTATTTGCAGGACAACATGCGCACTCAAAATGTGTTGGGGATTTGCTGAAGTGAAGCAAGAGAGAGAGAGAGGAACAGACAAATGTGTTTGTCAATAGTTTTCTTGTCTCTGGCGATTCGTGCACTATGGACAACAAGTGGCACATTCAGTCTTTCCGCTTAGAATAACCCGTGCGAGTCTCTCGAGCACATGGTTGGGCCTCAATAAACCTTTTGGTCTGTGTGTGAGGCAAGTCAGCGTTACGTGACCATGCCTGTTACCAAAGTAAGAGTTCGCAATCCAGAAGGGTCAAACCAAATCAGTTCTGGCCGGGTTCGTGTTCTTGCCTTCCACTCGCGCATGTGATCCGAGTGATGCGAGCGACGCGTCCTCCGATCAAGAAGGCCATTGTCCTCGCACTCCTTCGTGCAGACTTTTTTTTCACAAGCGATGCAGGGGGCTGAGATACTGACGGGAGACAGATCCTCTATTGATAAAGGAGACCTAAATAGAACACTCCATTGTGTAATACTGTAGTCCCTTTGTGGGCGTAATGCACTGACAAGTGCTCGTGAGTTTAGAGGACGTGAATGGAGACGGTCTTCTCGCCGATGATAGGGTTCCCCGTTCCTGCAAAAAAAATGAATTTGTGTTTGGGAATTGGGAACAATGCACGGCTGTGGAATGTTCTAAAGCAGAGTAAACATTTAAAGCATTAGAGGAGCTTTAACAGATTGAGGCGCAGATGCTCGCTCGCACTGAAAACATGCCTGGCAGCGTGGGACACAAGGAAAAAACAGATTTTTGGTATCCTATATTCCCCCACACACATTCAATAATCTGATACAGTTTTAAAAAATTGTGGACGTGAGAGTGAAAAATGTATTAAATTAATGAAAGTTAATGTTGCTGCGTTTGTTAGATAAGGGAATTAGCATTTAGTTTGTCCCACCACTAAAAGATTTATTGGCCTTGTAACTGGAAGGTCGCTGGTTTAAATCCCAGGACAGGTCGAGGGCTGAGGTGCTACAACAACCGTTGCCTCCCAGGTGCTGGTAACTGCTGTAAAAGCTCACATAGAGTTGGTCCTGTTGCACATATATGTTAGTTATGGAGGTCTACTTACATACATTAACCTGTTTTTATGCTCAAAAACCTCCTAGTTGCTGTAAACGAGCCAATAGAAGCCTGTCTTTTCTGACGCTGTTTCCCAGCCGCGATATTTCAGACTCAACTCTCTCACCCAAAAGACAGAGTGTGTTGTGATTGGCCAGTACCCCGGAAGTGACATATTCAGCACACCCGCTCTCAGAAGCGCAGCTCCCCCCTCTGGAACGGTGGATGCACTGCTACTCATTATCAAAACATTGTTTTAACAATGTTTAAAAATAGCTTTGTCACGACTCCCCCCCTTTTTGTGTGCGCTGTCATCAAACCAGAGTGTTTAATCACCCACGACATCATCAAGCGACGCTGATACTAATAACAGTGATTAAATCATAGCTGTTTATGTGGTTGTGAGACAAGAATCTGGAATCTTTATTCCAGATTCTTTATTATAGAGGCTGTGGTTTCAATATATAAGTTTTCTTCTGACATGCGCTTCACTCCAGAGATTCTCTGCCAGTGCAGCGAGACAAACTCCAAATATGATTCACAAAACTGCGTGGATGTCCTGCTTCCTGCATGCCCCGCCCCTCCCATGCCTGAATTCCCCTGGAAGATGCTCTTGTTGTTGTGAATGTGTCTCACCCAGACAATTTCCTGCTGAGTGCGTCTGTATGTAAACGGCAAACTCCACAGAAAGTGGAGAAAAATGTCTTTGATTACGGTGACATTATATCATACACGCATACTTGGTCCACTAAGAAGAAGAGAGCAACACTGTTTCTTATTTATCTATAAAGCACTTTGTATTAAACTCCCTCCATATCTGTCTACTCTGTTACAGCCAAGCAAAAACCATTATCATGCACACTCACAGAATTACATTAAACCGTGTTCCACATACATAAACTGAGTTAGGGAAGACTTCCTTCTCATTGTATGCACCTGACAAACGGAACAATCTCCAGAACATACTCAAACTAGACCGGCTGGTCTCCATTAAAGCGGACCTAGACCCGGAAGTTCCAATTAACGCTGTTTTTTTAGTGTGTATCTGCGTCAATACCTTGTTTACGAAGCCCTGAAGGTTCTAAACAAACAGTTCAGCCACTGCTGAGAACGCTGTGTTTTATTGTAATCTCGGGCTCAGCGAGATCTCTGAAAAAACCCGGTCCGGTTACGTAAACAGCGGTTCTCCTGAACAGCAGATCGTCCTGCTCCGGGCACTAGTCCGGGCACATGTCCGGGCACATCCAGTTGCGTACATTGAACCGCAGAAGAAGAATAAAGTCCGTTGTGGAGGTGTTTCACGAGCGACAGTGTCTTCTGACTCTGGGTCAAAGTCATAAAAGGGACTGAAGAAGCTATTTTTAAACACTGTTAAAACAATGTTTTGATAATGAGTAGCAGTGCATCCACCGTTCCAGAGGGGGGAGCTGCGCTTCTGAGAGTGGGTGTGCTGAATATGTCACTTCCGGGTACTGGCCAATCACAAGACAGTTGGGAAGCCGGGGTGAGAGTTGAGTCTGAAATATCGTGGCTGGGAAACAGCGTCAGAAAAGAGAGATTTCTATCGGCTCGTTTACAGCAACTAGGAGGTTTTTGAGCATAAAAACAAGTTCATGTATGTAAGTAGACCTCCATAACTAACATATATGTGCAACATGACCAACTCTATGTGAGCTTTAATAGATTTAAGACACCACTTGAAGTTTCTTTTGACTGTTCTTGGTTCTCTTAGCAGTTTTCTCTTGCCCTGCCTTCTACCAGTATTAATTGTTTTGTTTTATACATGTATTTTGTGAGCTTGTGCATATGTAAACGAGGGCTTACTTTCAAGGAACTTCCCTGTTTAAATAACAGTTAAATAAAATAAGATATATAAAAGAAATGTTAAATATTCAATGAAACCAAGCAAACAACTAACTGCAGATGTCATAACCCCTGGATTGTTGGGTCAATTGTCTGCGGACTTTTTGTTGGACTTTTATTTTATTTTTTTCGTCTGGCTTTCTCTTCCGTGTTTCCTGTTTTATTTTGTAATTTTCCTCTTGAGTATTACACATCCTCTCCTGCCTTGTACTCCTGGGAAGATGGCCAATTGGGTCCCTCGGAAAAGGGTTTCTGAGAAACAAAAGAAAAAAATATTGCCGGGTCCACACTGAGACCAAAGACAACTGTCCAAACAAAAAGCACCTGGATAAATCAAGTGGGTCATGGCAGATGGGGGGGGAACCAACATCCTGTTGGACGCGTACATGTATGGACACATATTACTGCATATTAATGGAGATACTTTGTTTTGAGCTGAAAATGCCATTTTTCTTTATATGGAAGTTGCTGAAGTAAGCTTATGGGAGTAGGAGAGTTAAAGGGAAAGCAGGGGAGAGGTTGGCATGCAGGAGTTGGGTCACTGTATAAGCAAGGGTCATGAGATATGGCGGCCTCTGTACATTGAGGGCCCCGTCCACACGGAAATGAGCGCAGGTGAATAAGCAAAGGTTTGTTATCATATTGGCGTTCCATCCAACACAGGAGGAGGAAACGGGTCGAAAATGGGTTTCAGAGTGGGAAAAAATCTCAAAAGCCCCCGGTGTATAGCCTTGACGCGGTGACCTTCCAACCGGCTGAAAACCAGAAGTGTCCAAGGGAGCTGTAGCATTGTTCAAATTCGTCTTTCGTAAAGGAACGCGTCCTATTCCCTGCGTCCAGACGTTTGCCGCCACGCGATGGTGAAGTGGGATACTACAGGACCCTGACGCCCGAGTATACCCTGACGTCCGCGATATGACGACGTGCAATGCAACGCGTGGAAGTATAGGGCCTTCAGTGCAGATGACAAATATGCTCCTTTTGGGAAAAATATGATGTCTATATAGTGACCAAGTCCTAAGTGTTTACATGCATGTTAAAAGTTCGATTTTAGTCGGTTTTCTTAATGTCAGGTTAACATGATAAACTGAGCTAAACTCCTGTATCTATGCGTTTAGTCGGACTGGACGTTTAGTCCCCTTCTGCGCATTCACTGAAATTTCCTTCCCCGGTCTTTGACCCGGAAGTAGAAGGAGATAAAGTGCAGTACTGTTGCCGGATATCATACGGTGGCAATGTCTTTCTTTGGACATGCGGCACAGCAACCACAAGAACCATGCTCCATCTAATTTCTATCACGATTAAAGCGGACCTAGACCCGGAAGTTCCAATTAACGCTGTTTTTTTAAGTGCGTATCTGCGTCATTACCTCGTTTACGAAGCCCTGAAGGTTCTAAACAAACAGTTCAGCCACTGCTGAGAACGCTGTGTTTTATTGTAATCTCGGGCTCAGCGAGATCTCTGAAAAAATCCGGTCCGGTTACGTAAACATCGGTTCTCCTGAACAGCAGATCGTCCTGCTCCGGACACTAGTCCGGGCACTAGTCTGGGCACATCCGGTTGCGTACATTGAACCGCATAAGAAGAATAACGTCCGTTGTGGAGGTGTTTCACGAGCGACAGTGTCTTCTGAATCTGGGTCTGATTCCGGGTCAAAGGTCATAAAAGGGACTGCGGCGGGGAGTCGTGAAGAAGCTATTTTTAGCTTTAGCGGCTGAGGAACAGTGTCAGAAAAGAGGATTTCTATCGGCTCGTTTGCAGCAACTAGGAGGTTTTTGAGCATAAAAACAAGTTAATGTATGTAAGTAGACCTCCATAACTAACATATATGTGCAACAGGACCACTCTATGTCCGCTTTAACATGTTCGGCAGGTACAAAACATACAGAACGACAACATCTCACCGTTTGCCATTTGTTTTTCTGTGACCTAAAGGTCAACAAGAAACTGATTCAATATGCACTAGCTTATAGAGAGATACAGCGCCATCTATGGAGGCAAGGTTAGGTGTGCACGGCTTCTCCTCCGCTTGTATACTCTAACTCTGAAAGTTGTCCGATCTTAGTCTGACTGCGGCCTTATCTCGATTAAACTGTGCATGTTAACGGAGTGACTGTTTGTTGTTTACTGTATGATAACTTAAAGGCGCATTATGTAATAAATCTAAATCAACTGGCCGTAAAATCCTCCTAATATGTCACAGAGACTCAGGAATAATGTTCATATAACAAACTGAACTCACCAACAACAACAGTACAGACAAAATATTTGAATTTGCAGACTGCAAATCATGTTTTTGTTTTGAAATCGTGTTTTTTAGAGTCATGTGGCGCCACCTACCGCCGTCTACCAATCATTGCAGTCAGTAGAGTCTCAGCTGCCGAGCAACCACGGGTTGCCAGTTACGTCGGAGAACGACCTCTGTATTTTGAATTTGAATGTAGTAACCGTTTTTGGCCACATTCTTACATATGGCACCTTTAAATTGTCTTTTTTTTAATTTCCTTTTCATTCCCCTGCCGTGGAGTACAATATCTTCTCGCATTACAGCGCCCCTTACAGGCCTGGCATATGTACTACAGTGTATTCAGTCGCTTCCGGGGGGGGTTTCAGTTTGGTTTAGGGGGACATTTTTCATACCGTTTACATTATATCGTCCCATTTCCATGTGGATATGACCTCAGTGTCTCTCTCACTCTATTCGTCTCCATCTTCTCCCTCTCATCTCTTTATTGTCATCCTTGGTCCCGTGTTACGCAATAAATCCTCGCGCTCGACGCTTTTTCTTCACTGGTGCTCGTAATCGCATTAGGTTTGCTCCAAGCAGCAGCAGCAGGAGGAGGAGGAAAGACGAACCCTCGGCGCAGACGCTAAACAGACAACGCCCTTCGACTGACATTTGTTTTCTCAATAACTTGACTCAGGCAATGAGCAGCAGAATGGTTAGCTGTCACACTCCCACTCAGGCGCACAACACACACATGCTCACACACAGAGTATTAACTGGGTTTAGACAATGAAAACACACTCACAGTGTGAGTTCACCCCTGCAGGAGCATGATCTGAATATCTCAGAGACGACGTTGTTCGCCTCAGGCTCCTGTTTACAACCCCACCTGACCTCGTTGTCACATGTGTGTCACTGTAGCTGTGAAAGAATGCACGTGTGTGTGTGTGTGTGTGTGTGTGTGTGTGTGTGTGTGTGTGTGTGTGTGTGTGTGTGTGTGTGTGTGTGTGTGTGTGTGTGTGTGTGTGTGTGTGTGTGTTCTTGTACTTGCAGCATACCGAGGACCAGTGAGGGTTTTTAAACAAAAAAGTGAGGACATTTTTACGGAGTGAGGACATTTTGGCCGGTCCTCACTTTGTTTTCATTGAAATCACTTCCTTAGGTTGCTATAACATGCTATACTCAATTTGTAAAAAAAAAAAAAAAAAAAAAAATTTAGACGACAGTATAGTATGACGTTATTGTCAAATTTTGGACCAAAAATTTTGGGTCAAATTTATTTTTGTCAAATTTTGCACCAAATTTTTTTTTTTCAACTTTTGGACGACATAGTATAGTATGACGTTTTCGTCTAATTTTGGACCGAAAATCAAAAAAATTAAAAAAGTTTTCCAGCCCTTTTTGCTCTGGGGCTCCACCTGCAGACATTTTATGGTACTGCAACCAGTAATTCTTTATTAATGTCATTCATGAAGTAGATATTTGTAATTGTGTTGATTTATAAAGTGGAAATGCTGGTCCTCAGTATGCAGCAAGTACAAGAATGTGTGTGTGTGTGTGTGTGTGTTTGTGTGTGTGTGTGTGTGTGTGTGTAATAGTATGCATGTGTGTGTAAATCTCAGGCAGTGAACTTCCGCTGACCTTTTTTGATTAACGTATGAGTTTGTCTGCCCGGAATGAATTAATACGAGTAAACACTTTTGATAACCTTCTTGTTGTTAAAGTAATTTAGTGGGTGGTCGAGCATAAAGAAGAGGATTTAACTACTTTCCTTTATTTTCCTGTCATTTTTAATGGAACCGTTATTATTATGGCACCGTGGCCTTTGAGAATTTTATAAGGGTGCGTGGAGAAAAAATAACCTGCAGCTATTTTTTTGGCCCTTATCTTCACGGAAACAGAACTTAAGCTTTATTTGAATGTGTATACATTACAATGTAAACAATGACAGACTGAAGAAAACCAATGCAGTCAATCTATGGTTTGAAAAACTTGAAATTTACCATCATAATAGTCGGCATCAATAACAAGGATCTGTTGAAAATATTTGCAAACCTCTTAAGGAATAATTTTAATACATTTTTGAAATTCAGGAAATGATCCATTTGCCCTGATGCACTTTGACAGTGAACTGACTTTCTTCAAAAAAACAAAAAGTATTTCGGAATGAGTTGAAATTTACCATCATAATAGTCAGCATCGCCCTGAACAAGGATGCATTGGAAATATTTGCAAACCTCTTAAGGAATAATTTTAATGAATTTTTGAAATTCAGGAAACGATCCATTTGCCCTGGTGCACTTTGACAGTGAGCTGACTTTAATCTCAAAAATAAATGTATCTCGGAATGGCTTGAAATTTACCATCATAATAGTCGGCATCGCCCTGAACAAGGATCCGCTGAAAATATTTGCAAACCTCTTAAGGAAATTTTTTTATGAATTTTTGAAATTCAGGAAATTATCCATTGAGGTACTTTGAAAAAACAAAAAGTATCTCGGAATGACTTGAACATTTCTAACAGTGTAGCCAAATGCTCCACCATGTGGCCCATTTTATTTTAAATCAATAAATCCTAAAAACACAGGTAATAAATGGTTGAGGCCATGAGACATTTGAATCCATGTTCATAATGAATTGATAATCAAGAGACATGAAGCAATCCTTGTGTTAAAAATGTGTGGTGTGTGTGTTTTGGCTCCTCTGCAGTGATACACTTGTCATCGCTATCCGTGCTAACCACACACGGCTAAACCCTTTTGCCACCACAGCCACTGCTCATCCAGACCACCAAGCACATGAGCAGCACATTATGACACTAATTGCCCAAGAGCTCACTTTTCGTCCGAGTGGTGGTGCACTGCAGTGCACTGTGTCTTAAGAGCCATATGTGTTCCCATCTTAAATTGATCCGTCCTGCACATTCGAAAACTACAAGAGGACGGAGAAAAGCACCCACTCCCATTCATTAATAATGGGTTTGGGTGTACAGGGGGGATATGGGCTACTGTTTCTGGGAGTTGGACCAGATCTGCTAACCCTAACCCCATACGATCTAACTTGACACGATAGATTTGTGTGTTTGTCCTTGTTTTTGCGTTGCGTTTATGTTTTCCACACCAAAGTATATGCATTTAATGGTATTATTAACAGACAGTGGTTCAGACTAGTGAAGGGTGAAAGGGTAATCTTATGAGGAACTGACCGACTGATGTCTCTCATTCCCGCTAGTCAAAACCCTGTTAAACCATGGGTTTTGAACATTTGACATGACATAGCAGCAACAAATCTGCTGCATCACTATTAGCCAGTCTTAAGAGGTGCTGGATGTCCACCATTGTTGTCCCAATATGTTGTTTTTTGTTGTCGACACACCGGTATTACGTCACGCTACGTCGATCGCAGGTGTTTTTTTGCCTTTTATATGCTTTTAATTTATTGTTTTTTAACTTTTAACGTTCTTTATTTTATTATTTTTTATCTGTTGTGCAGCACCTTGGTAACTTTGTTGTTTATAAAATGTGCTGTACAAATAAAGTGGATTGGATTGGATTGGATTGGATTGGATTTATGATTCCCAACCATACCGTACTGCACCAAACTGAACCGCAATGGAAACACACCAAAGTGTCACTTGGGTCAATCCAAACACCAAAGTCACAAAAGCAACAAAGATGTGAAAACGAATCTCTATGGACGGTGGTGCAGGGAGTGAGTGGATGCAAATTGTAGTTTCAGTGTTTTAAACACATCCTAGATTTAGACAAGCGGAGATATTATCAGCTAAGCCGTTTTTTAAGTGGCTTTAAGTGTTTTTTTTCCTGACATATCAGTCGGATTGTTCATGTCTCAAGCTGTTCAGGACCGACTGTGTGTGATTACCTGATAAAACCTAAAAAAAATTGAACGATCCCTTTGAGAGCCAAAGGCAGGAGTAAATAGTAAACAATGGACAAAATCTGCAGATCGCAGAAGTGAAGCAATGGCTGCATTCGTATTGATTAATGTTGTAATTATTCTGTCAAATGATTAGTTAATTATTGAGTCTATCGTTTAAAAAAGGACACAGAGAGTTTATGAAAAAAGACTCCAGGGAAGTTGTTAGGAAGACATTAAATGCCTTGTTTTGTTTGAGCAGCAGACCAAAACCCCCATATATTACATTTATTACACAGAATGGCAGCAAAAGAAACTCGCTCATTTGTCCTTGACGAACGACTCGAGTAACTTGTTTTACGAACAAACTTGCTGCAGCTCTGTTATAGACACAGTTATGGAACTATCAAGCAAAATTGTATTCTATTAAATTAAAATGTCTCATTTAACTTTCTCGTCCAGACTTGGACGAGAAGATCGATAGCACTCTCAGGTCGGTGTTAAATACAGCCGGAGCCATGAAGGCAAGTAGGGGTTAGTTTAGCATATAAAGACTAAACTGCAGGTAAGAGCTGTGATTTTCCCCCGTGACAACGTTCTCCCTCTGTGAATCTGCGTGTTTCACTCTGCATTCGACTGATTCGACTGTTTAAAAGTGCAACACAGCATATGACGATGCTGGGTCCATTTTAAAAGTCAATCAATTTTGGATGAGCCCCATTATGATTTAGGAGGATAAATCAGGTCTGGTTCATTCCCCCCCCCCCCCCCCCCCTCTGAAAGACTTATAGCCCGGGAGTTATTTTGAGTTTCGTTCAGTATTCACGTGTCTGCCGACTTATTCATAAAGACTGTCTGTAAAAATAAAATGACGGTCTTCCAGTATAGCCAGTAAAAAATATTTAATAGCCACCAGGGGGCGACTCTGCTTGCTGCAAGTCTATGGAAAAAAATTAGCTTTTATTTATTTATTTAAAACGTAAACATGAACACAACACGACTCTGGTGAAATGCTGTTGCTGCTTCCTGTTTACATGTTCACACTCTGTGCTTTGTGAAGCATTGGCGTGATATTTAGAATTTCCACTTTTTGATTGACAGTGAGCTGACTTTAATCTCAAAAAACAAAAAGTATCTCGGAATGACTTGGAATTTACCATCATGACAGTCGGCATCGCCCTGAACAAGGATCTGTTGAAAATATTTGCAAACCTCTTAAGGAATAATTTTAATGATTTTTTTTAATTGCCCTGATGCACTTTGACAGTGAGTTGACTTTAATCTCAAAAACAAAAAGTATCTCGGAATGACTTGAAATTTACCATCATGACAGTCGGCATCGCCCTGAACAAGGATCTGTTGAAAATATTTGCAAACCTCTTAAGGAATAATTTTAATGAATTTTTTAAATTGCCCTGATGCACTTTGACAGTGAGCTGACTTTAATCTCAAAAACAAAAAGTATCTCGGAATGACTTGAAATTTACCATCATGACAGTCGGCATCGCCCTGAACAAGGATCCGTGGAAAATATTTGCAAACCTCTTAAGGAATAATTTTAATGAATTTTTTAAATTGCCCTGTTGCACTTTGACAGTGAGCTGACTTTAATCTCAAAAACAAAAAGTATCTCGGAATGACTTGAAATTTACCATCATGACAGTCGGCATCGCCCTGAACAAGGATCAGTGGAAAATATCTGCAAACCTCTTAAGGAATAATTTTAATGAATTTTTTAAATTGCCCTGATGCACTTTGACAGTGAGCTGACTTTAATCTCAAAAAACAAAAAGTATCTCGGAATGACTTGAAATTTACCATCATGACAGTCGGCATCGCCCTGAACAAGGATCCGTGGAAAATATTTGCAAACCTCTTAAGGAATAATTTTAATTAATTTTTTTAATTGCCCTGATGCACTTTGACAGTGAGCTGACTTTCTTCTCGAAAACAAAAAATATCTCGGAATGACTTGAAATTTACCATCATAATAGTCGGCATCACCCTGAACAATGATCCGTTGAAAATATTTGCAAACCTCTTAAGGAATAATTTTAATGAATTTTTGAAATTCAGGAAATCATCCATTTGTCCTGATGCACTTTGACAGTGAGCTGACTTTTTTCAAAAAAACAAAAAATATCTCGGAATGACTTGAAATTTACCATCAAAATAGTCGGCATCGCCCTGAACAAGGATCCGTTGAAAATATTTGCAAACCTCTTAGGGAATAATTTTAATGAATTTTTGAAATTCAGGAAATTATCCATTTGCCCTGATGCACTTTGACAGTGAGCCGAGTTTTGGCCAGCGTTGTACCAAATAAATGCCACATTAATTCCACCTTCAAGTTGTGAATCCTTGCAAAACAGGGTGTTGCATGGCACCTGTAACAACATCATGTACGAGTGAGTAAATAAACGGTGAAACCGTAGTAAGTGTTTTACAGGTAGATGAAAGAGACCAAAGAACCTTTGAACAGTCGTCCCTGTTATTGCGAGGCTCCACGGAGAAGCCGCGCCGTGTGCCTCTTAATGCCGGAGGTTAATGTGCGTCTGTGTTCACTTGTCGGACGTAATTGAAAGGAACAGCTTATGAAAATGAGGCGGCGGCGGCAGCGACGAACTCTTTAATTAGACCGAGATCGTGGACAGAAATGAATTCGAATCACCGCTCTCTTATCACCCCGCAGCGGCGAAACTGGAGCAGCATGACAGTGGATACATGGAGGGGAACTTTAATATCTCACATAAATGTGCTTTTAAGGGATTGCTGCTCTATTTTGTTTTGCCTCGCTCACTTGACTGAACCAGAGTATACGATGGCATCCGTTAACGCCATTAATCCCCACATATTGCTACACACCTCGTGCTCTCTGCCATAAATTCACTGAGTTCATTGTTTGTGATTGATCATGTGCATGTTAAAAGCTCAATTTACCCTGGATATGTGGTTAGTGATGCTCCACAGAGCTCATGCGCCATCTAGTGGTGAGATTGAGGAAATACCTAGAATTGAAGGCAGGTGGATTCATGAGATCCAGAGAGGAAATCAGGACATTTGAATGCATTTTAATGTATCTAGAAATGTGCATTTTTGTCAGTAAATATTGATGATACGGATGATATTTGTACACCTAACGTAAGTTACAAGAGGGTGAATAATAAATATTAAAAAAAATAAAAATAATAATAATAATAAATGAAAAAAAATTAAAATAAACAATAAGAATTTTTTTTTAAATAAAAAAAAAAAAAAAAATACAATAAATAAATAATTAAATAAGAATACGAATAATAACAATAATAAAAAATAAAAAATATAATATAATAAAAATACACTTGCACTGAGTTGGAAATTATTTTTTTCTCAGCTTTAAATTGTATTTATTCACTACAGAATATGTGACATAATTCCATTGTTCATGGGAAATTAACGTCCTCACAGGGAGAGGACGTTAATTCCCCCCCCCCCCAAACAAAACAGTAATGTGCTCTGATTCCAGTTCAATATTGAAGAGCAGTCACTGATTTTTTTTTTTTTTTTTTGTCAACCAAGGACCATAAGGGCACGATAAGTAAGATAAGAAAGTATTATCATTCCAAGGACCCTCTAGTGTATTCATTCCCCTTGGAATGATTTGATAATAATAAATTGTCATATTAGAAAGTATGAACTGACTGGATATTTATTGTACAATGAGGAAGCGAAAGAGCTAAGAAAATGTGCAAAAAGAACCAGTCATGATGTAACAGAGTGTAATTAAGTGAGAAAATGAGAAGACGGGGAAAAAAGTCTTACACAATTCAAAGGACAGTCAATGGAATAAGTTTCCTGACTTTGATGAAATCATATAACTTGTTTATTTGTATTTTTTATTGTTGTTGCTGTAAATCTGGCTTGAAGAACTAATACAAAATATTGAATAATTAGAGTTACATTTAATTTTTAGCCAAGACAGCTTTATATGTATAACACAGGGCAACTAAAGTGTGCTTTATATAACAACAACATAACAGTTATTCAGTTATTTTGATATCCTAGTAATAATAAAAATAAAACGGAGTACGTACTAATAGAAGGGGAGGAAAACAATTAATTAGTTTAAGATATAGCACAAAGCACACAGAAGTTTAATATTTTAGATGTTCAGAGAAATGCAATGTACACAAAAACAATGTCAACACTTCAAATGATGGAATAGAATATTATAACATGTGGGGATTGGATCATTAAAAAGTAGACAGAAGATAATATGAGCAGTTTCACATACGATAAAAAAAAGAAAGGTGGCAAACATAATGCATTATTATTATTATTATTATTATTTTTATTATCATTATCATTATTAGTATTATTATTATTTACAACAGTGGGTAGCGTTGTTTGGAGACAAAGCGGAACATAATGCAATGTTGGAAATATGAACTCCACGCCAGTAGGTGGCAGTGCTGGGCCGATAACGTGTTTGCAGCCGATATTAATGCGTAGAATAAGACGCGGCAGGAACCAAACAGCAGCCGCAAAAGGGAGCAACGCATGGAGCAACTCCGCCGCACAGTAATGTCAGTGTGTCCTACACGTGTTAACTGTCGCCGCTGAAAATAGAAGAGACACGTAAAGGTTACTCGGCAACTCGCACATTTTGAACGCCAGCTTCTCTCTGTAGCCGTTGGGTGAGACTTTGCTAATTACGTGCTGTTATGTTTTAGTGCGAGAAAGCCTTGTAATAATAATACTGTAGCTAGCTACCGATGCTGCACATTTGAGCCCTGTCGTAGCTAGTTGTTTATAACAGGACTGTTGTTGTTGTTGTTGTTGTTGTTTTTAGCGACGTTAGGCTGAACATGTTGACTTTACACAGGTGACACTGTCGACTGTTGTTGTTGTTGATAACTACGTAGTTGACGCTCAGTCCGTGAATCTGTGACGGCTCAGTGCAAACGGTTGGTGATTTGGAGGATAGCCAAGTTAAGCTAACCAAACTTTTGACAGCCTATTTTGCGTTTGTAGTTAATACAACATGAATAAAGTATTCATAAATATGAATAAGTGGAGGTGTTTTAACACAGGTGGCTCACAGTACAGATGTCTCTTTCGGTATATTTTTATGCGCCCTTGCAATTTCCCGCCACTAATTCATAAAGTACGTGACTGTTAGCAAAAACATATGAGCAGCTATGAACACACCCTTAGTTGAGGGTTTAGTGTTTTGGTGCTCTTTTCAGTTTACTCGTCCATTGTCTATATACTATATAAACCGTGTATATATATATATATATATATATATATATATATATATATATATATATATATATATATATGAAGGTTCAGTTCTAAATGTAGATGTAAACAAACCGGTATGCCCACCTGCAAGTATGAAAACAACATAATTTAACATGTCACCTCTGGTTAATTTGAGTGAATCAGGGCCGGCCCAAGCCTCCATGGGGCCCTAAGCAAAATCAAAATTTTAAAAATACACTCCCGTAATACAGATTTTACTATTATATGAAAAGAAATACAGCATTAAATAAAATAAAATAAACATCAAATATATATCAAACAAATACTTAAATAATAATGTAAATCAACTGAGGCACCCAGAACAAGGTAATAAAAATGGTTTATAAATACAATATGAAGTCAAATAATCACATCTGACAACTATGTAAAAACTGTGAAAAAGCTTTGGTAAAAAACGGGGGGAAAATCCTAAGTAAACTACAGCAATCCAAACTTTTATTTATTTATTTGTTTTTTAGTTAATGCTCTTGGGGCCCTCCAGTGGTCACGGGGCCCTAAGCAGCGGCTTAGTTCGCTTATGCCTTGGGCCGGCCCTGGAGTGATTATAATACATTAGCATTGTATATGTGAATCCAGTGAGAACATAACGTTACATGAATGTAATAGACATATAAAGCTCTCATGCACATCACATGTTGCATCAATATGTGGTTAAGCGGGTTTAGTTGAACACACTCCCAGACTGTGTCAGGTTTCATCTGCTCATCTTCATTTTTTTTATAAATGATTTGTGTTTTATATGTGCATAGATATTGCATGTCACCATGAAGTACATCCTGGTTACTGGAGGAGTCATATCCGGTATTGGCAAAGGCATCATAGCGAGCAGCGTGGGAACAATCCTCAAGTCCTGTGGCCTTCATGTGACAGCCATCAAAATTGACCCCTACATTAACATTGATGCTGGCACCTTTTCACCATATGAACACGGTGAGTAGATAAGTCTGTCTGTTTTTAATGTCTTCATCCAGCTGCACCGAATCGACTTTAAATGCTGCAGTACATATGCCAGACCTATATGTGGCACTGTAACGCTGCTACAGAATGCATGGCCATAAATTGTGTGCACTGTTTACCTTACAGTATGTACTCGGGGGGGGAAACGCAGACATAGAGACAGAATGACCATAGCAGGGGGAGTAAACACAGGAAAAAAGTTATCATAAAGTAAACAGACCAGACACACTACAAACACAAGAAGAGCAAGACGACTGTGTGGTTAAAAAGCTGATTAAGCTGATTCTCCCAAACTTGTTTTGATGTGTATGGTCCCTTTAGAATTCTTCGAGTGTTGTTTACTGTAGACAACAGTCAATGCACTGCCTGTTTGGAGTGGGAAATGTGAGAACTGGAACATGATTTATCCATTGTTTTGATGTCAACAGGGACAGTGTTTTTGCTTTATTTTGCATATTTTCAGGGATGTTTGTTAGAGAGCCTTTTAAATTTTAAGGGGGTTTATCATAGCACCTAAAACATGAGAAAAATGTTAGTGGGTTGTTTAACCAAGGTGATTGAATATGTACACAGCCAATTCCTGCTTCTCAATAAGCTAGCCTGACTATAGCCAGTAAGCTGTCAGCCAAATATGCAGGTTTGAACCAGTTACCAAGAGTGTTGTGCAACTTATTATACAATGTAGTGGTGGTTGTGTCCAGAGGGACACAGCAGTGCTCCACTTCACATCACTATTTAAAGGGACACTGCGTAGTATTTATGGGTTTATATGACCCAAAATCCACTTTTTTATTCATATTATGTGCTCCTGCATTGTCTAGTCGATGTATAATTGTTTCATTTTCGTAGTGTTTCAAAAAGTCATGTAAAATAACACGGTCGCGGGCCGCTGTTGCATTGCCACTGTTAGCAGCGAGATGTCATGTTTCTACTGGAGCCTGTAAGGACAAACCCGAGAGAACAAATCAAGCGTCGCTTTACTTGTAGCGGAAGTCCCGATCGGATCTTTTTACGTGTTTAGAGCGGAGGACCACACAGCGGATTTTACAGCGCATAAAGGAACACCAGTACCTGACCGTACGCCCGCACCACGGAGAAAGACGACGAGGGCGACATTTGACCGGCTGAGGATACCGTAGTGCTCAGGGAAGGGAGGGGGTGAGCAGAGGAGCAGTTCGTTGTCGTAAATTTCAGCCTCTCCTCTAGATGTCACTATAAACTACTTACGTCACCTTTAAACGCAAATTTAAATGCTTTTTGCTAAGGACGCACCGAAAGTTATCGGCTGAAATTTCCCAAAAAAAAAAGGCATTTTCGGTTTCGGCCGAAAAACTTTTATCACTGAAACAAACCCAAACAATGTTGTGATGACGCATGCAAAAACTGCGGCCATGATGCCCCTGTCTATTCCCGTTTAGAGTCTGTCCAAGATCAGTCTGGAACACCAATAGGTTCCAACAATGTATGTACACTGTACACCACCTATTAAATGCTGGAAAGTCTCTTGGCTGCATACGGCGCAGATTATGAACTCCCCGCGACATTCACTTCACACCAGAGAACACTGAATGGTTGCAATTTCTGTGTCGTGCAGGTGAAGTGTTTGTTCTTGATGATGGTGGAGAGGTGGATCTGGACTTGGGCAACTACGAGCGTTTCCTGGACATCAAGCTCACCAGAGACAACAACCTCACCACTGGAAAGATCTACCAGTCTGTAATAAACAAGGAGAGGAGGGGTGACTACTTAGGCAAGACTGTCCAAGGTAAATTATAACGTATCATGGTTATTCTGCTACCATCTGCGTGAATTCTGCACCCACTTTGTGGACGATGGATGAATCAACACAAGCAACATGGCAAACTACTTAGACCATTGTATGTGTCCTTTGTTTTGTTAGTGGTACCTCACATCACAGATGCCATCCAGGACTGGGTAGTGAGGCAGGCGAAAATTTCAGTCGATGATGATGATGTGGAGCCTCAAGTTTGTGTTATAGAGGTAAATTATTAGTCGAGACAACTTTATATTCAAGGCGAAAAAACACACAAGTGTTGTTTTTCAACAGCTCCCATGTGCTACTACTGAAATAATTTGTGACTGTGGTGTTTTTCTTGTGCTATAAAGTGGACTCGAGCAGGTTTTCAATCAGAAACGAAATCAGCTTCGTAGAGAGATGAAGAAAATACTGGCCCCTCTTGGCAAATGTGGAGAAACTGAGCCTATTCAAATGATAATTCACTGAAGCGGGAAAACAAACCCATTATTTTGAAAAGCTAAAATTGTTTCATCCACTTGTGTAAGTCTGACTCTGCTTTAGTGCCTATGTTATTAGTTGGGTAAGAAACTAATTTAGCTAGTGGTATAAATCAAGGGTGTGTTTGACATCTGGTATTTCCAAGCCAAATTCTCATAAACCAAGTTAAATTATTACTTTGCCTCCAGCAGAAGTTTTTCCTGATATGACGTGCATCAAAAGCAGCTCGGACAGAGTTATGGGCTCGGCGCAGTTAATGTCATGCTGCACTCGTGTACTTGCCAAGTCTGTGTCGGAGTGTGTAAGATTCTGAGAACCGAAACTGTTTATTCACGCGTACTTAGTTTTTGTTGTCTAAGCTGGTATTTCTGCGTCGACAGCTGGGAGGCACAGTGGGGGACATCGAGAGCATGCCCTTCATTGAAGCCTTTAGACAGTTCCAGTTCAAGGTGAAGAGGGAGAACTTCTGCAACATCCACGTCAGCTTGATACCACAGGTATATGAATCGCTGCACAGAAAAACACACAATGACTCCTTTAGCATTATTTAATAGCATTAAAGTATTGTGGCTTGTGGGATGCCCAGTATAATACTACTATATGCTACTATACTGCTATAATGTTATTGTGGTGTATTTTTTTCCTTAGCCCAGTACCACAGGAGAGCAAAAAACCAAACCGACCCAAAACAGTGTGCGAGAGCTCAGGGGTCTGGGCCTGTCTCCAGATTTGGTGAGTTAGGTTTTGCATTCTACAACATTTCCTCTTTGACCCCAGTTATAAATAAGCTACTCTGTCCTTCCACTTACAGTACTGTGCAGTCGCCTCAAGGCACCACCAGCTTTGTTGTTTTTCTGTCAATGAGCAAACCTCATACATGTATATGTAATGCTCAAGCATGTCACGAATAAACCTGGTGTAATAGACCTTTTAAACCTGGACAAACACAGGTTTTTTACCGATATCGACGATTAGGGTTCCGTACCAGGTTTAAGAGAGCCAGGGTCATGTTGCTGTTCAATTGCAAGGATAACTTTATCCTGTAGAAGATGTTATTTGTGTGTTTACCATATTTCCTGGCTGTGTTCCAATCAGGCTTTTAGCTAGGCTTTTTTTTAGAGGGTGAAATTAATTATTGTGCCAATTTTGTAACTTTTATTTTTATTTCGAGTAGATCTTAGTAAACTGTTGACAGACTCTCAAGAACGCACTTTTCATTGGTTTTACTCCGTCGTCTAGTTCTTTCTTTAGAAGACGCTTTAGCGCTGTAATTAAGGGAATAACAGATGCATCAGATGAGCTGATCTCTTTCATTAACCGCTCAAAGAGAGAGAAGGGAGTGTCGCAGGGAGTTCATATTCCGCGCTGCACTGCAGCCAAGTTTCGCTTTTGCGCAAAGATACTTTCCAGCATTTAATAGGTGCTGTTCCACCGTGTACTCGCACCTTTTTGGAATCCTGTGGTGTTCCAAACTGATCTTGGACAGACTTTAAGCGGGTATAGACAAGCGCGTGCTGGCAAAAACTACGGCCAGCACGTGCCCATCTATACCCGCGCGTCATCGCAACATCGTTTCGGTGGTTACCGGGGGGAAAATAGGGCGTCCTGCCTAAAAGTAGGGCATCTAATTTCCGTCCCCAGGACGCCCGGACGCCCTGCTGGCTAAAAGCCTGGTTCCAATAAAGTTTTTGATCAATAATTATACTATGTGGCCATTATAGCATTACTAAAACGACAAATCTAATGGTGGCCTCAGGCTTTTGTGTCAACTGTATGTAACTGTAACTGTTGGGTATGCATTCATCATGTGGTGTGGGCAGATAGAAATCTTTGAGACTGTTCTTTGGTCCTGCTGTTGTAATACGTTTAAAATGAACCTTCATTTCTCTGTCAGATTATGTGCCGCTGCGCTACACCGCTAGAAACATCCGTTAAGGAGAAGATCTCCATGTTTTGTCATGTGGAGCCCTCACAGGTGAAGTACCAAAATCGCATTTGATTCATCAAATAAAAGATCTGATCACAACTGTTCACAGCTGGCATTGAAATGCATCATATGTGCATCCCTGTGACCAGTTGCGATTGTTGCTGTGTCTGTGTTAGGTTTGGGTGGTATCCAAAACGGATATTTATGTTTTACACCTTTTAAAATCTGTTTGCTAAATGACAGTTATTATCTTTCAGTTCATATAATACACGCGACATCCCTAATATAAACATTGACATTGCGCTCGTCTCATGTCAAATAAAACTTGATGTAACACTTTTAATTCTTCCTCTCTCTTCTTCTTAGGTGGTGTGTGTCCAAGATGTTTCTACGGTCTACAGAGTTCCTCTGCTGCTGCTGGAACAGGGCGTCATGAGGTACTTCTGCGAGCGTCTGAACTTGCCCGTCGAGCCGAAGCCCAGAAAGATGCTCACGAAGTGGAAGGAGATGGCCGACCGGTGAGGAAGTTTTGTCTTAGGCGCTCATCCTCGTTTCTACCTCGTTGTCTTTGTGGAAGAAAGTTGAACATACAGACACAAATGGAATAGAATCAGTCGGTTATAGAACAAAAAGTCAATTTGTTACCTCCCAGGAATTGTGTAACAAACCCAGGAATATTGAACGCTGAAAGCCAAATTATTCTGCAGTCACTGCAGCTCACAGGAAGCGGAGGTAAAAAACCAAATGAACATTGAATTGTTCATAGAGTAGCTGTGTGGATGTGATTAAATAATGCACATGGTCAGGTCTCTAAATCATTTTCCTCTGTCCTCAGATCTGACCGTCTCCTGGAGAAAGTTTCCATTGCTCTGGTGGGGAAGTATACAAAGTTATCCGACTCCTACACATCGGTTATTAAGGCCCTTGAGCACTCGGCCCTCGCAATTAATCACAAACTGGACGTTAAGGTATGTAATTCAGTGTTTCATACTTTCTTATTTCTTTACTAATCTCTGGAATTTCCTTCTCTGCTTTTGTGGTCTTTGCTAGAAAACTGGATTAATCTCATACGTGTGCCTGTATGTGTGTGTGTGGTCTCTTAGTACAGTGTTTCCCAACCCTGGTCCACGGGCAACGTGGCCATGCCATGTTTGAGATGTTGCCCTGTTAAAAAAAAACACCTGATTCAGATGAAACATTATATTTTTTTTTTTTTTTTTGCTTTTACAACAGTTGAAACATTACATTTTTGAAAATAAAATTAAATAAAATGTTGTTTTTTTTTAATTATTATTATTATTTATTTTTCTAAAGACAAAAATTAAAACTACATTTTTAGAAAAAAAATGACAAGTTTAAATATACATTTTTTTTTTCTTACAAAAGTTGAAATACAACATTTTTTGGGAAAAAAAATGACATAAGTTGAAATATAATAGTTTTTTTTAAATGACAAAAGTTGAAAGTTGAGCTTGATGATGAGCTGACGATTTATTTGAATCAGGTGTTTTTGGAGCAGGGCAACGTATAAAACATGGCATGGCCGCGTTCCCTGAGGACCTGGCTTGGGAAAATGCTGTCTTAGTAGGTTGGCCATGATCTGATCTCTGAACTGATCTCCTTCCAAATACTGTGTGTGTTGTTATTATAGTACATAGACTCTGCAGACCTGGAGCCTGCCACTCAGCAAGACGAACCAGTGAAATATCACGAGGCCTGGCAGAAGCTCTGCAGTGCTGAGTGAGTAGACGAACCCAAGAGAACACATGTGCCCAAAGGTCTGAAAGATGGTGGAATTGTACAATTCAATACTCTTAAGACAATATAATTACCTTTCTCATCGTATTGTAATTCATGCTACATGATTATAGCAGCTCTTGTCGTTTCAGCAGGGATGTCTGTGCTTTGTAGAAGTTTCATTAAATCTTGTGTAAACTGATATGATCAGGTATTGATCACTTGTTTCTTACCACATCTCAAAAAAATCTTTGCAATTAAAGTCCACGATAGGTCTGAAAGACTTTGGGAGGGGGAGGGACGGGGACCTAATCGTTTCTCGATTTGAGATGCAATCTTTTTTTGTAAGTCAACCTTCCGTTTAATATCCTCTGTGTAATGGATTTAAAACTTGACGGAGCGTTACCGCGTCAAATAAAATATGAACTGCTTTGTATTTATAATGCAAGGATAAAGAAATGGATTGCTTCAATCATGTGTGCATTACAGTGTATTAATTGACACAGAACAACAGAAAAAGTCATTACAGAAGTGTGTGAGTAAAAAAGAAATTATAAAAACTAATTGCTGTAAACAATCCCAGGCACTGAAAACGCTAGGTCATTAACTCATTGCAATCAATTTCAGCGTTTGCAATTTGCTAATTGCAGTTTTGATTTGAAAATGATGAATTGCACAGTCTACAATTCCAGAGATAAGCAGAACATGTTTCTGCTCTTAGCTTTAAGCTGTTGTTGCTCATGGGATGTTTGTTTTTCTGATCATTCGGAGTAAAATCAAGAGACGGTTTACTCTAAAGTCCCAGAAGATCAAAACATTAAACCAGAGCAGCTGAATAAATGGTAATGAGATGACATCATTTTCTTCATTCGGCTGGTAAATGTGGACAGTCTCCTTCCCTGTGTTTACACAATTGTATGCACTGCATTGGCAGCAGTAGGGCTGTGCGATTAATCGAATTTTAATCGTGATTTTGATTCGTGCTTCTCACGATCATAAAAACATTATAATCGAAGAAAAACGATTAATGCGCCGTGTATGTAAATTCCTATGCTATAAAAACACCTTGAATGCACCAGTGTTAAGTGCAGCTGCAGCAAGCGTGTGACTTGCGTGCATCAATAACATGAGGAGCGAGCGATTGAAAACGTGGCAGAAAGGTAACAAAGGTAGGAAAATATGAGTCATCTGGAAACATTTTGGCTCCGATGTGACGGACATTGAGCAAACGAAATTGTTTGCAAAGTTTCTCGCGCTGTCATGTCTGCTCCTGAAGGCAACACGACCAACTTCATTTCAATCGCTTAAAGTTCAGCCATGAAGTGGTCTATAAAGCTCGTCAGCCAGCGTCACCGCAACACGGTCCTCTATTAAGGACACTCTTTATGATGTGTCCCATAATGTCCAACCACATCCCACAGACATCAAGAGATAGTGGAGGCTGTGACGTTAATTTAAAAAATGTGGTAGTAAAGGACATGTAAGAATCATTACCGTAAGCAACCCAGGATTCAAGACGCATGTTAAGACTTTGGCACAAGCGTCACGTGTTGAATAAAATACATGTATGCTGTATATTTTTTTTGTGTTTTTAATATTCTGGATTTCTTCCTCCCACAGTGGTGTGCTGGTACCAGGTGGTTTTGGTGTGAGGGGAACAGAAGGCAAGATTCTGGCTATTAAGTGGGCAAGAAAACAGAACAAGCCATTTCTGGGTAAGAGAGAATCCACAACTTTGAACTTGACTAACACATTCTGCCTCCTTTTTTATTATTTGATAATGTAGATTTTCCAGCTGTAAACCAGTTAACGTGTGTGTAATTGAATCCGTTTAGAATGCAGGTTTATATTTGCATCGCATTGTCAACTTTCATGAATAAATCAACTCGATAATGAGCTGAATTGCAGTGGAATTAATGCTCCTTTTGCCAGAAAGGCCACAGCAAACCCCCTGATCAATACTAAGTGTAATACTAAGCGAACTTTAATTTATTGATATGATACTGATCCTTAAAGCTCCACTGAGCTGTTCATAAAATGCTAAATGGGCTTTATTTTGACATAACATGTATACGATACTCTAAACACTAACCAAAATAAACTAAAGATTTAACCTAATTCACCAGTTTAAAAATAAACTGATTTTTATCTGTGTACAATGCAATAAATATCCCACAATATCAGCAATGTGATAAGGGAAAATATAAAAACAAAACAAATAAACTTTAAAATAAAATAATAATTTATATGTATGTATATGTGTGTATATATCTGTATGTATATGTATATATATGTGTATGTATGTATATGTATATATACATGTGTGTGTGTGTGTGTATATATACATATATACATATAATCGACAGGAAATGTACACAATTGCTGCTAATTAGCTCTTTCATTCCATAGTTTGACTTCCTCAACTAAAACATCGAGAATCAATTTAAAAGACTAAATGGATGTTTTAAAGATTAAAAAAACCTCTCATATTATACTGTCCTGTCCTTCCCTTAACTTAAAAAAAGACATTTATCCTTAAGTTAAATCTTAAATGTGTCTAAATACAATATGAAAACTGTAAAGTTGCAGGAACCCATCAATAATATATTTGCAGATTTATAAGAAGCCTCTTTGCGTCCTTGTATCCTCGTATCCTCGCTGTGTCTTGGGTGTGATTACAGCTCTCAGTTGTGACTTCAGTGTAAATGTACTGAACGAACCGGGACTGTTTACACAGACACATACTTTGTAACTAAATAATACACACGGTAATAACCGTACCATTATCCACCAAAGTGGTTTGTTTAGAAGGGCTTTTGTTCACTCGTTTGTTCAGGTTCTAACAACAGCTCTCAATTATGCATGAATTCTGCTGCTCTTGTTTTGTGCAGGCGTTTGTTTGGGCATGCAGCTGGCAGTGTGCGAGTTTGCCCGAGAAGTTCTTGGATGGAAAGGTAAGTAATTGCACAGTCGGTCTGGGCACTCTGTCAAGGATCATTGAATTCCTCTGGTTTCATAAATGATGAAGCCACTCGCAACTCGTTTGGAGCTGAGATCGCTTTCGCTCTTCTTTTTTTTCAGATGCAAACTCCACAGAATTTGATCCTGAATCCCAACACCCTGTGGTAGGTTCCGTTTCTTTAGCCGCGTTTTACATTTAAATGCATATCTGTCCGACTCGGCAGATGACTTGCAAACGGCACTAGCGTGTGTTGTTTGGATAGGAAACGCAAGAGATATTGGTAGAAATCACTAAAAGAGGCACTTCTGCTTCCTCTCGCTGTAAAAAGAAACCATCAAGCACAGAAATAGACAAAAACCAGGCGCATATTGAATGGGTATTGCACTAGTCAATTTTGTATGAAAGTGTGGTTGTATGAAGTATTAAATAAAGTCAGCACTGACTACACTATGTGCTCCCCCTGCATGGGAAACCAGCTTGCTGCTAGTGCAGATGCAAATCTACACCTGCTTAACCCTGCGCTACAGCCGAGGAACGTCAGCGGCGCGGTCGCCGTTTGCAAATCGCTTCCATTCTAATCAATGAGAGCATTTCCACCAGACGCGATGCGGCGCGTCTCAGCAGCGTCCCAGAAGCGGCTCGCCGGCGCCGCAGCGCTATCGATAGGTAGCGCTGGACGCGTTGCAGCCGCTGACGTTCCGCGGCTGTAACGCGTCCAGTGGAAATCCGGGGTAAGTCGGACGGCCTTTGCCAACTGGATACTGAAGTTTTGTAAACTGCTTCCCCTGGGATTCCACTGAAAGCGTATATATCTGTCGCGACATCGAAATACAGCGCTTCAGTGCAGCAGAATTCAGCAAGAGCGGGACAGGAAGTCAACACCGATAGTAAGAGCTCAATTCATACTCCTGCGTAAAGTGCTCTACGTAGGTTACGCAGAGCCCTCTGCGTCGCGGAGAGACTGTCGGAGAGCCTCCGTCTACCCGTCGACGGACAAAGGAGACGGCAAGAGCTGCAATTGGTCTTCAGGACAGGCCGAGATATCGCTGCACTGCGCCGGCCACTGTGCGCGCCAAGCGCCAAGCACGTTTAGACTCTAAACGGTCAATTTCTCGCCTCATGTTATCTTAAAACATCGTTCAGTGACACAGAAAAGTGAGAAACGGCCACTGTTTCAACAACAAAAACAACAGTCTTTCTCTCTCGGACGCCATTGCTCACCGTAGCCAAAAGCACAACAACCTCGCGTAGCGCCCCCTACTGGTCGGGCGGGAAATTGCAGTGCGTATCCGTCACCACGGCTGGGAAGTATGAAGGCTCGAGGGGTCTTTGTGGTTACGCAGTCGGAGAAGTGTAATGTGGCCTTGTTTTTTTTTGGGGGGGGGGGGGGTTCAATAAAAGCCCCCGTGTTGACACCTTATCATATTTCACCTGACTACATCAACAGTGGATCAACGGTTATATCATGCCTGTAAAAAAAACAACAATGTATAGAGAAAAATCAGATCACATGGGAGCTGCTGGTTTCGACTGCTGCCTCCTTTTGTAAATTGATGAAACGTCTGAACAAAGGATTTAAAACCATAGACACATTTCAAACTCGATGTCGGAGGCAGTGTGAGGATCAACAACTCCTGTGTGCTGTGATGTGAAAATTGCTGATTTTCTCTTTGGTGTGGAAGAGGGGGGGGGGGGGTTTACAAAGCTTTCAGTTTTCAGTCAGAAAAGGCTGTCTAACGGTGAGAAAGTGTGACATAAAGATAAAGTGTCCCTGCTGATGGTGCGAATGAAGTTGGATGGGATGCTCGTCAGTATCTTATACGGCCTTGAAAGTGCTGAACGATCCTTTTGTCTTGTTTTGTTCCTGGCAGGTGATTGACATGCCGGAGCACAACCCAGGGCAGATGGGTGGGACGATGAGGTTGGGGAAGAGACGCACCATTTTCAAATCGGACACCAGTGTACTGAGTATGTACAACTAAATGGTGGATTTTCAACATTTGAGGTTTTTTTTGTAACTGATTTATTTATTTATTTATTTTTAACAGGAAAACTGTACGGAGATTTGGACTATGTTGAGGAGAGGCATAGACACAGGTTTGAGGTACAAACTGAATTACATTTTAAAGCTTTTTGGGTGGAAATGCAAGTCTGCAAAAAAATATATTATGCAGTATTATAAACTAACCACTTCCTTACAGGTGAATCCTGAGCTGACGCACCACTTTGAATCAAAGGGCCTCCATTTTGTTGGTCAGGATGTGGAAGGAGAGAGAATGGAGATTGTTGAATTAGAGGGTGAGTTTAATAAATTCATGTTATGGTTATGGTGATGATGAATAAATACAGCATTGACTTTTGCTACCTGCTCTTTTTGTTTCAGGCCACTGTTACTTTGTTGGAGTGCAGTACCATCCAGAGTTCACCTCCAGACCCATCAAACCGTCTCCTCCATACTTTGGCCTCCTGCTGGCTGCTGCAGGGAAACTCCCGGGCTTCATGGCCAAGGGCTGTCGCCTTTCTCCACGGTAAACTCAGACACGGCTGCACTTTTTAGACTTGGCTAGTTTAGTCTCGGATCATTGGTTTTGTCATTATAACTAATTTAATTCTTTTGTATTCCCATTTTGATTGTCTATGTGGTGCCGTGAGCGATGTAGTGCCCATCGTTTGTTTGCAATGTACCACACTAATGCCTTATTGTTACATTTAAATAATTTATTAACAATATGAATGCAACAATAACCAAACAACTGGAAACGAACGGTAAAAAGAAGAGCGGTCACAGAGAGGAGGGGTTTCGAGTTTGGTTGATGTGTCGCCCAAATGAGCAGTTGCCATGGCCACATTATACTTCTCGGACTGCGTAACCACGGAGACCCCTCGAGCCTTCATACTTCTCCGTCGTGGTGACGGATACACACTGCAATTTCCCGCCCTATCAGTAGAGGTCGCTACGCAAGTTTGTTGTGCTTTTGGCTACAGTGAACAATGGCGTCCGAGAGAGAAAGACTGTTGTTGCAGCATTGAATCAGTGGCCGTTTCTCACTTTTCTGTGTCACGGAACGCAGTTTAGAGATCATTTGAGGCGAGAAATTAGCCATTTAGAGTCTAAACATGTGCTGTGTGTGTAAAGATATGACGTATTTATAAGTTTGGCAGCGACGTTGTCGGCGGTGATCAGCTCCGCCTCTGTGGACGCTCGGTGCGCACTGTGAGCCGGCACAGAGCAGCGTTATCTCGGCCTGTCCTGAGGACCAATCGCAGCTCTTGCCGTCTCCGTTGTCCCTTGACGGAGTGACGGACACTTAAAAAATATTTCGTGCAGTCGGAGACAACGCAGAGAGCACTTAACGCAGGAGTATATATTGGGCTCTAGTCGGCAGCAGTTCCGGGTTAGCAGGAAAAGCTAACGTGTAGCTGTGCTACAGTGGCTACAAGCACAACACTGTATTTGTTTCCCCCCCCCCCTCTGGCGCGCCTGCAAGACGTCACACTGGGGGGCATCGTTAAACCCTCGATTCCACCTTTGTGTTCAAAGTTCAAGCTCATGACGTCGTTTTGATCGATATTAAATTTACAATGCGTGTGTGATGGCAGCCATTTTGTCAGGTCACAGTAGGGAAATAGCAAGTGTTAATCACCAAACGATCGATGGCTGAGTTCCATTAAGCTTACTTACGTTTGTGTGCAGGCTAGTTCCCTGTCACACTGTTAAACATGTCAAAATGGCTGCTGTGGGCAAAGGGTATTACAGCTTACACTGTGTTATCACCATTGCACCTGGAACCGCATTAGAATAATCCCTGTTTTAATATCCATTTTGTGTTTGATCACAGGGACACCTACAGCGACCGCAGCGGCAGCAGCTCTCCTGAAGCCGACACCATGGACCTGAGGTTCCCCTCTTTGTAGTCGTGCTTTAATATATACCCGTGTTTTTGTGGACGACTGCAAAGTCCAGGGTGAGAAATGGTCCGTCTCTAATGTTGGAAAACCAAAGTACATGTTAAACTAGTTTTATTTTTATTCAAAATATATTTATGCCTTCAGTTTGTTTGTGTATCGGTACATGGACGTTTTTATAGCTCTGTTGCTGCAACAAGAACAATGTGAAATGCAGTAATCTGAGGAATTATGGTAACAAAAAATTGCGTACAGACATTGTTAGAAAACTGTAAAGAAAACGGGAGAAGCTAAGCACTTCAGGAAATGGACGATGACTTTACCGGTTATATATTCAAAAGCAAAGCAATAGCATTAAAGTGGGAGTCAGGGTGCCGTCGTGCTGGGGAAAAAAGAAAACATTGACCTCTTACATGACTTTATTTGTCCATGTTGCATGATATTTAAAGTATGTTTATTTTTAGAGTTTTATTTACTGCCACTTATTGTTTCTTTCCTGTCAAGTGTATATAACACTCAGGTTCTTACACTCATGTGTGTAAACTACAGGTTATACTCGGTTTGGATAATCTTGTGATGTTTTGCATGGAAATTGTTTGAGTTTTAGACAAAACGGGAATGTATGGTTTAGTCCTCATGAGGAACTGGCTTTTATTCTGGTTTAGACCTCATGAGGAACTGGCTTTTATTCTGGTTTAGTCTTCATGAGGAACTGACCTTTATTCTGGTTTAGTCTTCATGAGGAACTGGCCTTTATTCTGGTTTAGTCTTCATGAGGAACTGGCCTTTATTCTGGTTTAGTCTTCATGAGGAACTGGCGTTTATTCTGGTTTAGTCTTCATGAGGAACTGGCTTTTATTATGGTTTAGTCTTCATGAGGAACTGGCCTTTATTCTGGTTTAGTCTTCATGAGGAACTGGCCTTTATTCTGGTTTAGTCCTCATGAGGAACTGGCCTTTATTCTGGTTTAGTCTTCATGAGGAACTGACCTTTATTCTGGTTTAGTCCTCATGAGGAACTGGCTTTTATTCTGGTTTAGTCTTCATGAGGAACTGGCTTTTATTCGGGTTTAGTCTTCATGAGGAACTGACCTTTATTCTGGTTTAGTCTTCATGAGGAACTGACTTTTATTCTGGTTTAGTCTTCATGAGGAACTGGCCATTATTCTGGTTTGGTCCTCATGAGGAACTGGCTTTTATTATGGTTTAGTCTTCATTAGGAACTGGCCTTTATTCTGGTTTAGTCTTCATGAGGAACTGGCCTTTAGTCTGGTTTAGTCTTCATGAGGAACTGGCCTTTAGTCTGGTTTAGTCTTCATGAGGAACTGGCCTTTATTCTGGTTTAGTCTTCATGAGGAACTGGCCTTTATTCTGGTTTAGTCTTCATGAGGAACTGACCTTTATTCTGGTTTAGTCTTCATGAGGAACTGACCTTTATTCTGGTTTAGTCTTCATGAGGAACTGACCTTCGTGAGGAACTGGCCTTTATTCTGGTTTGGTCCTCATGGAGACTTTGTCTGGCCTTTATTCTGGTTTAGTCTTCATGAGGAACTGGCTTTTATTCTGGTTTAAACCTCATGAGGAACTGGCCATTATTCTGGTTTGGTCCTCATGGCAATCTAAGTTTTTGTTGGGTCCTTATGATGACCTAATTTTTTATTATGGTTTAAACCTCACGAGGAACTATATTTTATTCTGGTCTAGTCCTCATTATCTGGCCTTTATCCTGGTTTAGGGTGGCACAGAGTATATACATTTTCCTGTTGTAACAGGAGGTGAAAGATTAAGTTATGATGATATAATGAGGGTCCTGGGTTTTATTCTGCATGAATTTGTTTCTGACAAACCTGTCGCGTTAGACGTTTTGTTTATTCCATAAACTCACAGTCACTAGCTCTAGTTGGAGCCTTTGTAGGCTGCACTGTCTTTTAACGTCATATCTGTGAAACAAGAGTACGCTTGATGTCGTCATTTGACTATTCAGCCGACTTCAGGTGACCCTTGACTCGAAGGTATTAACTGGAAAAACAAGCTCGGTACACAAAAACTGATTTGATCCTAGGGTTATCAGTAACGTGTGAATGATAAGCATCATCCATGTTACAATTCACTTTGTCTGTCGGTGACAAAGGTGCGAAACGCGTAACATATTTTTATATTTACGGTGCTCGGATGCATGCGTGGTTTGTAACATTATGTGCGTTTATTCTGAATAAATAAATTATGACAATCTATCGTTTATTCTGGTTTATCCCCCATGAGGATTTGTTCACCGCCTTCTGGTCTCGGGCTAGCCGTCGTTAGCAATACCAGTCGATTTAAAAACAATCTACAACAATAAATCAACAAAATCCGGAGATAAAACTACCATGTGTACAACTGATTAAAGGTGAAATAAATATGACTCAGGTGCCGTTAACAGTAAAAGAAGTGGTGGAACCATCTTGGAATCCCATGTCAGAGTTGATGACGTTGCTCCAACTTTTTCGCGTGAGAAATCCAACTTTTGTTGTTCTATTGAATGAAAGCCCAGTGCAGAAATTCCAATTTTGTGCAGTTGTGTGGATATTGTTTTCTGTTTCCATTGTGATTTAATTCACAAGCAGTTATTATTCGTTACATTTCTAGTTCCCAAAGCGCTTTACCAGGGTATCCGCGGGGTCTTAAAAAGTCTTAAAAAGTCTTAAAAAGTCTTAAATCCAATAATTTGAATTTAAGGCCTTAAAATGCTTAAAATCTCCTAAAAGGTCTTAAATACAATTTTGAAAGGTCTTAAAAATCTATTAACGTAACTTTTATTTAAAAACATGCATAAACGTCTCGCTTTGAAATTTTTCTATTTTTGAAAACTTTTTTTTTGTCATCCAAAATTTTACAAAAACGTCAGACTATACTGTGTTGTCCAAAATTTGACAATTTAAAAAAAAAAAAAAAAAAAAATTAGTTTTTTGTCCAAAATTTTACAGAAACGTCAGACTATACTATGTCGTCCAAAATTTGACAAAAACCTATGTCGTCCAAAATTAGATTTTTTTTAAAAATAGATTTTTGGTCCAAAATTTGACAAAAAATGTCATACTATACTATATCGGCCAAAATTTGACAATTTTTTGAAAAAAAGTTTTGTTCCAAAATTTGGCAAAAATGTCATACTATACTATACTTTGTTGTCCAAAATTTGTGTTTTGTACTTTTTTCCCAGTATGGATTTGAGATGGGTCTTAAATGTTATTCATTATGGTCTTAAAAAAGTCTTAAAAAGTCTTAAATTTGACTTGTTGAAACCTGCAGAGACCCTGTTTACAAATGACCCGTTATTAATCAGCACATTCTCACTGGTGGTGGTTAGCTACGTGTAGCCACAGCTGCTCTGGAGCAGACTGACGGAATCGTGGCTGCCAATGTGCGCCAAACGGCCCCTCCGACCACCACCGTCATTCATCGTTTTTTTTTTTTTTTCGAACTGTGGGAGGAAGCCGGGGAACCCGGAGAAAACCCGCGCACACACGGGGAGAACATGTAAACTCCTTGCAGAAAGGCTCTTGTTCCAACCGGGGCTCGAAGTTGTTCCGAGCGGGGTTTGAACCCAGGAAATCGGGTCTTCTTGCCCCGGATTCCAGCATTCAATGTGACTTGAATGCGCCCTTGTTTTAGATTTTGCTCCATTGGAAGTGTGCACGCTCACCTGCCGCTTTATTAGGAACACGTGTTAAACCACTTTGAGCGCAAATATCCGGTCGGCCAATCACGCAAGAGCAGCTCAGTGTGTTCAGCCTTGTAGACATAGTCAAATTGACCTGTTGGAAGTTCAAACAGAGCATCGGAGCGAGGAACGACGACAATGGTCTTGTCTGAGAATTCCATAAAATGCTGTTCCTGGGATTTTCACACGCAGTCGTCCAGAAGATTTCTAGAAAAAGAACGTCTACTGAGCGAGATGATAGAAACCTTCTCTGAACACATCCAGGCTTGAAGCAGATGGACGACAGCGGCGGGAGAGCACACCTGGTGACGCTGCTGCCACTGTGAGCGATGTCTTGTGTACCTAATAATGCGGCTGGTGAGTGTATTTGTACCTAAACTGTAATAACTTTGTAGCCATGATGTAAATACTAAACGTATTTAGTTAATTATTTAGACAAATAATTGATTGGTAAGTTAAAGGAACACTGTGCAACATCTATGGGCTTGTATATATTAGCAGAAATCACATTTAATGTCAATATAAGTGTCAACAACGTTGTATAATCATAACCTTTAGAATAAGCCTTTTATAGCACGGGTGCCAAACTCAAACAACCTGGGCCAATGAGCATCTCGTCTGGTAAAGAGGGGGCGGGTCTAGTGAAGGATGTGTCGCTAACTGTTTAGCAGTGGGTTAGCGATATATTCGCGATGATATTTGACAGACGTCCAAAGAAGAAGTGCTTGTTTTCGATAAAGAATGTTTTTTTTTTACTTCGTTTAGGATAAACAAACGGCAATAAATTGAAGCTTTAGTAAATAATGACAAGGATAACTAACTGTAAGTGTAAAACAGCTTATTATCGTATTATTTTTGTACTTTTTTCCGGTTACTTTAATGCCCTATACGTGGCATCATTGTCTTTTATTGTGTCACTATTTCTTTATTATTATTATTATTGTTATTGTGACATAAAAAAACGACTTTGAGCTGCATTTCTTGTATGACAGGTGATAAACAAATAAATAAATTGGGCTGTTTATAGTCCCCCACATCTTGCCCAAGGACATACAGGCATGTAGACCATCGGAGCCGGTAATTACAATTGGTTGCATTTATTTCTCTGTTTTCAATAATAATAGATTTGTTTTGTATCTTAAACATGTTGTTGTTGTGAAATATAAATCGTTCCACATCAAAACGAGCACTTTAACTGTCAAACATGCATCTCTGCACCAAGACGTTACTTAACTATATTTAAGCGTTTGCTAACCATTATTAGCCACAAATAATTAGCATATGTGTGATTGTTTAAGACTCACAAGTAGCTTTAAACATCAACTGTGGTTAGTCTTTGTTAAGCGATACATGTCCCTTAATAAAGGTTAATAAATGCTTAATTATAGCTAAGTAATGCTGTGTTAACTGACGTTTTGGTAGCTTTTTAAACGCTGAAATAATGTATGAATAATGCCTTAATTAACCTGAATAACTTTTATTTACATTTCAGCTAAAACATTTAAAACACAAGTAAGACTTAGTATTATAAATCCTGAAAGCCTTTACTATTGTTATTTAACGTGTGTACTGATCTGTGATTGGTCAAAGTCTTCATTTTTTTTTTTTTTGCATTTTTGCAAATGCTGTAAACAAAATCCTGCGCACTGCACCTTTAAATAAAGCACTAAAACACTGCTGACAAAGCCGTCGTAGGCAAAACGTGGGCTTGTGTTGTCGCTTTAGATCACCATTTCCCTACAGGATCCCGGGAGGATTTAAAGCCGTATTTGGTGACAACTTCCCTATTTTTTAGGTGTCGACTCTCGTTCTATGGACATGATCTGAAACTGCACGGGTACAAAAGAAATGCCCACACTTGGTGTCACGTTCCATTCCAATGAAATACAGCCACTACTTCCTTATAACCAGCAACACCCACCCACCTTCCCTAAAGGCTCTCCCGACGCCTGTGTGTGTGTGTGTGTGTGTGTGTGTGTGTGGTCTTGTACTTGCAGCATACTGAGGACCAGTGAGGGTTTTTAACCAACAAAGTGAGGTCATTTTTACGAAATGAGGACATTTTGGCCAGTCCGCACTTTGTATTCATTGAAATCACTTCCTTAGGTTGTAAACATGCTAAAGTCAATTTGTCAAAAAAAAATAAAAAATTTGGGTCGATATAGTATGAAGTTTTTGTCAAATTTTGGATCAAAATTTTTATGTCAATTTTTTTTAAATTTTGGACGTCATAGTATAGTATGACGTTTTTGTCAAATTTTGGACCAAACATTTTTGGTGAATTTTTTTTTAAATTTTGGTCAACATAGTATAGTTTGACGGCTTTGTCAAATTTTGGACCAAAATTTTTTTTTTCATTTTGGACGACATAGTATAGTATGACGTTTTTGTCAAATTTTGGATGAATAATTTTGGGTACATTTTTTTTCCAATTTTGGTTGACAGTACAGTAGGACGGTTTTGTCAAATTTTGGACCAAAAATTGTTGGTCCAATTTTTTTTTTAATTTTGGTCGACATAGTATAGTATGACGTTTTTGTAAAATTTTGGACCAATTTTTTTTTTTCATTTTTTTTTTCAACTTTTGGATGACATAGTATAGTATGACGTTTTTGTCAAAGTTTGGACCAAAAATAATAAAATAAAAAAGATTGAAAAAGTTCTCCAGCCCTTTTTGCTCTGGGGCTCCACCTGCATACATGTTATGGTACTGCACTCAGTAGTTCTTTATAGATGTCATTCATGAAGTAGATATTTGTAATTGTGTTGATTTATAAAGTGGAAACGCTGGTCCCCACTTTGTTAGCACTTTTACCTGGTCCTCAGTATGCAGCAAGTACAAGAGTGAGTGTGTGTCTGTGTGTGTGTGTGTGTGTGTGTCCCTCCCTTTGTCAAGTATCAACAGGCAAACTTAAGTCCACGCCCCCTCACACTCATCTGCATGCTTACTTTACAGTAGCAGTGTAGTCCAGCAGCTCGAGGGAGAGCTCCGGCTCTGGACATTTACTGGACACATTTTTTTCTTTTGCTTTGTCTTCCACTTGTTTCAGGATTGTTTCCGGATTTCAGGATCCACTGTTGGAATGAAAGTGTTGTGCTGCTGCTGCTGCTGCTGCTCAAATTTGCCTCAGAAATGTGAGATGACTGTGGACAAAGATTGGTGTCCTGATTGGGAGATTTAAAAACAGGAGTGGCTGCTGTGGTTGTTACTCCTGGTCCTTGTGGGACTGCTGGACTCTTAAAGGTTTGGGGGTTTTTCCAAAAACCGTCCCTCAGTCTCTCTGTCACTGTTTCTCCATCAGAGGCAGCAGCGATGGACCTGACTCTGTGGCAGTACCAGTTCCGGATCATCATGCTGGGCGACTCCACGGTGGGCAAGTCCTCCCTGCTGAAGCGCTACACCGAGGACATGTTCCTGGAATCCATCAACCAGACGGTGGGCGTGGACTTTTACGTCCACTTCCTGGAGGTGGAGCCCGGCGTCCGTGTTAAGCTGCAGTTCTGGGACACGGCCGGACAGGAGAGGTTCAGGTGAGAGGAGATGTCAGTCATCATAGGAATGGATGTTTTAGATCAGGGGTTCTCAAAGTGTTGATACCTGAGGGCCAATTTAGGAGCCCAACATTGGACTGAGGGCAAAAAAAGGGGAAAATAAGAAAAAAAACTGAAAGAAATCCCATTTGTAATAACTATGGCGTCCACAATTTGACAAAACCGACATACTATACTATGTGGTCCCAAATTTGACATTTAAAAAAAAAAAAAAAAATTGGGTCCAAAATTTGACAAAAACGTCATAATTTACTATGTCGTTCAAAATTGTACAATTTTTGGGGAAATAAGTTTTTTGTCCAAAATTTGACAAAAACGTCATACAATACTATGTCATCCCGAATTTGACATTTTTTTCCCCAAAAAAATTTGGTCCAAAATTTTACAAAAATGACATGTATGCCATCCCAAATTTGACAATTTGTTACAAAAAAAATTTTGGTCCAAAATTTGACAAAAACGTCATACTATACTATGTCGTCCAAAATGTGACAATTTTTTGGGAAAATATTTAAATGCCAAAATTTGACAAAAACGTCATACTATACTGTGTCACTATGTCATCCAAAATTTGATGACATAGTAAATACAGTTGTACAGTTTACACTTATTGGTCTGTATCCAGTAATGTCCAATAAACATTTAACAAGCTTAGTAGCTCCTGGATTAAAACTATCAACTGTAATTCATTGCAGGGCCGCCAGAAATGTTTCTGCGGGCCGCCATTGGGCCCCGGGCCGCACTTTGAGAACCAATGTTTTAGATGTATCCGAACTTCACATGGTACCTTTACACACATCAGCTCTAGTAATAACAGTTTTTCACAGATGGGAAAATGTCAAAATGAATGAATATCAAAGATATATGTGTATGTGTGTAACCTTTTTACAACAGTGTGTGCTTCCACTCTGAAGATGACAGTGTTTGTGATGTTTTCAACTGAACCGAGGATCTTTATTCTCTCCGAGCTCAGCGCATTTAATGAAAGACTAACTCGTTTTTACTCCGTCTCTAAATTCATTATTCCAGCTCTCTGCTCGAATGAACCGTGGCTAATTGCATAAACCCTTACCCTGGTTGTGTGTTTATCTCGCTGCCGCATTTGGTGTCTGCGGCCGCCTAATTCCGGATGAGTCAGCACAAAAAAAAAAAAAAAAAGCTGGTTTGTTTTCGTAAAGAAGGGAAAACTGACTCGTGTCTGGGCGAGGAGGATTCTTTGGTTTTGAAACACTCAGTGAGTCACGGGGGGGGGGGGGGGGGGGACTGTGCCGCTTGACGTTTTTGTGATTAGGGTGAAAAACACAGTGGCTATCAATTTCTTACAGAGGTCTTATCTGCTTATCTGGAAGAGCTCAACTCAAACACTGCAGACAATCGGGGAGTTTATTCGGTAGAGGACTTTGTGACAAAGTCCATTTTCTGTGAAGCCGTGCGCACGTCGCTCCACTTCCTGCTTTAAAGACGGCTGAACAGGAACAGGACAGTCTATCTCCCAGTCAGCTGACCTTACCACACCATCCATCCATCCATTTTCTACCACTTTACCCTCCACAGGATGGTTGAGTCCATTGCAGGGATATACAACCAACCATTCACTGTCACATTCACACCTGCCAGAGCCGTTTCTTGCTATATGCGGACTATGCGGCTGCATAGGGCCCCACAGCCACCAGGGGTGCCCCCCAAACTGCACGTTCAGATTCATATTTTTATTATATGTTTGAGAATTCGTCTTTATTTGCATGTATTGGATGCATTCATTATGCATGTAAGTGTTTGTGGGGTAATCAGAAAAAGTTAGGAATCTCTATACCTCGAGTTTGGAAAAAAAATAGGGGCCCCCCCCCAAATAGTATCTCGCATAGGGCCCCCAAACAGCTAGAAACGGCCCTGACACCTGCGGTCAATTTCGAGTGACCAATTTACCAAATCCTCATATCGCATGTTTTTGGACTGTGGGAGGAACCTGGAGAACCCGGAGAAAACCCCCCCAGACACGGGGAGAACATGCAAACTCCATGCAGAAAGGAACTTGTTTCAACTGGGGCTTGAATTCGGCTTGGTGTAGTGGTTCGCGCCACCATGTGTCAAACTCGAGGCCCGGGGGCCAGATGTGGCACTGCAGTTTCCCGCCCGATCAGTAGGGGTCGCCATGCAAGGTTGTTGTGCTTCTGGCTACAGTGAGCAATGGCGTCCGGGAGAGAAAGACTGTTGTTGTTGAAACAGTGGCCGTTTTATCACTTTTCTGTGTCACGGAACGCCATTTAGAGTCTAAACATGTGGTGTTTGTGTTAAGATATGACGTATTTATAGTTTGGCAGCGACGTTGTCGACGGTGATCAGCTCCGCCTCTGTGGACGCTCGGTGCGCACTGTGAGCCGGCACAGAGCAGCGTTCGCTCGGCCTGTCCTGAGGACCAATCGCAGCCCTTGCCGTCTCATAGTGTTTCAAAAAGTAATGTAAAATAACATGGTCGCGGGCCGCTGTTGCATTGCCACGACGCCATGTTTCTACCGGAGCCTGTAAGGACAAACGCGAGAGACCAAATCAAGCGTCTCTTTACTTGTAGCGGAAGTCCCGCCTCCACTCTCTCCGCTTTGTCTGCTACGGCCGCGGTAGCTCCGCCCTCTGCTGACACGGAGAAAGACGACGAGGACGACATTTGACCGGCTGAGGACACCGTAGCGCTCAGGGAAGGGAGGGGGTGAGCAGAGGAGCAGTTCTTTGTTGTAAATTTCAGCCTCTCCTCTAGATGGCACTATAAACCACTTACTTCACCTTTAAAAAAACATTTCGCGCAGCCGGAGACGACGCAGAGGGACTCTCCGCCAGGCTCTCCGTCGACGCAGAGTTTGCTCTGCGTAACCTACGTAGAGCACTTTACGCGGGAGCATAAATTGGGCTTTAGCCTTCGAGAAAAACAACAAATTGTCAAATAATTAAAAGGTAAACTGTGATCGCAGCAGAATGTTTTTCACAAAAGCCTTTATTGTGGCTGAAGAAATCACACGTGCTTCAAAGTCTTTTTCTGAGGGTGCGTTTACATCATCTTGGCCCTTTGAGGGCAACCGTTACGCTGATGTGGCCCTCAATGAAAATGAGTTTGACATTGTAGCTAGCTAATGTACCAAACCGAACCCGTTCCGCTCCATGAATGACGTCTCCATTTCCTCCCCCAGGTCGGTGACCCGCTCCTATTACCGCAACTCGGTGGGAGGCATGCTGGTGTTTGACCTGACGCAGAGATCCTCCTTCGACCACATCAAGGACTGGCACGCCGAGGTGTGCGAGCGGGTGCAGCCGCACCGGGTCGTCTTCGTCCTGGTGGGACAGAAGAGCGACAGGGACGCTCACGGCGAGCGGGCGGTGAGCCGCGAGGAGGCCGAGAGGCTGGCCGGGCAGCTGGGCGTGCCGTACATGGAGGCCTCGGCCAAGACGGGCCGCGACGTCCGGGAGTCCTTCGAGCTCGTCGCCCGCCGGGTCTATCAGGGTCTGCTGAGCGGCGAGGTGGAGCTGCAGGAGGGCTGGGACGGCGTGAAGTGTGCGAACGCGCAGACGCTGCAGATGCAGAGAGCCGGTCTGTCTCAGCCCGGCACGGTGTCCAAGAGCAAGAAGAAGTGCTGCGATTAGACTTTGGACTTTATTTATGGTGATATTCTCTGTGGCTGTGCAAGGGTCTGATATATATTCACCTGTTCACTGCCAGCAGTGACACAACGAAAAAAAAAAACAGAATTCTGTGATATCTAAAGAATACGTTTGCTTTATCTCACTTTTATTTTCTTTTGACTGGAAACTGACTTTTGGGATGTTTTATAAAAACTTGCTCGTTTCTCAGGTCAAATTCCACTGAGAGAATCTGGGGATTCTTAAAGGCGCCATATGTAAGAATGTGGCCAAAAACGGTTACTACATTCAAATTCAAAATACCGAGGTCTTTTAGGTTTCGTTTTCTGACGTAAAATTACAGAGGTTTTAGTAAAGAGATGTCTAGGTGTTCTCTCTTTTGGCACAGTTTGGCACCATCTTTGGCCCAATCTACTGACTGCAGTGATTGGTAGACGGCGGTAGGTGGCGCCACATGACGCAAAAACATGATTTCAAAACGTAAACATGATTTGCAGTCTGCAAAATATTTTTTTTGAATGCAAATATTTTGTCTGTACTGTTGTTGTTGGTGAGTTCAGTTTGTTATATGAACATTATTCCTGAGTCTGTGTGACATATTAGGAGGATTTTATGGCTAAGTTGCTTTAGATTTATTACATAATGCACCTTTAAATCACGGCACACGGGAGTTTTTGATCCCCTCTGCCGTCTCTATCAATACACTAAAAGTGTATTATTTATGACTTCTGTGTTTGAAATCCTTTGGATTGATGGAGATAAAGCAGCAAAAACATATTCTTAAGATATTATAAGAGCAAAGGGTTTGATTTGGTCGGCCTTTAGCTACTTGAAATGGAGAAATCCTTGTGTCCCGGCTGGGGAAGAACCTGAAATTGTTGTGATTTTATATTATTAATATACTTGAGGTGAGATAACTGCAATATAACTTAAAAACCAGAGGTGGAAAGTAACGAAATACATTTACTCAAGTTACTGTATTGAATACTTTTTTGTGTGTATTTTGTACTTTTTTTAAGTACAATTTAAAAATCAGGATTTTGTATTTTACTCGAGTACGTATTGACTCAAGTATTGTACTTAGTTACTTTATAAATCCTCCTCAAAATTCAGACCTACAGGGGGAAAATATACACCAGAACCAGACCAATGATGATGTGATTAGCACTGGCGAGCGAACATAAGAGGGCGTGGCCAAAAGTGACGTAATATCTAGAGCTGCAACTCACGATTATTTTCGTAATCGATGAATCGTTTGGTCCGTAAAATGTCCGAAAAGGTTAAAAAACGTTGATCGGTGTTTGTCAAAGCTGGAAATGACGATGTTCTCCAACGTCTTTGTTTTTGTCCACAAACAAAAAATGATTCAGTTTGAATGATTTCTTTGTTTATGTGGAGCAAAGTAACCAAGTAACTTTTACTTCAAGTACATTTCAAATTAACTACTTTTTTACTTCTACTTGAGTAATATTTCATCAAAGTATTGGATGCTTTTTACTCGAGTACAATATTTTAGTACTTTTTCCACCTCTGTTTAAAAAAACGTAACTTAATGTGTGCAACTTTATGACATTTCTAAATGGTCCAGAAATCCAGACTTTTAAGGGACGGAAATTGTTTTTGAAAAAAAATGTCAACTTTGGGACGGCATATGTCATTTTTGTAAAATTATGGACCGAAATTTTTTTTGAAAAAAATTGTCAAATTTGGGACAGCATGTCATTTTTGTCAAATTTTGGACTGAATTTTTTTTGGAAAAAAAATGGCAAATTTGGGACGGCATAGTATTGTACAACGTTTTGTCACATTTTGGGACCAAAAACTTTTTCCAAAAAAAATGTACACATTTTGAACGACATAATTATTACAAATGGGATTTCTTTCCGGTTTTTTTTTCGTTTTTTTCCCTTTGGCGGCTCTCAGTCCAATGTTGGGTTCCTAAATTGGCCCTCAGGTATCAAAACTTTGAGAACCCCTGTCTTAAGGGGATGGTTGGGGTTTAAGGAAATGCCAGAAAAAGTAGTAACATATTCTGTTTTCCAACTGTTCTAATACAAAGTTAGAATTAAAGTCGCCATATGTAAGAATGTGGCCAAAAGCTGTTACTACACTCAAATTCAAAATACAGAGGCATTTTAGGACGTAACTGGCAACCCGAGGTTGCTCGGCAGCTGAGACTCTACTGACTGCAATGATTGGTAGACGGCAGTAGGTGGCGCCACATGACGCCAAAACATAAACATGATTTGCAGTCTGCAAAATATTTTTTTTTTTAATGCAAATATTTTGTCTGTACTGTTGTTGTTGGTGAGTTCAGTTTGTTATATGAACATTATTCCAGAGTCTCTGTGACATATTAGGAGGATTTTATGGCCACTTGCTTTAGATTTATTACATAATGCACCTTTAACATGTCATCGGCGTTATTGTTTGTCCAGAAGCCTGTTCATACTTACCTGGCGTGACCCTCCCAGGATGCTAAAGGTAGTTGTGAGGCTGCAGAAGTGTTGTTTTTCTGCCTCAGATCACTGGATTTACATGATGCCAAGAAAAAAAAAAAAAAAAAAAACGGTTTCATGGTGCGTTCCATTTGTAGTCGGAACTCGGAAGGGTTTCTGAGGTCATGGGGTGTTTCCAAGGAACTAAACCTCCCGTACCCAGAGTTAGGATTCCAAAATAGACATTTAGTAAAGTTTTTGTAGCCACTTCTGTACAAGGACATTTGACTTTTTCCTCCCCGAAACCTGAAACAAATCTGCAGTGTGTGTGTGTGTGTGTTAGTGCGATTCGTTGAAGAATGAATGCAGATAAAAATGTATCGAGTCTCCAGTTTGAGATTATAAACATCACCTCAGGCCCTGATGTGATCTAATATCCTGGGCTGAAGTAGTTTAGTAGTGTGGAAAAGGTTTTGTTGTCACCAGTGACACGGCACGGCACGGCACGGCACGGCCTCCGGTGACTGAGCGATTGTTTTTAAGTGCCATTGTTGAAATTAATGAAATGAAAACCCCGGGGTGCTTCTGGATATTGTTCTTTAGAAATGACTGTGAGAGGCTTTCGTTGCAATTACTGTGTATCTGTCTGATGAGCAACCTCCTGTGTTTCTGTAACCCAAAATAAACTGCAGTCTATTTCCACTGGACTCCCAGATTCACTCATCAGTGTATTGTTGTATCACGAGTTCATGGACTGAACAGTAGTGTGGTGTTTCTGTAATGTCTGGGTTTTGATTGCAACTGTATTTGTGTTGCTTTATGAACTGTCAGTTCCCCAGGAACTCTGTTTGAAGTCCTTTCTTTGAATTGACTTGAGTGACACAAAAGCTTAAAAACACATGGGAGGTCATGTAACAACATGTGGACATGAGCTGTGCAAAGTCTGATGCTGCTGAAGTGAAGCAGAGTGAAATTACAGAGGTTTTAGTAAAGAGATGTCTAGGTGTTCTCTCTCTTTTTTTGGCACAGTTTGGCACAGTTTGGAACCATCTGTGCCATTTCAGCTTTTAGCCGAGTTGCTGACCTTTCTGTGGGTAAGCAGCATGTCTGTGTTTGTTAAAGTTAGACATGGTTGTATGACAGTTTTGTCGCTGCGTCTGACGCTGCCGATACCGTGAATTTGACACTGTTGCTTCATTAGACAAATTTAAATGTGAAATTAACCCTTTAAGGTACGCACGAAAAAAGCATTTTTTTAAATTATTTTATTTTATTTGCTTATGATAACCAAAATGACAATCAATATATATTATTTTTTTTTGGACCCCTGCAGTATTTCAGATACAGGCCTCTATCAAACGGGTCCGTTCATAATAAACCTGTGTAACGAGTAGGGAGGATGGAAGATGATGAAAGGAGTGGTCAATCCGATTTTTCACCTGAGCAGGAAGTAAAAGGAGGCGGGAACTGATAAATAGGTCACACCTGAGAGGTGAATGAGAGGGAGAGGAGGGAAAAAAACAAATGCTGCTGGCAGGTGGAACGAAAGCAGGAGAAAGGAGTGATTCTGAAGTGTTTTTTTTGGACAAATAAGAAAAGTAAAAAGGAAGACAGTTTGGTGGTGTAACTAACAACGAGAGGAACAAGCCGATCCTGGGAGCAGGAGACCGTGAGGATCTTCAAAAAAAACCTGCTTGGATGCAGTGACTGACGCCCTCAACACCTACCAAGGGCAGATAAGTCCAACATTTCTGGAACTCTCCTGGTTTCTCCTGGTTTCCACCCCAAGCTACAGATTTGTGTTGACTTTTAAGGGTTGGTCTCGTTCAGTTATTATTTCTAATATAATCTGCATGAGGGGCCCACGGTTGGTGTAGTGCAGGTAGTCTGCAAAACTGGTGCTCTAGAGGCGTAAATAAAAGTGTTTTTGATATTTTGTCCGTCACATCCAATTGTCAAAAACCTCCCCTGAAAGCCATTAAAGTAATGTGTACATGAAGAAGTTCACATTTGGAGTCCTGTCCATCCATGTGCTTAGGCCAGGTCAGATTTTCTCAGAACATAAACTACATAAAATTGTACATAAAATTTCCTCTCAGTCATTTTTCTACCCTTTATAGGTTTGGTATCAACGTGCGACAAACTGTCGTTCTTTAAATATCGTATATATGTGTAAAAACAACAACTTTACGTGTGTAAAGATTTGTATCTTCATTTTAAGGATCAAATAGGTTTTGCGGCTCCAGAATAATTTTATTTGGGTGAAGAGGGGATAAAAATGGCTATTCTAAAGCATTGGTTCTCAAAGTGAGGCCCGCGGGCCCAATGGCGGCCCGCAGAAACATTTCTGGCGGCCCCGCAATGAATTACAGTTGATAGTTTTAATCCAGGAGCTACTAAGCTTGTTAAATGGTTATTGGACATTACTGGATACAGACCAATAAGTGTAAACTGTACAACTGTATTTACTATGTCATCAAATTTTGGATGACATAGTGACACAGTTTTTGTCAAATTTATGACCAAATTTTTTTTTTTTTTGTAAATCTTCAAATTTGGGATGGCATATAATGTCATTTCTGTCAAATTTTTGACCAAATTTTTTTTTTATTTTTTTTTTTTTTAATCGTCAAATTTGGGACGGCATATGTGTCATTTTTGTCAAATTTTTGACCAAATTCTTTTTTTTGAAAAAAATCGTCAAATTTGGGACGGCATAGTATTGTACAACGTTTTTGTCAAATTTTGGACCAAAAACTTTTTTCCCCAAAATTGTTACAATTTTGAACGACATAGTATAGTATGATGTTTTGTCAAATTTTGGACGCCATAAATGGGATTTCTTTCAGTTTTTTTCCTTTTTTTTTTTCCTTTGGCGGCCCTCAGTCCAATGTTGGGTTCCTAAATTGGCCCTCAGTTATCAAAACTTTGTTCTTAAGGTTGCAGACCCTTGGTGTAGTGGTTAGCACTCTTGCCTTTGCAGCAAGAAGACCTGGGTTCCTGGGTTCGAGCCCCGTTTGGAGCAACTTCGGAACAATGTCCTTTCTGCAAGGAGTTTGCATGTTCTCCCTGTGTGTGCGCGGGTTTTCTCCGGGTTCTCCGGCTTCCTCCCACAGTCCGAAAACATGCGGGATGGGGATATGGGGACTAGGTGAATTGGACGCTCTAAATTGACCATAGTGGTAATGGTTGTTTGTCTCTATATGTGGCCCTGCGATGGACTGGCGAACTGTCCAGGGTGTGACCCCGCCTATCGCCCCATGTCAGCTGAGATAGGCACAGCATCCCCCGCGACCCTCTGGTGGAGGATAAAGCGATAGATAATGGATGGATGGATAATCTGCATGATGATGATTGGTTGTATATTTATTTGATGTTGGCATCTTTTGTAGCTTAGAGACAAGCTAACTGGTCAACTTTTTAATTGTCCTGCCTGGCGCCCAAACTTTTAGGCAAATTAATGTGTAACATATGCATCTAAATGTTGAAGTAGTATAAAGAGTATAAACACTGGACACAACAGTTGCCACAAACCAAAAAAATGTTTTCCAGGTAAGTTTTATTCACAAAAAAAACAAAAAAACAAACTGAGTTCTGCCAGGCTTCGCTTAACAGAAACAAAACAGAATCGGATGATGCTGGCAAAACACTCAAAGATTAGGGAAACGTGTCAATAATCACTAATGTCAGAAAAGGAACCTCCCCAAACCCAATCCCCCCCACCCCACCAACACCCTCTCTTTCTTGCCCCCTAAGTCCAAAAGATCACACTTCAAAAAAAAAAAAGACAAAGAAACAGAAACGATCCAAAAGAACAGACAGTAGAGAGGGGTCGACATGTTACGGTGCGGTCTGGTTATTTTTTGGTCGTCTTGCGGATCAGCGCCATTCTCTGAAATGAGAAAAACAAACACAAACTGTTAGTTCTACTATAAAAAAGTAAATAAATTACACTCATAAGGCTCCCACCTGTCACATTTAAAATGATTACTTTGTGATTATGTGTGCAGATCTGTGAGAAACAGAAACTCAGTCTGTAGAATAATAAAAACGTCTATAGATCAAGACAATAATTCATCTAAAATGATATTTTCACACACATTTTGGCTTTAAAAAGTTGCCCTCCCATCTTAAACTGTGTCGGCACCTTCGGTCCTTAAATGTGAGGGCATTTTTTTTAACTGCCGTTTTTAACCAGCAGTTGTAATTTTTCTCTCGTCTAACTGTGACTCACCTGTTTGTGTGCCTCTGTGGTGCAAGCCTTCTTAAACGGCCTGATCTCGTCTGAGCCGTAACCAGGAATCCACATGTTCCACTGGCGTTCTGGGTTCAAACAAAAGCAAAAAACAAAAAAAAATCAATACAAAACAACAAATGTCAGACACAGATTTCTGTGTTTCCATCAGAGGCGACTAGGGAAGAAAATATCTCAATTCTAAGATGCTTTGATAAAGAATTGATGCAGAAAAATCAATAAGTGGAAATAAAAATAAAAAGTGCCGTCATATGGAATAGTCTCATTGTTAAATCCATATTTTATACGCTTCTTATAAAAAGACCACAGAACTAGCAAAGCAGTAAATAATATTTTTAATGTATCAATTTTCTGTCAGAATCAGACCGCATGTGGCTGAAGTATCACAGAGAGGACGTTCCATTACAAACAGCAGGAGAAGGAACAGAGAAACGAGTCGCGTCTGCGTTAAACGCTGCCGTTAGGGGGACAGTTTTTCCGGTTTTCCTCAGAAACTACTTTGTTCCCTTTCTATTAAAACAAAGACGACTGAAGATAAATACGTCGGATGATTGATACGGTTCATAGAACAACTTTACAGCTCCAGCGATCTTTTTTATCGTGAAATGGCAGAACTCGATAACAATCGAATCAAATCATGGTATGCCAAGGCGGCCACATTTTTTTTTTTTTTTTTTTAAACTGCCGATTGTTGTGTGATGCATGCAACTTAGAGAAAAGGATGTAAAACTATACGCTGAGTCAGGAAAGGAAATAAAGAGAGAGGCTGCAGAAGGTTTTCTGCTGATTTAATGTCACAGAATCACTCTACCTCCATCATTTCAGACTGCCGACAACATTTTTTACATTATCATCTGTCCGACCTTTGTGTTCGTGTTTGATTTCATTGATTAACAAGAATATTGTACAGCAAATGTTTTGTAGCCTTTCACACACTCACCGTCTACCTCTTTATTTCGCTCCCTAATTTGTACTTTTGTCTGTTCTGATTAGCTAGTCAGGCCTATTAATCATTTATTAATCGGACAATTATTACACATACGCATTCTTGTTCTCAGAAACTTGGCAAATGTTGGCAAGTCCATAAAAAAAAAAATCAGACTTATCAAAACTAGAGAGGACGTGGTTTTCTATGCCGATTTTTATAAATATTCTTATATCTGACGCGTGCCTTTAACTTACGACTATGATATTATCGTCACAATATCCGCTTTTAAAAGTAGTATTGGTAGGGATGAACGATATCGGACGTTTGCTGATATCTGAATATTTCATGGAACAAAATATAAACATAAAAAAATGTTGTACAGGGTGCATCGACTGTTCTTGGTGTGCAACATGAGTGTGCCAAATATTATGTACATATTAGTATTGGTATGAGTTATCAGCCCAAGTACACCCAATATATCGGCATTTACAGATATTGGCAAACAATCCTTTTAACATAAGGTGATATGGACCACGATGGTCCACTTATGTCAAAGATATAAAGAAAACAGTTCTACTTCTGGAAGTGCCTTGTATCACACACAGTGATATTTTCTGTGTTATTTACCAAAGCGGCAGAGATGATAAGATTTCATTTTTTATAACACAAATATTTGTTTTTACACACTCAAAGGGCCTCCAGCAGCTTACCTAGATGTAGTTGAACATCCTTCACCTCCAGGGTGTTGGACTTGCGATGACGTGCCAGTTGACAGGCCGCCGTCACGACGCTCTCAATGAAGTCGTCTGCGATTTGTAACAGCATCTGAGAGAAGAGACGGGCGTTTTGAAAACCATCGATCGAGTTCAGAAAAGGCAAAAAAAAAGCGACATTCCAGCTGGAAAAGCGCTCGTGTCATTTATCATGCAGCTTTACAGCGCAACGTACTGCAGGTGATTGATGTGCAGTCGGTTAGGGAAGCTTTAGGACAACAAAGACACGCAAGAGCCAAGATGGAGTATGAAATTTAAAGGGTGGAAAAGTAAGACTGATTATGTTTATTTTGCATTTATGAAAAAAAAAAAAAAAGATCAACATACCTCTTCAACATCCTCATCCAGTTGTTCATTTGGGTCGATCTCTCTAACCAGGTCCTGGAGCTTCTTCTTACTGAGCACCTGGAAAAGGAAGCAGAGAAATTCATTCATTCATTCACTTCAAACGTGGCAATGACAACATCATGTCTTTTGGTCCATTTGAAATTGTTTATGTTGTTGCTTGACTTTTTCAATTTCATGAAAAGTAGACAGAGATGTTCCGATACCAAGTTGGACTCCTACCTAACCTGGTGCAGAAATAATGTTACATTTCCTTTTCATTGGTGACCAGCTAGAATAGGCACGATAACTTCCTGACATTAGCTGTCATGATTTGTTTTGGTCAAGCATTGCATATAATCCTTTAAAGCATTGGTTCTCAAAGTGCGGCCCGGGGGCCAATGGCGGCCCGCAGAAACATTTCTGGCGGCCCCTCAATGAATTACAGTTGATAGTTTTAATCCAGGAGCTACTAAGCTTGTTAAATGTTTATTGGACATTACTGGATACAGACCAATAAGTGTAAACTGTACAACTGTATTTACTATGTCATCAAATTTCGGATGACACAGTGACACAGTATAGTATGACGTTTTTGTCAAATTTTGGACCGACGTTTTTTGAAAAAAATTGTCAAATTTGGGACCGCATGTATGTAATTTTTGTCAAATTTTGGACCGAAATTTTATTTGCAAAAAATTGTCAAATTTGGGACAGCATGTTTGTCATTTTTGTCAAATTTTGGACAGAAATTTTGTTTGCAAAAAATTGTCAAATTTGGGACCGCATATGTAATTTTTGTCAAATTTTGGACCATTTTTTTTTAAAAAAAGGTCAAATTTGGGACGACATAGTTATTACAAATGGGATTTCTTTCCGTTTTTTTTTCCCTTTGGTGGCCCTCAGTCCAATGTTGGGTTCCTAAATTGGCCCTCAGGTATCAAAACTTTGAGAACCCCTGCTTTAAAGAGAGAAAGAGTGACATTAGTGCAGCAAAGCAGCAGAGGTATCCATGACTGACTGACCTGAGATCCTTCTGGACTAGTCCTGCCAGCAGGCCCAGGGCCCCCCATTACTTTGACAGCCGTTGTGGTGCTGTTTGCCATGTTGGTGGCCACAGGAACAGTCGAGGGTCTCTGGAGTTTCACGATCGGTTGAAGAGTTGCGTCTCACTGAGTACGTGTCTGCGAGTGACAGTCCAAGGTGGGCACTGGTGCGGTGCGTTATCCTATGACAGCGCGTGTCTAAATCTGTGGCAAAATCAACACAACATATCAGTGACGTGAGCCGTTCTTACAGTTTTAATGAAACATATCACATTCTTTTGTCGTATACATCAAAGGTCCAAACCATAAAAATGCTCAGCAGCAGACTGGACGTTGCTTTGTTGACAAAAGCCAGACTCAATGCTTTGCAATGATATGATAATAGCAAATCTTCGGTCACTGGACAGGCGTCCTATTCAGAGTCCTTTGATGACTTTGAACAAAACTGCCATGAAAGAGTGTATTGGCCTGGAACAAAGGAGGATATTCCTTTGATGTGAAACCACAGCCGATGAAAGAAATCTCTTAATTTAAGGAACGTCTGTCTGTCTGTTATTCATAAAACTGTTAAACGGGTCCCTTGCAGGTAAAGGTAATTTGCTAAGGGCACCAATGTGTGCAGTGCAGTAGAAATGAGCCAGATAAACAAGTCACTTCCAGTGTGTGCGGCTTGGTAGAAATACTGCACTAGTTGAGCCTCTTGTTTTTACACTAGATTGCAGAATTGTAATATTAAATTTTTCATACGTTTAAACGTCTAAATATGCTAATTTTGTCTATACTTTAGATATAATGTGTAGCTGTCGCTAAGGTAGCACCTTGTATTTCATTGGGTACAAAAACACTGCGCTTAAATTGTGTATTTTATTCTTCTACAGTGTGTTGAAGAAACCTATAGAAAAAAAATGACGTTTTTAAACTTCCCCTTTAAACTCATTGCAACTCTAGTCTGTACCCACAGGTTTTTGAATGGACACAAATCCTGTTTGCTAAATGCTAAACTACATCAGCACACACAAGTACCGATGTCCTAAATCAACGCTGTGGTACATAGTCGTTACGATAAAGGATTAATCTAATTAAAACACAAACATAGCACTTGAATCCATTTAGTGTCCGTGTCCCTTCGACAAATACGGCGACCGTCGCGGACACTGTTTGCTAAAAACAATAGCCGCTATCGAAGCTATGGCGTTAGCCGGACATGCTACTGTAGCAGCTAATCCATCTTCGCGGCTCTGTGCGGACTCGCATCTTCAATTAACGCCTTAAATGTGCAACTCACCCGATAAAACGAACACTATCTGTCCATGTCCGCGGTAGAGATGACAGTAATGTCCGAGTTTGAGTGAGAAAAACCCGCTTTCACTGCCTCTAGAACAGCTCGCGGTGCTACTACGATCGACGATATTTTTTTTCTCCCCCCCCCAATACTTCCGCTTTCTTCACAACCATTTCCGGTGGGAACACATCGGCTCTTCTCTGCCACCTGCTGGTTGTTTCCTCGACTTACACTAGTAGGATTCAAGGGGGGACGGCATGAAACCCAGGAACCCAAGACATCTTAATCAAAATGTTTCATAATTTGATGAAAAATGAATGTATTAATATCAAAAAACTGACATTTATTTTAAATTGCATCAATAATAGTGTGGACAACTGTAATTAAAAATTCGTACCAGGAGCCGTTTCATGCCACTGCCATTTGTGGCTCGGGCCCTAACAAGTGGTTCTCAAAGTGCGGCCCGGGGGCCCAATGGCGGCCCGCAGAAACATTTCTGGCGGCCCCGCGATGAATTACAGTTGATAGTTTTAATCCAGGAGCTACTAAGCTTGTTAAATGTTTATTGGACATTACTGGATACAGACCAATATGTGTAAACAAAAATACTGGGTATTTACCTGGTTTCTATATGGTAAATTTTAGTGTATTATTGGGTTATAAGCTGGTAATAAGCAGGTAGCTACAGCCCCCAATTACTATTTACCCAGTAAATATATGGTAACAGAAATGTGTTACTTGGTATTAACCTGTAATTAGAAGGTAAGAACAATGGCCAAAATACTGGGTAATTACCCAGTAAATTATAAAGCGTTATTATATTATAGTTAAATTACTTAACGCTAAACTGTAGAACTGCAGTCTGGTCATTAAAATGATTACAAATGGGATTTCTTTCTGGTTTTTTTTCCTTTGGCGGCCCTCAGTCCAATGTTGGGTTCCTAAATTGGCCCTCAGGTATCAACACTTCGAGAACCCCTGACATAAATCAAATGAATCCAAACAATTACGATTAAAAAAAAAACACACATACTAAAAGAAAAAAATGTCTGTGTTTGTTTAGTTTAATTTAGGAAAAAACACGTTTGGGGAAAACGACAAAACAAGAATTTAGACTCTGTAACAGCTTCATATTTGGCAGGTGTTGCTCAATTTGAGATGATCTAAGCGTGAGAGCGCAAAACGCTTAAACTAAGTAGTAATTTCATACTTGAGAGTCACTCGGTGTTACTGTAAACACAGTAAAGCAGTGAAAGCGTCTCTGACTCTCTTTCACTTCAGGTTCCAGTTAACAGCACTAGCGGGACAAAGGTCGCAGAAATGAAGCGTAAAAAAAGGCGTTTGTTTGCTTGCTCGGCGTTTGATATCAAGCCCGGGGGGGAATTTCAGAACCAAAACGTGTCAGAACTTTCTTCCACTTCCACAGAAACGCTGGCCTCAACAACAACAACAACAACATACACTCAGGCTGGAAACATGACAGGTCTGACTTCCCCCAGAGACTGATGACACGCTGCTTCACGATTGGAGCATTTTTTTTTTTTTTTTTTTTTTTTAATGTAACTCACATCAATAATAATCCAAAATAATTCACACTTCTATTCAGATTACTATAAATCTAATAGAGTAAGACTTATTATTATTCAGCTGTAGGTTGAGTTTTTTTTTTCCTCTTTGTGCTTTCATGATCTCGACTCCACTTCCTGGAAAAAAAAACGAAAACACATGAAAGCCACACCCCCGCTGCCTTTGAGAGATAAATAGTGAGCAAACTTTCATTTCAGATTAGACCGCAGCAGCATTTATTATACTGAACATTGCACTTATACTGAGCTCTTTTTTTCTTCTTCATAACTGAAAGGATTTACAGACATGAAACGACTCCTGCTTGTTGCTCTGGTCGCCCTGATCCAGGCCAGTTATGGTAAATAATAAGCTTTCACTTTTATTTTGCTTCCACTCACGTTGGAGGAGTTTGTTGACGGTCACATTGTGGGGTCTCGCTGTTCTTCATTATAACTTTTAAGGTGAAGACATGGTTGGGTTAAGGTTAGGGTTAGTTAGGTCGGCGAGTATTTATGGGTTAGACTAGAGTAAGTCTCCAGGGAAATCAAACCAGGAAACCAGCCTTGTGTGTGTGCTCTTGTGTGCGTCTGGTCTTACAACTTTAGGGGCTTTTTGAGGTTTAAGACCTGCTTTTAGGATTAGGACTAGAATTAGATTTACGTTAGGGTGTGTGTGTGTGTGTGTGTGTGTTGTAGTATCTTGTTGCAGGACAAAAACAAATGTAAACGTATGATATTTTGTCTGGTACTCACAACTTTAAAGGACTTTTAAAGGAGTTAGGTTAAGTTTCGGTTAAGGGTTAGGGTTAGGCATGTCGATGCGATGATTACGATTAACTGAAGTGGCTCTGGCATTGTCTGTGAAGAATGTGTGTGTGTGTGTGTGTGTGTTCTTGTACTTGCGGCATACTGAGGACCAGTGAGGGTTTTTAACCAACAAAGAGAGGTCATTTTTACAGAGTGAGGACATTTTGGCCGGTCCTCACTTTGTTTTCATTGAAATCACTTCCTTAGGTTGCTATAACATGCTATACTCAATTTGTCAAAAAAAAAAAAAAAAAAAAAAAAATTTGGACGACATAGTATAGTATGACGTTTTTGTCAAATTTTGGAGCAAAAATTTTGGGTCAAATTTTTTTTTTCAAATTTTGGACGACATAGTATAGTATGTTTTTGTAAAATTTGGACCAAACATTTATTTTTTAATTGTGGTCGACATAGTATAGTATGACGTTTTTGTCAAATCTTTGCCCAATTTTTTTTTTCAAATTTTGGACGTCATAGTTTTGTATTATGTTTTTGTAAAATTTTTGACCAAAAAGAAAAAAAAAAAAAGAAAATCGAAAACGTTTTCCATCCCTTTTTGCTCTGGGGCTCCACCTGCAGACATTTTATGGTACTGCAACCAGTAGTTCTTTGTAGATGTCATTCATGAAGTAGATATTTGATAAAGATAAGTGAAAATGCTGGTCCTCACTTTGTCAGCAACCCAGTCCTCAGTATGCAGCAAGTACAAGAATGTGTGTGTGTGTCTTTAGTGACGTGCTTCCCCCTGCCAGTTTCACGGTTTGGACGAAAACAGGAAGTCTTAGTGACATTATTGACAGACTCTCTATGATCAGTTAAAAGTTTTTTTATATATATATGTACTGTGTGTTTGTGTGTGTGTGTGTGTGTGTGTGTGTGTAGAGGTCAACCACATATTCAGCCCCTTACTGGGAAGAACCCATCAGCTTGAAAGTGTTTGTATGTGTGTGTGTGTGTGCTCGTCGCAGTAAATCTTCCCCTGAGGTGAAAGACAAATTGGCTCCGCTGTCACTCCTGAAAAGTGGAAGAACCTGCTGGTCGTGTGGTCGTGGTGACATTGAAAGTATTGGCACTTTTCCAGCAGGAGCCCGGAACAAACAGCAGGAAGAAGGAGGGCTTGTTTTCAAAAGTGCTGCTAACCAGAAACAGCAGTTTGGGTCCCCGGTGTGGGTCAACATGTCCTCTTCCTCCTCCTCCTCCTCCTCCTCCAAAATCCATTCATGTTGTGATCAATAACCCACGTCTGTAATCTCTCTCCACGTGCAGCCACTTTGCTCATTAAAGGGCCGAGTCAGCCGGTTCTGGAGGGAGAGAGCGTCACGCTGGAGTGTTTGTACTCGGACTCCGAGCAGAACATCAGCCAGGTCTACTTTGAGGTCTACTCCAGGGTGAGTGGATGTGTGCGATTGGAGAAAAAACAGGAACAGAGAGATTCTTTTGAATTGCACTCCTCTTTCACCAGTTTAAATCATTGTTTGCCAAGTTGCTTTATTATAAGTCGTCAGCTTGACGAAGTGACTCATTTAGAACCCGTATCTCTAACACCCAATATCATTTTCAGTTGGTAAACAAAGTATTACATTTTTATTTATTTTTTAAATTTGTTCATCTAGATCAGGGGTTCTCAAAGTGTTGATACCTGAGGGCCAATTTAGGAACCCAACATTAGACTGAGGGCCGCCAAAGGGAAAAAAACGAAAAAAGAACACGGAAAGAAATCCCATTTGTAATAACTATGGCGTCTCAAATTTGACAAAACCGACATACTATACTATGTCGTTCAAAATTTTAACATTTCTGGGGGGAAACGTTTTTGGTCCAAAATTTGACTAAAAGCGTTGTACAATACTATGCTGTCCCAAATTCGACAATTTTTTTCAAAAAGAAATTTGGTCCTAAATTTGACAAAAATTTCATATATGCCGTCCCAAATTTGACTTTGTTTTTCCAAAAAATGTTGGTCCAAAATTTGACAAAAACGTCACACTATACTATGTCGTTAAAAATTTTAGGGGAAAAAAGTTTTTTGTCCAAAATTTGACAAAAACGTTGTACAATACTATGTCGTCCCAAATGTGACAATTTTTTGGGGAAAAATTTAAATGCCAAAATTTGACAAAAACGTCATACTATACTGTGTCACTATGTCATACGAAATTTGATGACATAGTAAATACAGTTGTACAGTTTACACTTATTGGTCTGTATCCAGTAATGTCCAATAAACATTTAACAAGCTTAGTAGCTCCTGGATTAAAACTATCAACTGTTATTCATTGCGGGGCCGCCAGAAATGTTTCTGCGGGCCGCCATTGGCCCCCGGGCCGCACTTTGAGAACCAATGATCTAGATGAATCACGATCAAAAGTTAGATTTTCTTCTAATGACTAAATGAATGAGTAAGCAGACAGTGTGTGCATTTCAGATACCATTGTTTAATTATATCTTTCTTTTTTAAACACAGAACTATGTGATTTCAAAGAAACTCAGGCTACGTTTACACTAGCTGGATATTTTCTTCCCTCCGTTTTCCAAACTAACTTTGTGCACACATCGTCGTTTTCAAAATCATCATCATTTTTTCGTTTCTATTAACCCGCATAAATATGCTGCCGAGAGCCGTCATAACTACTAAAACATAAAAACTACATAAAACTAATAAACTGAGTTTTTCCAAAATCTTGTGTGTAATTAAGTCTCTGTTTTTTAAAATACCCGTGCTAGTGTAAACGTAGCCTAAAAAAACAGAACAGCGTCACATGCCCCATAACCTTTATGACCAGGGTACATTTGTATTAACAACTATGTAAATATCACATGAATCACGTGTGAGAAATAAAACAGGGAAAGACAGCTGCATTTGAACGGCACTCCTCTTTTTTTTTTACCAATGAATTATTGCTTTAAACAGTGTTTCCCAAATCACTATATAAATCATGACATTAAGCACAAATTTGTGCTTAATGTAGCGACTCATTCAGGCCCATAATATCTCTAGCCCCCGCGTATAATTTTGCATTGGTAAACGAATGGATTTCCAAGAGATTATCCTACGAAAAATCCAACGACACGAGCGTGTGCACCCGCGCTCCGGGGAAAAAAGTGCGAGTGAGTTCGGCGAACGGACGATCTTCCATTTCTCAGTTATCACGGAGATTTTTCAGGTTTCTACCTCGCGTTATGGTTATGGTGACGGGTCGGGTTAGAGAAAGGGACAGTTAGGGTTAGGGGATAGAGCGCATCGTCACGTGACCGCGGCTCTGGTTGCGAAAATGACGCGCGGAAGCGTACGAAAACGGCGTGCGCTACTTTTTCGTAGCTTTCAGTATATGAATCTTTCATGAGAATAAGCTGTCGCAGGATAAATCGGTAGAAAGCGGATGTTATTTAAAACGTATATACAGATAAACGTTAACTTAGGCTAGCTTTACACGGCAACGATCTGAACACAAATCGCAAAAATGGCGTTTTTTCCCGGGTTTAGACGAGCGTCTTTGGGTGGAATTCTTTTGCACGGAGACGCAAAAGTGTGTGAAATTTGATGTAGTGTGCATGCCAGGTGGCTAGGTGGCGCTGTGAAGCACTGTCGTACAACAACACCAGGAGCGCACGCATGCGCCGAAACGTCCTTCTACTTCTCTCTAGTAGCGCGAAGTAGCAGCTAAGGTGACTTGGATCTGACGTCAACGGCGTACGGGAGGGATAGCCAGCGTGAGCAGCTCAGAGCGCACTTTTGCGTTTTTCAACCCTTTAGACGGGAACGTGACGACGGAGCGTTTCTAAGATTTCCACTCTGGAGGGCGGCTTTATTTTTTTTGCGTTTTTAAGCCCCAAAAACAACGTCGCCGTCTAAACGAAAGGCACATCTGATTTAAATATTTTGTCGTTTACACCCGGGAGCGTTGTCGTGTAAAGCACAGCCTAAAAGGCACGAAAAATTCTGCTAATCCCCCGTTTGGGGGACCCAGAAACCTACCGACCTTACTGTAGTCTTTGGGACGCGCTGGTTTCAGATGATATAAAAATGTACAGTGATTTAATGACTCGTGAATCATTTTTTACGATGTTTTTTATTTGCAGAGTGACGCACACACACTCTATAACCTTTTATAATCACGCAGTGTGCGAGAAAAACAGGCAAAGACGGATGTGTTTGAAACTGCACTCTTCTTTTATCAGTGACCAGTAAAAGTTAAAAGGTTAAAAACGCCCCAAATTTCCTTGGCGACCCCGCGACCCATCTGTGGGTCCTCCTGACCCAGTCTTTGGCAAACAGTGGTTTAAAATAAGATTTTGAAAACAATGTGTCATGATTTAATGACTCTTGTAAGATTGGGGAAAAACAAAAATGTGTGTACACACGCACTGCGTCACACGCCCTGTAACCTTTATAACCTGAATGCATGCGTGTTATCTGCCTCTGTATGAACACAAACAGCTCTATGTAAATGTCACAGGGAGCAGCTGATAGTGCTGAGAGCTTTAGCACACACAATAATCCCATTTTCGTTTACTTATCAGACAATAAGGACAAAACACAAACTTTATTAAAAAGAAATAAGCAGTTTTGTTTGTTACCATAAACTACAGATGGGAGGTTGTGAAATGTTTAATTTAATAATCGGGTTAAAAATGACTCAAAATAAGTTGATTGTGGTGATTTTCCATTGCTGGGATAATAATTATTGTGAATGACGACTATATTTATTTATTTTTCACCCGTCCATTATCTACTGCTTTATCTTCTACATGAGGGTCAAGGGTCGAGAATCTCAGCTGACATTTGGGCGATTGGTGGTGTACACGCTGGACCAGGCCAACCGTGCGACCTGTTTATTAATTTTTCTTTTTAATAATAATATTTTATACGGAGCCCCCGAAGTGACATGAAAAAAATAAAATAATAATATATATATATATTTTTTAAATCTCGAGTTTCAAAGTCGAGATCTCAAGTTTCCCAAAAATTTTTTTTTTTTTTATCTTTTTCCCATTTTTTTTAAACTTCCTAAAAATTGGAGAAAAATTGGAAACTTCAAAAAAAATTTTTTTTTTTTTTTTTTCGTCATTTTTTTTTTCTCTCATGTCACTTCAGGGGCTCTGTAATTTTACACGAACGACTTGAAAGTCTCACCAAAATTCCATGTCATTAACTTTGAAGTACCCTGAGAAGGACGCACCAGTTTTTCCAGTCATTCTAGGACCTTATGAACAGTAACGACCTTGTATAGCAGAAACTGCACGCCTCTGAAACAAAATCACTTTATTTATTTTGTCTACCCCTCGTGCGCGATTGTGCTTTGTCGAACCTGCTTGTCGAGACGCTTTTTTGGCAGAAATGGAGAAATGAGATAGCGAGAATAAACATTTGTCACTGTAATAAAAACAATAAAAGAGCAGGAAGAATCTCCTGGATGTACGTGGCAATATCTAAAACGTAAGTGACAATAAATAATAATAATAAAAAAGCAGATAAAGCACCTGCTTTTCCTTCCATAATTGTCATAAAAACACACCAGAATGTCGTCGTAACCCAGAAACAATCTGCAACGCATGACCTCCGACACTGAAAGAAAATAGGTTGTTTGAATTGTATTGATTATTCGCCCCAAATCGTCCCCGATACACCACATGTGTCAAACTGAAGGCCCGGGGAGCCAGATGTGGCCCGCCAAGTCATTTTATGTGGCCCACGAGTGATTAATTGGTCTTAAAAATATGCGCGTTGACCATAAACTACATTTCCCACAATGCACAGCGATTGCGTTACCCGCAAAGTGACGGCATCATCACCGCGGACTGGGTTACATCGATAATGCATCAATATGTGTAACTTGAATAAGTAATAAAGTTATTTAGCAACATGTTACCTTTTATTTTACATTATATTTGGTTACATTTAGTTACATTTATTCTGTATGACAGTTACATCTTGGCCCTTTGAGGGTCACCATTATACTGATGAATATACAAATGTAACATTTCTCCCAGTTGGCAAGAAAGTAAAATCCAGAGGTGGAAAAAGTACTAAAATATTGTACTCAAGTAAAAGTACCAATACTTTTGATGAAATATTATTCGAGTAGAAGTAAAAAGTAGTTCATTTGAAATGTACTTTAAGTAAAAGTTACTTGAGGGTTGTAATCCAAAACTATTTTGGAGATCACGCTACCAGTCACTTTTTCCAGACTAACACACCTGGATCATGTGATTCATAGTCCGATTGAAGCAGGTGAATAAACACGTTAGTCCGACTAAGGTCAGTCTTAGTCGGACTAACACACCTGGATCAATTACGTCACTTTTTTTTGTTCTGGTGTATATTTCCCCCCCCCCGTAGGTCTTCATTCATTGTGCTGAATTATTATTATTTTTTACTTGGTAACTGATAGGATTTATAAAGTAACTAAGTACAATACTTGAGTCGATACGTACTCGAGTAAAATACAAAATCCTGATTTTATTTAAATTGTACTTAAAAAAATACAAAATTCACAAAAAAAAAGTAGTAAATAGTAACTTGAGTAAATGTATTTCGTTACTTTCCACCTCTGGTGGAAAATTTTCCTGGGAGACTGGCTGAAAACGTTTTATCTTCATAAAGCTGAATAAAAGTGACTCAGTTCTTTCTTTCTTTCTCACTCTCTCTCCTCACCAGTACATACAGAGCTGGCGTCCGGTGTACGAGCGATCGTGGTGTTTCTTCTCGATGCTGACCGAGCGCAAGGCCAACAGCCTGGTGCTGTCCATCCCCCACGCGGCGCGCTACAACGAGGGCCCTTACCGCTGCGTGTCGTACGCCGAGAACGCGACGGCGCCGGACAACTCCACCGAGCCGCTGGCCTTCAAAGTGCACTGTGAGTGATAGTGAGGAGCTGAAACAATGAGGTCAAAGAGCGTTCTGCAGAAATACGACAACAGCAGCCGAGATAAATACAGCACGTGTCCTGCAAATTAGATACAGTTTGTTAAACTTTCTAATATATAAACCCAATGTCAAACAGTCTCGGGGGAGAAACCTTGTAATTGTCCTCGTATTTCCAACAAACCAAATGGTAGACAATCTTTTCAGACACTGTGGACACAACTTTCCTCTACGTGAGACATCGAAAAACACATTCAAACTTGATAACACAAGAAATCTTTAAGCTTTATGCCATTGGTTCTCAAAGTGTGGCCCGGGGGCCCAATGGCGGCCCGCAGAAACATTTCTGGCGGCCCCCGCAATGAATTACAGTTGATAGTTTTAATCCAGGAGCTACTAAGCTTGTTAAATGTTTATTGGACATTACTGGATACAGACCAATAAGTGTAAACAAAAATACTGGGTATTCACCTGGTGAATTTTAGTGTATTATTGGGTTATAAGCTGGTAATAAGCAGGTAGCTACAGCCCCCAATTACTAGCTATTTACCCAGTAAATATATGGTAACAGAAATGTGTTACTTGGTATTAATCTGTAATTAGAAGCTAAGAACAATGGCCAAAATACTGGGTAATTACCCAGTAAATTATAAAGCGTTATTATATTAACGCTTAAATAACATTATATTAACGCTTATATTACTTAAAGGGATACTTCACTGATTTGCTGATGTGGCTTTGTATCGCTAAATGATGTATTGTATTTTAAACATTTTGCTTCCCTCCCTCAGTTTTTCACTTGAGTTGTTAAAAAAAATCTGTTTTCCATTTTCAAAATTTGCCCTACTGTGATGCGAAACGCGTCGTTTGACTCACAGTAGGGCACATTTGGATAAGGGTAAACAGATTTCTTTACATGTCAGGCAAAAACTGAGGGAGGGAAGTACATTTTCTAAAAAAATACTGCTACTACTCCAGCAATACAAAGCCACATTCAAATCGGTGAAGTATCCCTTTAACGCTAAACTGTAGAACTGCAATCTGGTCATTAAAGTTATTACAAATGGGATTTCTTTCTGGGTTTTTTTCCCTTTGGCGCCCCCTCAGTCAAATGTTGGGTTCCTAAATTGGAACCTCAGGTATCAAAACTTTGAGAACCCCTGCTTTATGCAATGCAGCCAGCAAAACAAAGCAACGGCCGAAGTCGAGCAGATCCACTGAACAGAGCGATCCATGCTATAGGAGTAGTACAAGCAAATAATGTGCTGGGAGTTTGGGGTTTAATGTATGACGCATAATTACATGAAATTGCGTCCGCGTCCTATTATCGGCGTCCTCCGTCTTCTTAGTGGCTGTCAAATGGACAGATTGTAATGCGGTTTGATAAGCTCTTCAGATCTATGGGGGGGGGGATCAATAAGAGGCAAAAGACTGGAATGGACAGCGGAGGAGAGAGAGGCCAGCAGTTAGACGGTTAGACGTAGGGCATTTATTGAGATGGAGGAGAAAGTGAGTCATTATTCACAACAATGCCTCTCTAAAGACTTCGATGAAGATGAAACCTATTATCATTAGTATCGATTTTGCCTGGAACGGCCTGTTCCACTAGGGGGTGGAGGGGGAGGGGGGAGGGGGCATTCATACTTGGGGCCTGTACAGTATGTTCAAATGTTGCAAAACAATGCAAAACATAATGTCAATTTATTCAGTCATGCACCTGACTCTTAAAAGAGAGTGTATATCTCTATAGCTGCAACTCAGGATTATTTTCATAATCAATTAATCTGTTGATTATTTTCACAAGTAATCGAATAATCGTTTGGTCCATAAAATGTATATGGATATGCATATATCCATATACATTTGGACACACATATATATATATATATATATATATATGTGTGTGTGTGTATATATATGTATATGTATATATATGTATACGTGTATATATATATATATATACATATATATGTATATATAATAGGATAAATATAGTTTGTAAAGAGCATTTTTTGGACATCTTATTCTCAGCATCTCATACGCATTTGTACGGAGCCCTCGAAGTGACATGAGAAAAAAAAAAGATGAAAAAAAAAAATGAAATCTCGAGTTTCAAAGTCGAGATCTCGAGTTTCCCAAAAAAAGTAAAAAAAAAAAAAAAAATTAAACATTTTTTTTCATATTTTTTTGGGAAACGCGTCATTTTTTTTTTTTTCTCATGTCTCACTTCGGGAGCTACGTACATTTGTGTCTTAAAAGATATATATATATATATATATACATATATACATATATATATATATATTAGGGTTAGTCTCGATCTCGAGTTTCAAAAAAAAAGAAAAAATAATTGAATTTTTTTTTCATAATCTTTGAAAACTTCAGTTTCTTTTGACTGCCACCCGCTCAAACATTTTCAATTGAACCATGTTTTTTCAGCACCTTGGACAGCACTTTTTGGAAACTCAAGATCTCCACAAAAAAGGTTAGGGTTAGACTCGATCTCGAGTTTCAAAAAAAAAAACTCTTTTTCTTTTGACTGCCAGCCGCTCAAACATTTGAATTTTTGAATTTTGAATTTTGAATTTTTTGGGAAACTCGAGATTTCAATTTTTTTATTATTTTTTTTGTCTTTTTTTTTGTTTTTCTCATGTCACTTCGGGGGCTCCGTATATTTTTTTAGTTGAAAATCGAGAAAAAATTTTTTTTCAGTTTATCGCATTAAATAAGCTTCCCTCATTCTCTCTACATTTTAGACATGGGAGAGCTGTCACTGTCCAGGGAAGGCTACGCCAGGTACCTGGGTGTCCCACAGGAGCTGAAGGTGCATCCAGGGGATGATGTGGTGCTGACGTGCTCTGCCAGCTCTTCAGAGAAGCCAAGCTACTTCTGGCACAAGGAGGTGAGGCAGCCTCTGGAGTGTGTGCACCGAGGCAGTTTTCCTCATTATGCTTTTGGATGTACTTGTCATCCAAAAAGCCACCCCACTCTCCCTCTCCTCCTTTCAGCGTGACCTCTTTATTTTTGTATCCATCTTCTTCCAGGTCTCTCGTGGCTTTGTTCGAAACATATCCTCTCAACTTAAACACACACTCTCTCCCTGACTTTCTTAAGCTGCTCGTTTCGCTGCCTTCCATCTTCCTCGCTGTATTCAAAGTGACCTGTCGGCTTACAGGCCCATGCACCTCTCGCTGGGGGATTGCGGCTTGTCCACTTACGGAGGATTAATAGTTTAATGAGGTCTAGACAAGAGCCAGTCAACCTTAAAACAATTATGTGGGGGGGGGAGATTTCTAATGATTTTATTCAATCGGGCTCTTCGCTGAGCTAAGGAAGCCTCGCCCGGGGGGAAATTAAGACAACTCGGTGTGTAAAATGCTATTGTGACAACTGCGGTGTATAGGACAAGAACAGAGTCGATGAGTCGGGAGATTCACTTTGAACGTGTCATCGAAAATCACCGCCGCTGCCACGAGCAGGTAACGGACGCGGCGAAGCTACAATAATGCAGCGACGAGGACATCATGGGAATTGGCCGACATAACGGCTGAGTTTCCTCCTTTGTTATTCTTCTTTAGAAGTTAGCTGGAGGCGGTTAATGCGCTTGTTAAAGGGTCACAGTTAATCCTGGTTTTAAATGGGCTTACAAGTGCAAATCCAATTGTGTGGACTTTATATACGGCTAATAGTCTTGAACGTGATTGTGTGTAAGTGCTTCACGGTTTTCATTTTGAGGGACAGCAACAGTTGGTGGATGATTTTTCTGAAATGTTTTTTTAAATGATTTACTTATCTTCAAAGAGAGAATTCAGAACTTTTATTCTGAAAAAATATGAAATGATTCAAAGAGATTCTGTATTTGCTTGATGAATGCTGTTGAAAAATGTGATGAATGCTGTTGCTGTTATTGAAATCACTTCCTTAGGTTGCTATAAAATGCTATACTCAATTTGTCAAAAAAAAAAAAAAAACACATTTTGGACGACATAGTATAGTAAGACGTTTTTGTCAAATTTGGGACCAAAAATTTTTGATCACATTTTTTCATTTTTTTTGGTCGACAGTATAAGTATGATGTTTTTGTGAAATTTTGGACCAACATTTTTTTTTCAAAATTGTTTTCAACTTTTGGATGACATAGTATAGTATGATGTTTTTGTCAAATTTGGGACCAAAAAATTTGGGTCAAATTTTTTTTTTCAAATTTTGGACGACAGAGCATAGTATGACGTTTTTGTCAAATTGTGGACCAAAAAATTTGGGTCAAATTTTCTTTTCATATTTTTTGGGGAAACGCGAGATTTCAAAGATTTAAAAAAAAGTTTTTTCGTAATTTTTCTTTTTTTCTCATGTCACTTCGTGGGCTCCGTACATTTGTGTCTTAAAAGAGTCTTCATAACGAATTGGTTAAACACAACAACAAAACACATTAGAGCTGAAGATAAAAGTAAAAGTTTACTCAGACTGACGTGTTTACGGGACAATAAGAAAAGAGTAATTGTTTTAGTCCGACTAAAATCGAACTTTTAACATGAATGTAAACACATGTAGTTGCTGGAGCTTCATTTTTTGTCTTCCTGCAACTGGTTTTGTTTCCAGTGTGTTTATAACCATTGGCAATGGGAATTGTTTTTAAAATGTATAGCCACTAATAATTGTGTGAAGGAGACTTTACAGTCTGCGTGACTGGCAGCTTCCTCGCCTGGAGCTCATGACTCACTCTATCAATGTGTCTGCAGGTGTATTTACATACTTCACAAGACCTCTAGAAACCAGAAGTGACACATAAAACAAAAATTTTTGATCAAATTTTTTTATTTTTTTTGGTCGACAATATAAGTATGATGTTTTTGTCAAATTTTGGACCGAAATTATTTTTTCAAAATTGTTTTCAACTTTTGGATGACATAGTATATAGTATGACGTTTTTGTCAAATTCTGGACCAAAAAATTTGGGTAAAATTTTTTTTTTCACATTTTGGACGACATAGTATAGTATGACGTTTTTGTCAAATTTTGGACCAACATTTTTTTTGTCAAAGATTTTTTTTAAATTTTGGACGACATAGTATATAGTACGACGTTTTGGTCAAATTTTGGACCAACAATTTTGGGTCAAATTTTTTTTTTTAATCTTGGACGACAGTATTGTATGACGTTTTTGTCAAATTTTGGACCAAAAAATTTGGGTCAAATTTTTTTTTTCATATTTTTTTAGGGAAACGCGAGATTTCAAAGATTTAAAAAAAAGTTTTTTCGTCATTTTTTTTTTTTCTCATGTCACTTCGTGGGCTCCGTACAATTGTGTCTTAAAAGAGTCTTCATAACGAATTGGTTGAACACAACAACAAAACACATTAGAGCTGAAGATAAAAGTAAAAGTATACTCAGACTAACGTGTTTACGGGACAATAAGAAAAGAGTAATTATTTTAGTCCGACTAAAATCGAACTTTTAACATGAATGTAAACACATGTAATTCCTGGAGCTTCATTTTTTTTCTTCCTTCAACTGGTTTTATTTCCAGTGTGTTCATAACCATTGGCAATGGGAATTGTTTTTAAAATGTATAGCCACTAATAATTGTGTGAAGGAGACTTTACAGTCTGCGTGACTGGCAGCTTCCTCGCCTGGAGCTCATGACTCACTCTATCAATGTGTCTGCAGGTGTATTTACATACTTCACAAGACCTCTAGAAACCAGAAGTGACACATAAAACAAATGTTTGACGGAGTGTGTTTAGGTGTGTGTGTGTGTGGCCCACTTTTATATTTGACAAGAAAGGATATGGTACAGGAAGTTGCATCAGAATGACAGACGGTCACTGTGGACACGTCGGGGCCCCTGGTAATGACAGCTAGGATAGAGGCAGAAACGCTCCACTGCTTTAGGAGCCAGTGGATTTGCATACAAAATGCTGCTTTGGCCAGACCTGTCCTTTATGGGAAATCCTCTTAATTCCAATCCATTCAAATTGAAATAGACTTTCTTGGCAGGAGCTGTGGCTCTCAGAAGCCAAATCATTTGCATGGTGTAATTTTTTTTTTAAAACTCCATTCTTCACATTTGTTTGTTTTCCAATCCAAAGGCCTGTTTATTTGTTTCCTCCCATGTTGGGATCTGTCTCGTAACAATGCTGATATTCTGTGTGTCCACAATTCATCCCTCTCCCTCTTGCCATCTCATTACAAGTTGTGTTAACAATGTGTTGCAGCAGCAGCAGCGTTGTGTGTAGATGATGGTGTTATTTATCTGGGTTATTGGCTCGTGTTGTATTCACTCACTGGGATTACTGCCCAGGTAAATACGCTCCGTCTTCCTGTCTCTGTCCCAATGTTACCGCCTTTAGAGACGGCGCAATACATCGTATTGTTGCACATTGCGATGAAAAAGCACTCGGAGTAAGTTGATAGTGGTGAATTTGTATAGTTGGGGTAATCCTGAAGTGGAAAAAACATCACTATTATTTCATGTGAGTGTGGTCCTAGTGATTTTGAAGTGCCATAGAGGGCCAGTCATTCCAGAACCTCATGATTTATAATGATTACTATCACAATATTTTCATGAATCACAGTTATTTAGATCAGGAAAAATCATATTTACATTGTTCACTGTGTTAATTCATGTCTTGCGATCTTATCATTCCATGCCCGATCTTCAGTCTCTCGGTTTCCCCCCCGTCTATTTCGTTGTCTTTATTTGTTCCTCTCAGTTTCTTGCTTCCCTGCTGCACTTGTCAAATATGACAGATGTGTATGTTTTCCTCTCCGACTCGCTCTTTTACCAGTAAGGGTTGTTTATTCTCCATCTCTTTTCCGTTCTCAGCAGATCACACTTTTACCTTTCTACTGACGCGGCCCTCATTCATATTTGTTTCCCGCTCACTTAGGGCCTGATTTACTAAAACTTTGCGCGTGCAAAAACGTGCGCAAACTGGGGCAAAAATAGCTCTCGCAATCCATTTAGGGGTCTTGCCTTAAAGCGGATCTAGACCGGAAGTTCCAATTAACGTTTTTTTTTTAAGTGTGTATCTGCGTCATAACCTTGTTTATGAAGCCCTGAAGGTTCTAAACAAACAGTTCAGCCACTGCTGAGAACGCTGTGTTTTATTGTAATCTCGGGCTCAGAGAGATCTCTGAAAAAACCTGGTCCGGTTACGTAAACACCGGTTCTCCTGAACAGCAGATCGTCCTGCTCCGGGTACTAGTCCAGGTACTAGTCCGGGCACTAGTCCGGGCACATCCGGTTGCGTACATTGAACCGCAGAAGAAGAATAACGTCCGTTGTGGAGGTGTTTCACGAGCGACAGTGTCTTCTGACTCTGGGTCTGACTCCGGGTCAAAGGTCGTCAAAGGACCTGCGGCGGGGAGTCGTGAAGAAGCTGTTAAAACAATGTTTTGATAATGAGTAGCAGTGCATCCACCGTTCCAGAGGGGGGAGCTGCGCTTCTGAGAGCTGGTGTGCTGAATATGTCACTTCCGGGTATTGGCCAATCACAAGACAGTCTGTCTGTCTTCTGGGGGTGAGATTTATGTCTGAAATATCGCGGCTGGGCAACAGCGTCAGAAAAGAGGATTTCTATCGGCTCGTTTACAGCAACTAGGAGGTTTTTGACCACAAAAACAAGTTAATGTATGTAAGTAGACCTCCATAACTAACATATATGTGCAACAGGACCAACTCTATGTCCGCTTTAACTGACACAGCAGTGCGCACACATGGCTGCGGTTACGCACATATTTCCGCACCCCTCTGAAGCATAATCCATAAACAAAAATACTATTTGTAAATCAGGAAATTACGCTTTTCCAGAGCATGTTCAACTTTGGTATTTGGTATAACCCGCAAAACGCAAAACCAGCAGCAGGCGCTGTAGCGCTTTCTGTTTTCTGTAGTAAATCAGGCTCCTTATTCTCTCCCATTTGTCTCTTGTCTTTTCATCGCAGGGCAGCGACTGGATCCTGCCTTCGTCTACGCTGACACTGAGGAAGGCGAGCGTGACGGATGAAGGACAGTACACCTGCATGGCCGAGCATCGTTCCGTGGAGTCGCTCAGCAAGAAGCGCTCGGTCAGAATCACTGTGCTGCCAGGTAAGAAAAGACCTCACATCTTCCCGGACAAGGCCGGCTGCCAGTTTTACTGCCCGCAGCATTATTATTATTTTTTTTTTTTTTCTCCTCGCTTCCTCTTTCCAAAAAACTGCTTTGGTGATTTCTCATAAGTGCAGGGGAATTCACTGGATCCCGTGAGCCAGAAGAAAATAAAACTGTAAAAATGTGGTAATGAAACGGGTTCTTGAATTATGTCTGTGCTGCACTTACGTCATTAGATTAGGGCTGTCGCTTTTTTTCAAAACTCGAGTTTGAATGAATATTTATTGATAAGCTATTCCTTTTTACGGATATTCATATATTTCCCCTGTCCAAAACTCACCCCCCCATCACAAATGTGAGGTCATTATTCGTAATATTGCAGCAAACACACCCTACTATAGGGGTTGTGGATGATTCACACACTTGATTTGGCAGAGATCCCACACCCACCCATTGATCCGGGCTTGGGACCAGCACAAGGAGTGAATTTACCTTTACATGAGGAGGTGGAGTAATGTCATTTTACCACAGGACATCTGTAATATCAATGGCCTATTAGCACAGGATAAGAAATCTCAGTAAAATGACAAGACTCTTAACCCAATGATTACAAATCGGATTTCTTTCTGTTTTTTTTCCTTTTGCGGCACTCAGTCCAATGTTGGGTTCCTGAATTGGCCCTCAGGTATCAAAACTTTGAGAACCCCTGGTTTAGAACATGAAGCATTAGAACATTTATTTATTGAACCTTTATTTAACCAGAGAAAAGACCCATTGAGATCAATTGAGATTTAATGCCTTCTATGTTTGAGGAGTCTCTTTTTATCTGCTGCATGAATTATAAGGAAGAAGACTTCCGTGACATCACAGAAAACACTGCAAGTTAGAAAAGTCAAATTTGGGACAGCATATATGTCATTTTTGTCAGATTTTGGACCAATTTTTTGGGGGAAAAAAATTGTCAGATTTGGGACGGCATATGTAATTTTTGTCAAATTTTGACCCGAACATTTTTTTGATTATTTTTTTTCAAATTTGGGACGGCATTTGTAATTTTTCAACGTTTTTGTCAAATTTTGGACCTACATTTTTTTTCACAGTTGAACTTTCCCTTCCAAGTTTCCAAGACGTCTAAAGAATAAAAGTGACAACCATATGCCAAATTTGACAAAAATGACATATGCCGTCCCAAATTTGACAATTTTTTTCAAATAAAATTCCGGTCCAAAATTTGACAAAAATTCCATATATGCCGTCCCAAATTTGAAAAAAGATTTCAAAAAAATTTTTGGCTCAAATTTTGGCAAAAAAAGACATATGACATCCCAAATTTAAGTCAATTTGGGATGTCAGTCAATTTTGTCAGTACCTGTCGTAGTTTTTGTGTGTACATTGTAGACGTTAGCGCTTGTTTTGTGTGTTTTTTTTAAAATCTTGAATGTGGTCAGAATTTCAAGTTGTAATGTCAATTGACTGACATCCAAAAAAATTGGTCCAAAATTTGACAAAAATTACATCTATGCTGTCCCAAATTTGACAATTTAAAAAAAAAAAAAAATGTTTGTCCAAATTTTGACAAAAACGTCATACTATACTATGTCGTCCAAAATGTGACCATTTTTTGGGGAAAAACTTAAATGCCAAAATTTGACAAAAATGTCATACTCTACTGTGTCACTATGACATAGTAAATACAGTTGTACAGTTTACACTTATTGGTCTGTATCCAGTAATGTCCAATAAACATTTAACAAGCTTAGTAGCTCCTGGATTAAAACTATCAACTGTAATTCATTGGCCCGCGGGCCGCACTTTGAGAACCAATGCTTTAAGAGGACGGCTTGGCAGCTGGAGTCGTGCAGCTTTGCACCATGGCAATATTTGCCGCCACCGTCGGTCGTGAAAATCAAAGCCGCAGCGGTGACGTCTAACGTTTGCCTGTCGCACCTTCAAGGGTGAGCAAACATTATTCCAGCATCTACAAAAATTATTACCGTTTTAATTAGTACACGTGCTCCAGAGAAGATAGAGGAGACACCGCGCGGAGCACGGTGACCAATGAGTCAATTGCGGCAGTAATAAGATAACGCCGGCGTAATAAATAACATGCATTGGCTTAATTGCATTTTTAGAGGTTGTGTAATTTCTGTGATTGAAATCACGGGGACCATGAATCGCGCTGAGCTGAGCTGAGCTGAGCTGAGGGGAAAACTGCGGCGCGTTAACACAGTGCAGTCGTCTCACAGGTCACTGATAAAGATGATGAAGATCGATGAAGGGCCATAAATCGGATCAGCTATAACACACCGTAATGAAATTAGTACCGCGCTCGGTTTGTGTGGCGTTCATGTTTTCACGAGAAGTGAGCCACAAACTGTCATCTATAAACACGAGCATTGAAAAGCAGAATTCTAAAATCACACTGTGCTGTATCCCTCAGCTCGTCTGATTTCTCATTGTAGGACAAATAAAATCAAAAGAAATAAGTTATAACAAGTCTTCAGTGTGTCTCTTCACTCTGAACTGCACTTAAGTAAAAGTTTGTAGAGAAGAAAACAAAGAATCAAAAGGTCAGATAAAATAGTTTTGGTCTTGTGTGTTTGCGTTATCTTCTCGTCCTTTAAAGTTATCGCTGCGACGTCCTTTGACATTTCGGTGGTAATTTCCCTTTGGGCCTTTTTTGTCACCTTTTCTAATTTGCAGTGTTTTCTGTGATGTCACGGAAGTCTTCTTCCTTATAATTCATGCCGCAGATAGAAAGAGACTCAACTTAGACATAGAAGGCATTAAAGGTTTCACACAGATGACAACTTACATGTAAGCATCTAATGTATGGTTGTCACTTTTATTCTTTAGACATCTTGGAAACTTGGAAGGGAAAGTTCAACTGCGAAAAAAAATTTAGGTCCAAAATTTGACAAAAATTACATATATGCCGTCCCAAATTTGACAAAATTTTGTCAAAAAAAAATGTTGTCCAAAATTTGACAAAAATGACATATATGCTGTCCCAAATTTGACAATTTAAAAAAAAAAAAATTTGGTCCAAAATTTGACAAAAATGACATATATGCTGTCACAAATTTGAAAATATTTTCCCCAAAAAAATTTGGTCCAAAGTTTGACAAAAATTACATATATGCCGTCCCAAATGTGACAATTTTTTTCACAAAAAAATTTGGTCCAAAATTTGACAAAAATTACATATATGCTGTCCCAAATTTGACTTTTCTAACTTGCAGTGTTTTCTGTGATGTCACGGAAGTCTTCTTCCTTATAATTCATGCCGCAGATAGAAAGAGACTCAACTTAGACACAGAAGGCATTAAAGGTTTCACACAGATGACAACTTACACGTAAGCATCTTGAAAAAAAATTGTCAAATTTAATTCTAAAATGTTGATTCTCTCTATGGACTTTGGTGCAGAAGAGTGAGCAAGTTGAGAAACATCATTTCTCCAGTAGAAAAGGCTGATTAATTTGAGATTATGAGGTGAAACATTTAAAGTTATCGATAAAATATTGTAGATTTAAGCAGGTACAGATTGAAGGGACCAAAATACCTCAAGTGTCGCATTTTACAGAAACACTTATACTAAGTGTAAGTAAAGCGTTTTTTGACAGGCTTTGCTTTTTTTATTTATCGTTTTTCAAAATCAAAATAAAGAGATACTGCATTATAATATTAGTTGCATAATGATGCAGAAATTCGTAACCCCATTGGTTTCAGGCTGTTTTTTTGGTATTTTGTTTAAATTTTCTATTTAGTTGGCTTGTTTTCCTAAAAATATCTGATGAAACTGAAAGGAACTCCTGTGGTTTTCCTGCAGTCAAAATGGCTACCAAAGAAAGGGTCAGTTTTGATTCACCAAAGCATTTAAAAATGAATATGAAAGCATTTTTAATGATCACAGGCTGAAGATACACAGCGTTGTGTGTGTGGAAATATAACTGTACACTTTTTCCCCACCACAAACAAACAATGAGGTGAGCTGTTTGAAGATGTGCCCAGAGGCAGGAAGCTCAGTTTAGCTGATTTCCGATTCCACGTGAAGCATGTGTGCATCACCTTCATGTCTGACTCTTCCCGTCCCCACAGAGGACGCCCCCTGGTACGAGTCCAGTAATGGCCGTCTCATTCTGATGACCTCGGCGGCTGGCGTGGCTCTCCTGGTCTTCATCCTCTCCATGAGTGTGTTCCTTTGCCGCAGGGCCAAGCAAACCAACACCGCCAGCAAGGGACCCATGTAAGAAAAAAGGACTGTCGGAGTGTTCGGGTCTGCCGCTCCTCTCTCATAATAAACAATCTCTCTGCTCTTTGCTCGCGATCCTCCTCTTAAATCACTCTCAGAATGTGATGTATATCGCGCCCGTGGACGGGAGCGCAGTGTGTGCTTGTTTCGTTCCTTGACAACGCTTTATCCACCTTTTCCCATTTTCACTAACTCAGCTCCGGTCTCTCCTCCCTAAAGTTTTGATTTATATTGCAGATATGGCTGTTGCAGCACTATTTCATTCTGTCTCATGTGATTGAACAAGGGCAATTTCGCTTATAGTGTGTGTCGTCTGAGTGCCAGCGTTCACTTTGGTGTGTGTGTGTGTCTAAAATACCTCTGCTCGAATGCACAGACCGGTGCCTGGTTGCTTTTTATGTGTTTTAAAAAGTATTATCCACTCTGAATATGAGTCAGCCTCAGTAGGACTGACATTTCTTGACCCCATCTCCGATCTTTTTCATGCTCCCTCCCCTGAAAAACGAGGTTATTAACACCAGGTTGACTTATTTGAGAGTGTATAAGCTACAACCAGGGACGCTGCGACGATAAGATCATTAGCGGGAATTCCCATTAAACCTGTATGCTGCTGCTGACAGTATGCTAATGTGCGCCATGACCCTATGTAGCTTCGCTCATTAAATTTTTCCTTTTTTTTCTCAGGAGCTGAAAAAAAAGTTATTTCAAAAGACAGAATTTCCATAAATGCATGTATAATTTCAAACAGGAAGCATACTTTTATAAAACTAATATAAAAATTAAAAAAAAACAGAGAATCTGTTCTTTATCCCATGAACGGATTCTCCTGTGTCAGTACGTTCGCGAGCGAGATTCACGTCCTCAGCCGCAGTTCTCCAGTGTCGGTACGTTCCAGAACGAGATTCACATCGTCAGCCACAGTTCTCCAGTGTCAGTACGTTCGCAAACGAGATCCACGTCCTCAGCCACAGCTCTCCAGTGTCGGTACGTTCCAGAACGAGATTCACGTCCTCAGCCACAGTTCTCCAGTGTCGGTACGTTCCCGAACGAGATTCACGTCCTCAGCCACAGCTCTTCAGTGTCGGTACGTTCGCGAACGAGATTCACGTCCTCAGCCACAGTTCTCCTGTGTCGGTACGTTCGCGGACGAGATTCACGTCCTCGGCCACAGTTCTCCAGTGTCGGTACGTTCGAGAACGAGATTCACGTCCTCAGCCCCAGTTCTCCAGTGTCAGTACGTTCGCGAACGAGATTCACGTCCTCAGCCACAGTTCTCCAGTGTCAGTACGTTCGCGAATAGATTCACGTCCTCAGCCACAGTTCTCCTGTGTCAGTACGCTCGCCAACGAGATTCACGTCCTCAGCCACAGCTCTCCTGTGTCGGTACGTTCGCGAACGAGATTCACGTCCTCAGCCACAGTTCTCCAGTGTCAGTACTTTCGCAAACGAGATTCACGTCCTCAGCCGCAGCTCTCCAGTGTCGGTACGTTCGCGAACGAGATTCACGTCCTCAGCCGCAGCTCTCCAGTGTCGGTACGTTCCAGAACGAGATTCACGGCCTCAGCCACAACTCTCCTGTGTCCGTACGTTCGCAAACGAGATTCACGTCCTCAGCCACAGTTCTCCAGTGTCGGTACGTTCGCGAACGAGATTCACGTCCTCAGCCACAGCTCTCCAGTATCGGTACGTTCGCGAACGAGATTCACGTCCTCAGCCACAGTTCTGCAGTGTCAGTACTTTCTCCAACGAGATTCACGTCCTCAGCCACAGCTCTCCAGTGTCGGTACGTTCGCGAACGAGATTCACGTCCTCTACCACAGCTCTCCAGTGTCGGTACGTTCGTGAACGAGATTCACGTCCTCAGCCACAGTTCTCCAGTGTCAGTACGTTCGCGAACGAGATTCACGTCCTCAGCCACAGCTCTCCTGTGTCAGTACGTTAGCGAACGAGATTCACGTCTTCAAGCACAGCTCTCCAGTGTCGGTACGTTCGCGAACGAGATTCACATCCTCAGCCACAGTTCTCCAGTGTCAGTACGTACACGTACGAGATTCACGTCGTCAGCCACAGCTCTCCAGTGTCAGTACGTTCGCGAACGAGATTCACGTCCTCTACCACAGCTCTCCAGTGTCGGTACGTTCGCGAACGAGATTCACGTCCTCAGCCACAGCTCTCCTGTGTCCGTACGTTCGCGAACGAGATTCACGTCCTCAGCCGCAGCTCTCCAGTGTCGGTACGTTCGCGAACGAGATTCACGTCCTCAGCCACAGCTCTCCTGTGTCCGTGCCTATGAATCTTACTAAATGTTACACACTTGCCAATTAAGGGAGTGTGAGACGACAACAGCGGCGTTCACACCTTGGTTACTTCCTGTACTTCTTAATTCATCAAAATAAGCATAATGTGTACAAAGAGAAACGGAGAGTAAAATAGAGACAAATGGACTTTCTCATCAACAGCCATGTGTGGCTCCACCGCTCAGTCCTACACTACAATTTCCTCACTTATTCTGTCCTAGTGCCTACTGGGAGGTCGATACACTGATAATCACGCTCCTCTGTCTTTCCCCCCCCATCTCTCTCTCTCTCTCTCTCCTCAGCGATGACCACTCTCAGAAGAAGCCCATCTACAAAGGCAGTTCAGAATCCCTGCCATCTGCCTGCGGAGACAAACAGCCTCTGGTGTGACTGCACCGGCTGGAGGATGAGGAGGGATGAAGATGGAGTCGATGGCCAGAAAAAGGAGCGATGACTTGCCTTGAAGAGGATAGTTAAGGAAATGGTTTACATTTAGGGAGGGAGGGAGGGGAGGGAGAGAATGGTGTTATTAGTTGACTATACATTGTGAATGGAAATCATAATAAAGTAATTAGCTGGGTGTTAAAAACTGCAGGGCAAAATGATTGCTTTAGAGCCGCGCCAGCTGCTTTGCTTGTGGGTGTATGCACTTACACATCGGGAACAAAAACATGGGCAATTTTACCGGCATTTACGCCGGGTGATTATCGTGTACTGCGACAGCTGAAAAGACGCGTGCAATTCTCGCCATTGTGTTGCAAACATGGTTGCTCGTCATGAATAAACCTAGTGGGTGAAGGGAAAAGCTTTTATTTCGTAGATCTGTTTACCTATCGACCCCCCCCCCCCCTCCCTCTAAAAAGTGGAGCCGTCTTAAGATTCTGTTAAAATGAAAATGATAAGTCCCTTAACATGACAGCCAGTATAAGCACAATGCACTCTACTATTTAAATTGTTGTACTTCTACATTGCAATTTCTTCTACATTAAATGGCTTTTAAATGGCTAATGTCCTTGTTGGTGCCATTGATTTTGTTCCAAAAGAGAATGGGGAAATATTGACAGGCTGAGCATGCATGCATGCTTGCATGGCTGCACATCTTCTCGATCCAGTGCTATTTTTGGTCTTGCATCAGCTTGTTTACCAACCCTCCCTGTCAGTCTCTTAAGTCCTTACACTAAAAGGAACGTTTTAAACCTAACGTTCATTGCCTTTTTTTTTTCCCCCTCCATCTGCTTTTGGGATGACAGTCCAGGTTCGCTCTCAGTTTACCTCATAAAATGTTTGTCTAAGAATATTTGTCTCTTACCCAGCTAGCATGTCCATGTAGGCCCTGGCTATAATGGTTATATTCGTACTGACAATATGGGTCCCAAGCAAGTTAATCCAAGGTTTCTACGGTGGCCCCACCCATGTTTGTCCACTTCAAATTTGTGTTTCATGAGACCTGTATAAATTGCCCACTTCAAGCTAATGCCCACTTAGTACCCAGATAGCCTGGAGAGGGTACTTATGGCCACAATACAGTTCAAGAACTCAACCCGATAGTCCCTGGTACCTGGAGCCTTTTTTTGGTACCTGCTCTGGAGAGGTTCCAAGTGAGCTGAACCGATATTAAAATGTGACGTCGACAGACTGACGGCCACTGGTTGGCAGAGTCATGAACACAACAAACGACTCGAGTATCAAACCGAACAATGCAGGCCATATACGGGTCTCGTATATATTTAAATAACATGAACCACAAATTGGAAGTGGGCAAACATGGGTGGGGCCACCATAGAAACCACGGACAAAGCCTGAATACTGGCTGGGTCATCTCAGTGTTGGAAAAATCTTGTGTTGCTTTTTTTTTTTAAAGCTCACATAGAGTGGTCCTGTTGCACATATATGTTAGTTATGGAGGTCTACTTACATACATGAACTTGTTTTTATGGTCAAAAACCTCCTAGTTGCTGTGAACGAGCCGATAGAAATCCTCTTTTCTGGCGCCGTTCCTCAGCCTCGATATTTCAGACATAAATCTCACCCCCAGAAGACAGAGTGTGTTGTGATTGGCCAGCCAGCGTAGAGGCTTCCCAACTATCATGTGATTGGCCAGTACCCAGAAGTGACATATTCAGCACACACGCTCTCAGAAGCGCAGCTCCCCCCTCTGGAACGGTGGATGCACTGCTCCTCATTATCAAAACATTGTTTTAACAGTGTTTAAAAAATAGCTTCTTCACGACTCCCCGCCGCAGTCCCTTTGACGACCTTTGACCCAGAGTCAGAAGACACTGTCGCTCGTGAAACACCTCCACAACGGACGTTATTCTTCTTCTGCGGTTCAATGTACGCAACCGGATGTGCCCGGACTAGTGCCCGGAGCAGGACGATCTGCTGTTCAGGAGAACCGGTGTTTACGTAACCGGACCGGGTTTTTTCAGAGATCTCGCTGAGCCTGAGATTAAAATAAAACACAGCGTTCTCAGCAGTGGCTGAACTGTTTGTTTAGAACCTTCAGGGCTTCTTAAACAAGGTAATGACGCAGATACACACTAAAAAACAGCTTTAATTGGAACTTCTGGTCTAGGTCCGCTTTAAACTGCAAATGTGTTAGTTAAAGTTTTTTAATTTTTTTCTGTTTAGTTTCAACATAAAGGTCGTATGGCAAGGTAAAGCTGCAGAACATATGTTTGGATATTATATAAACTTCAAACAGGTGCACATTTTTATAAGGTGAGCCTTCTCTTCAGTGGCCGGTTTGTCAGTTTGTCCTTGCTGGCAGCCGTGTTTTCAGACAGAGCGAAGTGTTTCAGGCCGTTTCTCGGCTAAATCAGTTTTTTTGGTTTTTTTCTGAACCACGCCTTTAAGCACAAAACCCCCATTCCAAGACTGTTCAGCTCACAGACAAAATACAAATACATAACATGAGAATAAAGTCAAGCGAAGCAGAAGCCGCATTAACCACCGCTAGTTCATTTGTTACCGCGCAAGATTCAGTCTCTTCACTTTTCACGCAAAATAATGATCGCAGCCCACGAGTTCATCCTTTTAATTTTCTCCTCTGTTGCCTTGTAACCCCGACCACCGCGCAACATCACTTATTACCATAACTTTGCCCATAATGCCGAGGATTTCATTACGCTTGTCTGTTGAAGTTATGTTGGGGGTTTTTATGTGTTTTTTTTTTATTATGTGGTGTGTGGTTGACCGTGGGCCATCGTTAATAACGGGTGAAGTGGCAGTTCAACACTGACACTCCATTAACGGGTGCATGCGCCACAGAGCACTGCCAAGATAATGTTATTAAACTGATTATTCAAGACCCCCCCCCCCCCCCCCCCGTGCAGATCTGCTCTGCTACAACCGTCCTCTGTTGAGTCATTTTTACACACGCCTTGTATTTCTTTTGCAACTCTACTCTTATTTTATGTCAGGTCCACAGCAGGAAAGCAAGGGAACAGTGGACAGGGTTAGAAAATTACCAAAATAAAATGTTGTCATTGAAACTTCTATTATTGTTATTGTTCTAAGACCACGACAACAACAACAACAACAATTTAAAGCAACTGTTACCAATCTTATCTTATCATGCATTTATGTATGTCACTTTCTGATGGAGTGATTGATTCACGGTCTTTTTGCGATGGTGATGCCGTCACTTTGCGGGTAACGCAATCGCCATGCATTGTGGGAAATGTAGTTTATGGCCAAAGGACGCCTCAAAGCAGCATAGACCTATTTTAACACAGATTCTTAAGACCAATTAATCACTCACGGGCCACATAAAATGACGTGGCGGACAACATCTGGCCACCGGGCCTTAAGTTTGACACATGTGCTGTAGATGTTCTCAGGTTTCCTTCCACGGCCCAAAAACGTGCAGATTAGGTTAATTGACCCTGTGAGAGTGTATGTTCGAATCTATATGTTGACCTTGTGATGGACTGGCGAGCAGTTCATGATGTACTCCCCCTTTTGCTCTTTGTCAGCTGGGATTGGCAGAAAGTTTTTGGTCCAAAATTTGACAAAAACGTTGTACAATACTATGTCGTCCCAATTTGACAATTGTTATCAAAAAAAAAAATACTTTTTTTTCAAACAAAAAAAGATTTGGTCCAACATTTGACAAAAACGTCAAACAATACTTTGTCGTCCAAAATGTGACATTTTTTTGGGAAAAAAGTTTTTGGTCCAAAATTTGACAAAAACGTTGTACAAAACTATGCCATCCCAAATTTGAAAAAAAATTTCGCAGAAAAATTTGGTCCAAAATTTGACAAAAACGTCATACTATACTATGTCGTCCAAAATGTGAACATTTTTGGATAAAAATTTAAATGCCAAAATTTGACGAAAACGTCATACTATACTGTGTCACTATGTCACCCAAAATTTGATGACATAGTAAATACAGTTGTACAATTTACACTTATTGGTCTGTATCCAGTAATGTCCAATAAACATTTAACAAGCTTAGTAGCTCCTGGATTAAAACTATCAACTGTAATTCATTGCGGGGCCGCCAGAAATGTTTCTGCGGGCCAACATTGGCCCCGGGGCCGCACTTTGAGAACCAATGGTCTAAAACATACAGATTTGGGGATTAGGTAAATTGGGCACTCTAAATTGACTGTAAGTGTGAGTGTGAAAGTGGATTGGTTGTTTGTCTCTTAGTTAGTCCTAGTTAGGCCTTCGATGGCTAGATGGAAGTTGTGGACACCAAAGTGCCAGTATATAAAAAAAAATCCACTGAAAAAAAAAAGTGGACAATATTTGTATTTGTTTGTTATTCTTAGTGTGGATAACATCATACGATCTTGAGGCCATTAGAGGAAAACAGCCAATACTTGATGTTTTATGAAAGTTGTGAAATCAAAAAACACTGGAGGAAATTTTGAAAAACTGTCATCCTCTGTTGGAAAAGAAAAACACACAATAACACAATGTTGAAAAATGTTAAAATGCCTTCCTGCGAAATGCCAGCAAGCACCATTTTGTTTTTGGCCTTTGAGTCAGTCATGAGTGAAAGGCTGAATACTCCCTAGTGGGCTTTGGTTCATGCAAGAAGCTTCATCCGGTTGGTCAGAAAAGACAAGATTATGTATCAGGTATTTCATGCAGTGGAGCTGTCCCCATGAGGAGGGAGGCTCTGGTCGAGGGGGGGGGGTGATGTAGTTCACAGTGACATTTTGACCTTCATAGTGTCTCATGGATAAACCAGTGGGCAACAGCTTAAGTAGATGCAGGAGCTGTGCACAGAATTTAGAGCAGTCAAAACACCACGTGTGGTCCTGTTTGGGACCCTGTGTCGGGTTAAAGGCACCTTCTTTGTAAACGTTATGATAACTGATATCACACTGAGTACTCGTTCTGCTAGCAATAGCATCACAGAAAGAAGAAACGGCAGTGATGTCCTTTTTTACGCGACACAAGAGCAAAGCAGCTATTTTTGGTGTCTTGAATCGTTAGAATCGGTTAACTAAAACGAATAGTTCAGTACTTCCTGCATGACCGGACCACAAATATGGCGATTCGGCTCACAATTGCTTTTCGGGCGGTGTTGTCACTAAATACACCTCTGTTAAATATTGAGATTTTATAAATGTCCTTGCTAAATGTTGGAGATTAACGCATGTTTTCAGGATCGTTAAGGCTTTTTAAACTGATCTACAGTTCAGCATTGTTCAGCTTCATTCTAGTATAACTTTTTTGTCAAATTTGGACGACATACTATAATATAACGTTTTTGTCAAATTTGGACGAAATACTATAATATAACGTTTTTGTCAATTTTGGACGACATACTATAATATAACGTTTTTGTCAATTTTGGACGACATACTATAATATAACATTTTTGTCAAATTTTGGAACAAACATATATATATATTTTTTTTTTTAATTGTCAAATTTGGACTATACTATAGTTTGACTTTTTGGTCAAATTTTGGACAGATAAAAATAGTGAAAAAAGTCAAATTTTACATACTATAATATGAGGTTTTTGTCAAATTCTTGACCACATTTTTTTTTTCAAAAAAATGCTCACATTTTGGACGTCATACTATAGCATGACGTTTTTTTGTTACATTTTGGACAATTTTTAAAAACAAAGAAATTGTCAAATTTTAGACGACATACTATACTTTGACTTTTTTGTCAAATTTTAGACAAAAAAAATAGTGAACAAAAAGTCAAATTTTGGACAACATACTATAATATGAAGTTTTTGTCAAATTTTTGACAAAGAACAATTTTTCCAAGAAAATGCTCACATTTTGTACGTCATACTATAGCATGACGTTTTTATGTATATATATATATATATATATATATATATATATATATTTTGGATAATTGAAACATTTTTTTTTGTTTTTTTCAAAGAAATTGTCAAATTTTAGACGACATACTGTACTTTGACTTTTTTGTCAAGTTTTGGACAAAGAATTTTTTTCCAAATAAATGTCAAATTTTTAGACGACATACTATAAATTAAACTAAAACTAAACGTTTTTTTTTCGTCATTAATCTGCCCTCTATAGGCGACGAAGCTAACTACACCACATATCTTTTCTTTTCAGAATATAAGTCTATATTGTATTTCTACTCCGCCCAAGACTGGCTAATACTATAGTTTGACTTTTTGGTCAAATTTTGGACAAAAAAAGAATAGGGAAAAAACAGTCAAATTTTGGACAACATACTATAGTATGAGGTTTTTGTCCAATTTTTGACCAAATATTTTTTTTCAAAAAATGCTCACATTTTGGACGTCATACTATAGCATGACGTTCTTGTTACTTTGTTTGTTATTTTGGACAATTTAAAAAAAAAAAATTTGGACCAAAATGTTTTTTTCAAAGAAAGTGTCAAATTTTAGACGACATACTATAGTTTGACCTTTTTGTCAAATTTTGGACGACACAGTATAGTATAACGTTTTTGTCAAATTTTGGACTAATAATTTTTTTTCCAAATAAATGTCACATTTTGGACGACATACTATAATATGACATTTTTGTCGTCATTAATCTGCCCTCTATAGGCGACGAAGTGAACTACACCACATATCTTTTCTTTTCAGAATATAAGTCTATATCGTATTTTCAACTCAGACCAAGACTGGCTAACAAGTATGAGGCTGGAGAAAGAGGCGTGTCCAAAGGAAACGTAGATCAAAATGTCTCTGTATGCAAAAACCTACAACCAATCAGACTAATGATCCGGATGGCGACGCAATGTGATGTGTCAACAAACGTGTTTGTAGTTTTTCGAGGAGTGATGGCTATCTAGTGATGGCGTCTAACGACTTTTTGCCCAGTTGAGGTCAGCGGAGCAATTCGCTTGAAATGAAAGCAACAGCCAAATCAAAAGATAGCTGCTCTTGTTGGATGTAAACAAAAGCTGCTGGATGTCTCCAGTGCGTTAAGAACCACCTCTAAACCTGCCAGGGGGGGGAAAAAACGGCGGCCTTGTCAGACGTGTTTGCTGAAAAAACCTCACTGAAAACTTAAAACTGTTGATTAAGCCTGTGTTTCTCAGTATAGAGATGTTTGGATATTATGTCTCCCAGTGTGATTTGTTTTTACAAGACAGAACGAGACGGCGGCAACAGAATTGAAATGGCTGCAAAGGTTAAGTGGTTTTTTTTTGTGTGTGTGTTTTTCTTTAAAGAATTTTCTTCAACAACAATAAAAATCACCAAAAGTTACTCACTGCAGCTTTTTATGCAGCTTAAATACTGGTTTCAGACCAGTTTTTTGTAACACTATCACATTTCCGACTGTAATGTTTAGTCTCTTGAAGCCTTTATCCGCATTCTTACATCATTAAGATGAAATCAGCTTTAAAATCTATTTCAACCGTAACTATAATCAAGCTTTGCACAGTTCCTCACATCTCTTAAATTAAAGATGTTTGGTCTCAGAATGTGTTTCTTTGAACATTGTCTGTGTTTCCTCGTCTCTGGTGTTTTTTTTTCCTCCTAATTATTCACTTTGAGCGTCAGAATGTCATTTTTGTTTCTGCTAATGACTGAGAATAGTTTGGTTCTGTGGCTCTTTTTTCACTTATGTGTCCTATGATCACTTCATATGACCACTGTGATGTCTCCACTGTCTATTACGGTGGCCCTGAGGTGCAAAACACAACACAAATCAAAGACACAAACACAAATTACAAAACACAAACGCAAATCAAAAACACAAACGCAAATCAAAAAACACAAAAACATTAACTCACATCCATTGTGTTGTCACTGGTCGATCGCGGGAAACAGCGTTTTTGGTTGTTGTTTTTTTTAAAAGTTTCCGTTTTGACATGCATCTCCATTGTGTTGTCTGCTTTTTTGTTTGCGTTTCCGTTGTGAGATAATGTTGTTGTGTTAAATGCTTTTGTGTTTGTGTTTTCTGCTTGCGTTGTGAGTTAATGTTTTTGTGTTTTCTGCTTTTGTGTTTGCGTCGTGAGTTAATGTTTTTGTGTTTTCTGCTTTTGTGTTTGCGTTGTGTGATTTGTGTTTGCGTTGTGAGTTAATGTTTTTGTGTTTTCTGCTTTTGTGTTTGTGCTGTGTGATTTGTGTTTGCGTTGTGAATTAATGTTTTTGTGCTTTCTGCTTTTGTGTTTGCATTGTGAGTTAATGTTTTTGTGTTTTCTTTTTTTGTGTTTGCGTTGAGTTAACGTTTTTCGTGTCTTCTGCTTTTGTGTTTGCGTCGTGAGTTAATGTTTTTGTGTTTTCTGCTTTTGTGTTTGCGTTGTGTGATTTGCGTTTGCGTTATGAGTCAATGTTTTCGTGTTTTCTGCTTTTGTGTTTGCGTTGTGAGTTAATGTTTTTGTGTTTTCTGCTTTTGTGTTTGTGCTGTGTGATTTGTGTTTGCGTTGTGAATTCATGTTTTTGTGCTTTCTGCTTTTGTGTTTGCATTGTGAGTTAATGTTTTTGTGTTTTCTGCTTTTGTGTTTGCGTTGTGAGTTAATGTTTTTGTGTTTTGTGCTTTTGTGTTTGCGTTGTGAGTTAATGTTTTTGTGTTTTCTGCTTTTGTGTTTGCGTCGTGAGTTAATATTTTTGTGTTTTCTGCTTTTGTGTTTGCGTTGTGTGATTTGTGTTGTGAGTTAATGTTTTTGTGTTTTCTGCTTTTGTGTTTGCGTTATGAGTCAATCTTTTCGTGTTTTCTGCTTTTGTGTTTGCGTTGTGAGTTAACGTTTTTCATGTTTTCTGCTTTTGTGTTTGTGGTGTGTGATTTGTGTTTCCGTTTTGAGTTAATGTTTTTGTGCTTTTGATTTGCGTTTGTGTTTTTTGATTTGCGTTTTTTTTTTTTTTTTTCGTTTGCATTTGCGTTTTTGATTTGTGTTTTTTTGTAATTTGCGTTCGTACCTCTAAAGCATGTCTCGTTTTCCCTCTAGTGTGCAGTACACACAACACCGACTCGCAGCAAAACACTGACTGATACACTGAAGCCGCATTTGCGACCGCGCGCCATCACCCACTGCTGTTCTCGTCACGGTCACTTGAGGTTTGTGTGCTCACGCCGCGTGTGTTGTGTCAAATGTCGGTGGAAAAATGGAGGAGCGGAGTTTGTTTGCTGAAGCAGGTGTTTTCCCTCATTACTTCCTGACAATACCCCATCTGGTGTCGTGGGGAAGCTGCTGCCACAGACTCCCTGCCAAGTGGGGGAACAAACACTCGCAGGGAGGCTGACAGGGAGAAATGGGGGAGGGAGGGTTTTGGGGAAGGAGCAGGGAAGATGTTATCGTCGCCGAAACAACAAGGTTAAAACTTTGTGTCGAGGCGGAAACTCAGCTTAGCGGAGAGAGAGCCTGGAGCTGAGACTGTTCAAGATTGTTGCACAGATCCATGAGGGGAAATTCAAATAAGAGGTTGAAGTGTTCAAAGTAACTTTGTGGAAGTCGAGGGGGATAAATATTAATATTAATGCTAACTGAATACTTTGATGCCTCGCTCTCTGTTTGAACTTTTTCTGACTGTTTGAACCCAAACTGACCAAAGTGTCTGGAGGATTTGTGACGGATGAGCGAGGGAGAGAGACAGAGACATGACATGTCATGTTCAATGTTACCTGATGAGGGCGCCAAAGACACAGTTTAAAAAAACAAATGAATTCAGGGTCTTGGAGCCACTGAAGCCCACTAGATTAGGGAGAGGACAAAAAAAGAAAAAAAAAAAAAGAGATGTGGAAATAGAAACAATTTTCATAATGGAGCAGCACTCTCTGACTAGAAAACACAATTATGGGCAAACTATGGCCACAGCATGAGGGAACATTTTAAAGAGCCCCCTTTAGCAGGATCTAATAGGCCCTGACTGCAGAGGAGCAGGAACACTGGCTCATCCAGAGCTCAAGTTTTAGTTCCGGGCCATTACCGTCTTCGTGAATGGTGAATTAACCAAATACACTCAGGTCTGTTCCAGGCTCTTCTTAATGACTCTTGTATGCATATTCAGTGTAGACGATTGCAGCTTCAACAGCAGTGTGTGCCAGGACCTCGACACTCCTGGGATTCATCTGCACACAGGGCATGACTTTGCTGTTGTTGTTGTTGTTGTTTTTTTAAATCAACAAACATAAACATTGGTTCTCAAAGTGCGGCCCGCGGGCCAATGGCGGCCCGCAGAAATATATCTGGCGGCCCAGATATAATGAATTACAATGAATTGCAATGAATTACAGTTGATAGTTTTAATCCAGGAGCTACTAAACTTGTTAAATGTTTATTGGACATTACTGGATACAGACCAATAAGTGTAAACTGTACAACTGTATTTACTATGTCATCAAATTTTGGATGACATAGTGACACAGTATAGTATGACGTTTTTGTCAAATTTTGGCATTTACATTTTTTACCCCAAAAATTTCACATTTTGGACGACATAGTTTAGTATGACGTTTTTGTCAAATTTTGGACCCAAATTTTTTTGGAAATTTTTTTTCAAATTTGGGACGGCATATATGTCATTTCTGTCAAATTTTGGACCAAATTTTTCTTTTAAAAAAATTATCAAATTTGGGACGACATAGTACTGCACAACGTTTTTGTCAAATTTTGGACCAAAAACTTTTTTTCCCAAAAAATTGTCACATTTTGGACGACATAGTATAGTATGACGTTTATTCAAATTTTGGACCAAATTTTTCTTTGAAAAAAATTGTCAAATTTGGGACGACATAGTATTGTACAACGTTTTTGTCAAATTTTGGACCAAAAACTTTTTTTCCCAAAAATGCTAAAATTTTGAACGATATTCTGACGTTTTTGTCAAATTTTGGACCCAAATTTTTTTTTTTTTTTAAATTGTCACATTTTGGACAACGTAGTATAGTATGTCTGTTTTGTCAAATTTTGGACGCCATAGTTATTAAAAATGGGATTTCTTTCAGTTTTTTTTCTTTTTTTTCCCTTCTGGCGGCCCTCAGTCCAATGTTGGGTTCCTAAATTGGCCCTCAGGTATCAACACTTTGAGAACCCCTGCCTTTAAGTATTCTTGCAGGTTATTTTTCGTAAAACAAGAACATTTAAATAAATGATGGTTTTTTTTGGCTTTTTTTGAGTTGGGCCGTTGTTTGCCGTGTCAGTGAGAGTGTATCACATAGCCTATACACGGCCCTGTGAAGACATCCAGAATAATAATAATAAATAATGATTTGGCTTCAGGGCCCCTATAAAATATAATAGTAATAACAAAGATATCAGGGTAGTAGCACGGATGCGTGGGTCTTGGGGCCCCCCTGTGTCCTTGGGGCCCCCTCAGTAATCCATTCACTGATCCATCCTTGAAGAAGGTGAGTCCAGCTGCAGGTGAATGAGCAGACAAAAACAAACTCTGCACGGATAATCTGTATTATAATTTTTTCTTTCTCCTCATTCCACTTCAGGATTCAGTGAAGGACATTGTTGTCTCTTCCAACAATAAACATCTGCTCCGTCCTCGTCGTCTTAATCACTGTGCCACGCGCATTCTTTTCGCTCTGCGGAGCTGAGTTTGGAAGGAATTGCTTGTTTGCGTGTGGGAAATTGATGTTGGTTATCAATCATGTTTAGAGCGAATTGAGCGCAATTAATTGGAAGATGCAGCCCCCCCCCCCCCCCTTTCTCTGCTATACATGGGCGTCGCTAGCCCTTTCAGCACCCTTAAAACCTGGAGTAAGAAATGTTGTTATTCTAAAATTGTTGCTCATCTGTATGTAAAATGAATATGTAAAATGGATATATATATAATTGTACGGTGGCCCTGAGGTGCAAAACACAAACGCAAAACACAAACGCAAATCACAAAAAACAAACGCAAATCAAAAACACGAAAACATTAGCTCAAAACGGAATCACAAATCACACAACACAAACACAAAAGCAGAAAACACGAAAACATTCACTCACAACGCAAATGCAGAAAACACGAAAACATTAACTCACAACGCAAACACGAATCACACAACGCAAACAAAAAAGCAGAAACACAAAAATGTTAACTCACAACGCAAACACAAAAGCAGAAAACACAAAAACATTGACTCACAAAGCAAACACAAAAGCGGAAAAACACAAAAACATTGACTCACAACGCAAACGCAAAAGCAGAAAACACAAAAACATTAACTCACAACGCAAATAAATAAGCAGAAAACACAACAATTTTAACTCACAACGCAAACACAAAAGCAGAAAACACAAAAACATTGACTCACAACGCAAACACAAAAGCAGAAAACACAAAAACATTGACTCACAACGCAAACACAAAAGCAGAAAACACAAAAACATTGACTCACAACGCAAACACAAAAGCAGAAAACACAAAAACATTGACTCACAACGCAAACACAAAAGCAGAAAACACAAAAACATTAACTCACAACGCAAACACAAATGCAGAAAACACAAAAACATTAATTCACAAGGCAAACACAAATCACACAACGCAAACAAAAAAGCAGAAAAAACAAAAATGTTAACTCACAACGCAAACACAAAAGCAGAAAACACAAAAACATTTACTCACAACGCAAACACAAAAGCAGAAAACACAAGAACATTAACTCACTTGGTAGAGCTGCCGTTCCATGTAGAAGTGCACACTACAGATAGCCCCAGTTCGAATCCCGCCCCATGCAGAACACACAAACACAAAAGCATTTAACACAACAACATTATCCCACAACGGAAACGCAAATCATAAAACGCAAACAAAAAAGCAGACAACACAACGGAAATGCAACTCAAAAAACAACAACGCAAAAACTTGTTTCCCGCGATTGACCACAACGCGGATGTTGTTGTCCCCCGCCTAACAAATGGTATCACCCTATTCTCACCGTTGCGTTCTCTGTACCTGTGCGGCTGCACCGCTCTGCAAGCGCCTCCTCATGCACGAGTGAGAATCCGTGTTGTGAATCAAGTAAGTTGCTCCAAAGCCATGTCTCACACTTCTTTCCTTTTACCGAGAGTTATTCCGATACCAAATTAGGCGATTACTGGGGGGTCCAGGCACCAGTTAGCGCTGTTAGCTGCGTTAAATAGCTGCTATTTATCACACTGGTATGAGGTGTATGAAAGATAACTCCTAGCGTTTCTGTGTGTGTTTGTGTGTGAGCCGGTGACCACGGACATACGACACTTATTTAAAGGTGCATTATGTAATAAATCATAAAATCCTCCTAATATGTCACAGAGACTCAGGAATAATGTTCATATAACAAACTGAACTCACCAACAACAACAGTACAGACAAAATATTTGCATTAAAAAAAAAAAAAATCTTTTGCAGACTGCAAATCATGTTTATGTTTTGAAATCGTGTTTTGGCGTCATGTGGTGCGCCACCTACCGCCGTCTACCAATCATTGCAGTCAGTAGAGTCTCAGCTGCCGAGCAACCACGGGTTGCCAGTTACGTCGAAAGGAAACAAAAACCTAAAAGACCTCGGTGTTTTGAATTTGAACGCAGTAACCGTTTTTGGCCACATTCTTACATATGGCACCTTTAAAAGAAAGTAGCATTAGTAAGCTAGCATAGTAATATAAACCAGCTATATATATCTTGTGTCAAAATACTTTTATTTATTATTATTATTATTATTATTATTTATCTCAAATCCACAATGGAGAATACATTGTGAAAGGAATTTGGGCTTTAAACAAATATTGTGTTTTTAAGCTCAATAATAATAAAAATCCAAATACAGCAATTTTCAAATCGTAGGAGGCGCGATATCTGTGTGAGAAAATATCATTTTAGATGAATTATTATTACACATCTTTGTTTCTCACAGAGCTTCACAAATAATAATAATAATAATAATAATCGCAATCAGATATTTATTCAAAATGGTTCAGCCCTACTTTTGCTCATAATAAGGATGGGTGGTGGTGGTGGTGGCTCATTGGGTGCTCATTACCCCTAAAGCTCTGACCCTAGAATCGCCCCTGCTCCTATATACGACCCCATTTAAAGCCCAGCCCCTCCACCTTCTCCCGCTCCCTGCCATTGGTCAGACTGACGCACGCGCGGGGGCCCCGCCTCATTGGCAAAAGCCTTTAAATGACATTTAAATACAACGTAAAGAAAACCAAGAAAAACCGGCTCAGCCGTCGCAGTCACGCTCAAACACACACTCTCACACACACAGAGAGAGAGAGAGTGAAAGTGGGTGTGTGTGTGTGTGTGTGTGGGAAGGAACTGGGAGCAGCAGCAGCAGCAGCTTTACGCACCGAGCGCAGGAGGAAAAACACACACACTCGCAGTCTTTCACGCGCAGTCGCGCAAGACAAACACACGCACAGAGAGAGAGAAAGACGCACGGACGCTCTGAGCGCACACTGCGGGTTCGTTGTCACTGTGATTTTTCCCCCTCGCACGGAAGAGGAATACTTGACTGAGAGCAACATCAGCAGAGGAGGAGAAAGAGGAGGAGGAGGAGGAGGAATAATAATAACAATAACCACCACAGCGATGGCTCGCGCCGCGACCGTGTGGAACTACTGCGTCCCGCTCGCCGTGATCACAGCCGCCTGCCTGGTGCGCACTGGTAAGGATCTCGCAGCGTGGAAGGAAAAAAAGAGTGTGATGTGAATGCGAGGAGCGATCGCGCTGCTGCGATGCGATGTGATTTGTGTGTGTGTGTGTGTGTGTTGTTGTGGGTTTTTGTGGCGCAAGTTTGCAAACATCAGGATTCAAGCAACAACAACAAAAAAAAATCTCCAGCAGCAGCTGTCAGGCTGTGGAGAGATTAGTGTTAGTGTTTGCACGTGCAGAGATTTTCAGTGTGCGGACGTCCTCCCCGCACTGTGTGTGTGCACTTTACGTGTCCGCTGCTGCACAATTCACTGTCCTTTTGCACAACGAAAAGAAAAACAGAAACAAGCCCGCAACCGTTGTGAGTCATTATTTTTGACCCGGTTCTGCAAAAGTGATAAACGCTGGAAAGACCCTTTTAAACAAAAAGTGACGACGAAAGTGAAAGGTGGTTTGGACTTTACGCACTCACGGGAATGTTATCGTGAATGTCTTAATGTGGTTTACTTCCACTTTGTGTGTGTGTGTGTGTGTGTGTGTGTGTGCACATGGAGAGCTCATGTGCCACAAGAGCGCACGTTATCTGTCTGTGTCTGTTTTTTCAATATTCCATGTGAGTAGAAAGCACCTCCGAGACCTCACCTTTATCACACACACTAACAAAATAATAAAACCACGATTCCCCCCAACACACAACACAAAGAGGCTCTTATGGCACCTGATGTTCTCCCCCCTGGATCATCATCATCATCATCTCAGCCCGGGACAGTTCACATTAGCATCACCACTCTCCTCTTCCTGGCTCAACCCCCTCCCCGGTTTATCCCGGGGCTTGGTTCTGGCACTAGAAGAACCACACTGGACGTGGCCCCCCCTTTAGTGGCTGGCTTATTTAATGTCACAGCATTTAATGGTCTCAGTTGGGTTGTTTTGGTTTTGGATCTTCTTCCAATAGAACACAATGTAAATTTTGTGAATTTGTATCCTCACATTTTGGAGGCGATTAAGCCTGGGATATATGAGTGGACACAGTCTATAGGGCAGGGGTCTGTGGCTCTGCAGCCAATATTGCATTATATTGCATTTTAGCCACTAAAATGCAATATTAAGTACACATGTGGATGTCCTGTCCATCTTTGGGTCCACATGCCTTCTAAGTGGGTTCATTTTAATTTCAATAATTTGTCACAAACAATGAAACGATGGAAGAACTAGGTCTTTATAACATTTTGTAGTTCTTAAAGTACTATTAGTCTATCAAAGTACTAGTCTATAAAAGAACTATTGCTCTTTTATGTATTATATCTCTGCATAAAAACCTTTATTCCTGTTATTATCTTCATTTTGTGGATTGTTTTGCGGCTCCAAATGAAATGCAAAATGGCTCTTGGCATCCCAAAGGTTGCAGACCCCTGGTCTAGGGTCACCAAAGAAGCTAAATTATGCATTTGAAATGACCTACATCAGTTGTTGTAGTATTTGAGCAGTGTTGTGTCTCCTTATTAGTCCACAAATATGTTTTTTTGGTGACATTTTGACACGTTGGGTTCATCCGCCGCTTCATTCCTTCGCTCATAGATACTTCACATTTCCCTTAAGCGCAGTAAAAAAAAAAACGTAAGATTGTTTTCTTCTATCTAGTTTCCGTTTATGCGCAAATCGAAAATGTGCATAAAAAAACAGGTTGATGGGAAAAAGCCAGCTATTGTGTCGAGGGCAAATATAACAGTAGTCGTGGATTTGCTGCAGAATGGGGATTTGGTTTCTTCTCAGCCGTAAATCTGTGTTCTTGTTGTTGTTGTTTAACCTTTTTCTGGCGTAAACACTGACCTTTATCAGGACTAGTAGTCCTCATGGAGACAACAAAACCTGGCAGAACCTAATTTCTGCGGTAAACTGGTAAAGTTTAGGGGCTTAAGATTTGAATTCTATTTTTTGGGGGTTAAGGGATTGTGTGATTTGCGATTTCCGTCCAAATCAATGGAAAATCAATGCACGTGCTTGAAAGGATAGCTGTGCAAACCCGCATGTGTGTGTGTGTGTGTGTGTGTGTGTGGGTCGGTGCTGTAATGCAGACTCGTAACAAACCTCATTAAATTCCTCCCAAAGCCTCGGTGACCCCTGACCAAACGGCAGCGACTTAACAAGGACGTCAGTGCTTGTGTCTGATTGTTGTTGTTTGTTTGTTTACATTGTCCTCATGCTCTGAAGTGCGTTGTCACAGTCAGACCCTGTGCTGTGCTACTGTGCTACTGTGCTTCTTTACTCCACGACCGTTTCTTCTGGCCGCTCTGACGCCAACCTCTACACGGCCTCTGTATTGATTTCTTCTCTTGTCTGTTTTCGGGAACAACGTATGGATCATTTGTATGCTCGAATAAGTCGGTGTTTGTATGTTACTTAAACTATGTAAGACACTTTGAGCGTAGCCCATTTATTTATACTAAGTATACGTGTGGGCATATGTGCTTGTGTGTTGCATGCAGTGTCCGTGTGCTCTGCCGTGCGCGCTCTACCCAGCGCTGCTTTTTTGCCTGGGCTGCAGGCTGCAGGCTGCAGGCTGCAGCCTCTGCTGGGGGCTGCTCACTGATCACTGTCATTAATCCTGCCACTGACAGGGGCCAGGGAAGACAGGAGGCCAAGGGGGTGGAGGGGGTGTTGAAGGCAGAGAGTGAGTGGATGGATGGAGGAGGAGGAGGAGGACGAATATAGATGGTTTGATTCTAACCGCTCAGTGTTAAAGGGGGGGGGATTCAGTTTTTTCGTGTCGAGAACCAGCTTGAGACACGGACGCTTGCTTTTCACGCTCATCGGAGACAAATGTTAAAACGGATTTTGTCTAATTTTGTTTTTTCTCTATCTGTAATTATTTCCCCCTACTCATACTAGCCATGAAGGCTAACTGTTCTATTTGTTGTTACTATTGTTTTTAATTGATTTTACTATCCTATGTCGTTGACATCAACCTGCCAAAGGCACTAAAGATGGAAATTAGCCGATTATTAGGCTATAATCTTGCATATTTACATGTATATGTTCATTAATATGTATTGTCCCCACTTTAAATACACTCAAACTCAATTAGAGCCACTTACGAAAAGCCTCCCCTAATAAAGTCAACATCAGCTTAACTCTCTGGGTTAAGAATATGTTCTTTGCCACTTTAAATTCTTCCTTCTCAACCCGACACTGAAGTGTGTGTGTGTGTGTTGCTTTGTAACCTCACTCTCCCGCATCAAAGTCCACAGAGAATATCCACAATTTTTTTACGCCCACGGTACTGATACACAGAGCCGTTTCTTGCTCTATGCGGACTATGCCAGCTGCATAGGGCCCCACAGCCACCAGGGGGGCCACCCAAACTGCAAGTTCAGACTCATATTTTATTATATTTTTGAGAATTCAAAGTACCTGTCTTTATTTGCATGTATTGGATGCATTAATTTGCAAAGCATGTAAGTGTTTGTGGGGTAATCAGAAAAAGTTAGGAATCTCGACCTCGAGGGGCCCCCCAAATAGCATCTCGCATAGGGCCCCCAAATAGCTAGAAACGGCCCTGCTCATACACTACTGTCTCCATCGACAAGTTCATATGTGTTATTTTGTGACTTAATTATTCAAAATCCTTTTGTTTTACCTCGGTTTTATTGACCTTGGTGACACAATCGTACATAACACACAAGGTTGTTGTGCTTTTGTGCTACAGTGAGCAATGGCGTCCGAGAGAAAAAGACTGTTGTTGTTGTTGTTGAAACAGTGGCCGTTTCTCACTTTTCTGTGTCACGGAACGCAGTTTTAAGATCATTTGAGGCGAGGAATTGGCCATTTAGAGTCTAAACGTGCGCTGCGTGCGTTGAGATATGACGTATTTATAGTTCGGCAGCGACGTTGTCGGCGGTGATCAGCGCCGCCTCTGTGGACGCTCGGTGCGCGCTGTGAGCCGGCACAGAGCAGCGTTATCTCGGCCTGTCCTGAGGCCCCAATCGCAGCTCTTGCCGTCTCCGTTGTCCCTTGACGGAGTGACAGACACTAAAAAAAATTTTTTTCGCTGTCGGAGACGACGCAGAGGGCTTTGCGTAACCTACGTAGAGCACTTTACGCAGGAGTATAAATTGGGCTTTGTGCGTGCACAAGTCGCTGAAAGCTTTGCTTTTGTGTGATCCTGCTGGCAGCCGTGTCTTCACTGAGAAACACCGTGTGTCAGTACCTCAAACAACCACAATTCAAAAGACCCCGAACTATCGCAATACACGTAAATAATAACCGTGTCTTCGTTCCATTGTCCTGTGAAGCGAAACTTGTCAAATCCAATTAAGAGGAGAGAGAGAAAACGGAGAGAACAAAAAAAAAGTGGGCGGACACATAAAGGATGGCGCTTGTTATTAGAACCAGAATAGAGATGGACAGATTGATTTGGCAGATAGACGGATGAGCGGACAGATAGATTTAGAGGGCGCTGTGATGATGCCGAGGCTGGGAGTCTCGGGGCCCTCCTTTGTCAAAACCGTGGAGAGACGGAGGGAATATGAAAGACGGGAAAGAGCCAGGGAAGGGCGGAGGAAAGAAAGGCAAGAAAGACTTCACAGTGTGTCTGATGGGCAGGCCTGAGGGACTAACGTGCACACACACACACACACAGGGAAAGCGTATGAGGACTGAGTGCATGGTTTATCCATGGCAGCCGTGGGTTCAACATAAACCCTTTACGTACAGTAACAAAATGCTGTTAAACTCCATCTCTGCAGACCGCCGCGCTTCCCCTCTCCGTCGTTTACATTCCTCTGCCTCCTTTTCCTTTGCGTCCCTCTCATGCCTCCCCATTACCACCTGCCTTATCGCCGCGCTCACATTAAATCACCTCCATTTGTTTTGTTTGAAAGTGTGCAATGAGAGTCATCCGTTTGAGCCCGTTTGGCATCATTTCTGTTTGGTCCTTGGCTGGGGGGGCTCTGGCGGTTTGAAAAACGGCAGCAGCAGCAGCAGCAGCAGTCGTCGGACGTACTTGTGGGAGGAGATTTGAATACCAATTATAGCCGGTACACACACACACACACACACACACACATGCTTGTACTTGCTGCATACTGAGGACTGGGTTGCTGACAAAGTGAGGACCAGCATTTCCACTTTATAAATCAACACAATTACAAATATCTACTTAATGAACAACATCTACAAAGAACTACTGGCTGCAGTACCATAAAATGTCTGAAGGTGCAGCCCCAGAGCTAAAAGGGCTGGAAAACTTTTTAGATTTTTTTACGAATTTTTTTATTTTTTTTTTGTCCAAAATTTTACAAAAACGTCATACTATACTTTGTCGACCAAAATCAAAACAAAATGATACCAAAAATTTGACAAAATATTTGACAAAAAAAAATTTGACCCAAAACTTTTGGTCCAAAATTTTACAAAAACGTCATACTATACTATGTCGACCAAAATCAAAACAATTTTAACCAAAAATTTTAAAAAAATATTTGACAAAAAAAAATTTGACCCAAAATTTTTGGTCCAAAATTTGACAAAAACGTCTTACTATACTATGTCGACCAAAATCAAAACAATTTTAACCAAAAATTTTAAAAAATATTTGACAAAAAAAAATTTGACCCAAAATTTTTGGTCCAAAATTTGACAAAAACGTCTTACTATACTATGTCGTCCAAAATTTGAAAAAAAAAATTTGGTCCAAAAATTTGGGGTCAAGTTTTTTTTTTTTCAAATTTTGGAAGACATACATTTTTTGTCAAATTTTGGACAAATTTTTTTTTGACAAAAACAAAAACAAAAAATCATACTATACTATGTCGTTTTTTTTGACAAATTGAGTATAGCATGTTATAGCAACCTAAGGAAGTGATTTCAATAAAAACAAAGTGAGGACCGGCCAAAATGTCCTCACTCCGTAAAAATGACCTCAATTTAAAAACCCTCACTGGTCCTCAGTATGCCACAAGTACAAGAACACACACACACACACACACACACCACAGAGAAACACTGAGGCCATGCATAAATCACTGTGACTCTATGAGAGAAGCCTGGCGTGTAAACACAAACATCAAGGAAAAATGCTGTATACACAATACACAAACACATTTAGACCCATATCATCAAACCCATGGGTGGAAACACACACAAGTGCATATACGTCTCACCTATAGATGGCTTATGCAGTGCATTGGAGTTTCTTTTAGACAGAGAAATAGGACTGCATGCTTATGCAAGACTTCCTCAGATCCCAGTTGCTATTTCTGATCTGTGTCAGATGCAGTTTGCATTATAGCAGACTTGACATCGCCTTGTCACTTTCTTCCACATCGCGCTGACTTTGCTATTTCTACATCTTTTGTTCTCAAACGCGGTTCTTTCCAGAGACTGGGTTTGGACCCACAGGAGGTTTTTTTTGTTTTTGGTTGCCGTATAAATTAGCACTAGCACTTTTTTTTTTTGGAACCTATTGATTTATATCTGCAGTACACCTCTGAACCACAAGGGAGCATGTTCATTTTCCACCATATTCACATGCAGCCTCTGCCATAATAATAATAATCCAATAAATGTGTCTGGCTGCCCTGCAACAGAAAAGTCTTCTCCTCCAGTTCTGTAGATCAAACTATCACTTGCTTTTTTTAAATAAAACAAAAGAAAACCACAGTTAAAGAACATTAAAGGTGCATTATGTAATAAATCTAAAGCAACTGGCCGTAAAATCCTCCTAATATGTCACAGAGACTCAGGAATAATGTTCATATAACAAACTGAACTCACCAACAACAACAGTACAGACAAAATATTTGCATAAAAAAAAAAAAAAATCGTTTGCAGACTGCAAATCATGTTTATGTTTTGAAATCATGTTTTTTGGCGTCATGTGGCGCCACCTACCGCCGTCTACCAATCATTGCAGTCGGTAGAGTCTCAGCTGCCGAGCAACCACGGGTTGCCAGTTACGTCCAAAAAAAAACAAACCTAAAAGACCTCGGTATTTTGAATTTGAATGTAGTAACCGTTTTTGGCCACATTCTTACATATGGCGCCTTTAAGTCAGCCAAACTATTTGTATATAATTGCAAAGTGGAAAAGTAGACTACAACATTTAAAAGGGAGCCAACGCGATAACTTGACAAATATTCGACATATTGATGTCAAACTGGCGCTGTCCGTGCCTCTTACGAGTATCTTGGACAAGTTCGAAGATGGGTGACCTTGACCTACTTTTCAAGGTCACAGCTGCACTTGAAACTTGAAAAATAGCCAAAAAAACGGCACTTTACGAGCTCGTCAACGCAATAACTTGACAAATATTCGACATATTGATGTCAAACTGGCGCTGTCCGTGCCTCTTACAAGTATCTTGGACGAGTTCGAAGATGGGTGACCTTGACCTACTTTTCAAGGTCACCGCTGCACACCACGTGTCCAAAGTGGCCTTCATTGCCTGTGCAAATTTTGCTTTAAAATTGGCATAAAAATGTGGGCGCAGTGACTCAGCGCGGAGCATTAGTAGTCGTCGACTATCACCCCTCCAGTTTCTTTTAAAAGCTGCCTGCTGGCTGTCGTGCATGCAGTCACAGAGGGTCCTGACAGGGTGGCCCATGCCCGCTATCTCAGCTCAGCAACCGACATCGGCATAAGCTTCTTGGTCGCAAGTGACGACTGAAAGAGTTACAGAGCTTAGTGTGGGCTGGTTTTTATTCTCCCTCGGGCTTTTTTTTTATAGGTCCATTACTCAGAAGCAGAAGAAGTTCCTGGCCTTACCGTTCAGGTGATGTATTTTACCGTAATTATCTCCTCATCTGCCCCGAGTCTTTGGCGCGCGATCCATAACTCCTTGTTTTGAACGGCTGTTGTTTCGTGCTTTGATTGCGTCTCAATAACCCCCCGCAGCGTCATAGACCGGGTCCGTAGAGGAATTTATATTTACACTCGCTTAAGTAGAAATGATGGGAATAATAATAATAAGCTCGGTCATTTAGGGTGAATTCCAATTCCTATCTTAACCCTCAATCTTAATCCTCAATCTCAAAAATGCGCTCCCTCTAGTGCAAGTGCTGTCCCGATTCTCAGAAAAATTAAGTTGAGGGTCGAGTTTAAGGGCTGTATCGCCCTCAATATTGAGATTTTCCGAGACCACCCTCGGGAGCAAGGGCTACCCAGAATGCATTGCGTGTTTTGCCATAACAAAGATGGCGCCCAAAAGCAGCCAAACGAGTACGCTACAAATGAAGTATTTTCTTTGTTAATAGAGATATAAAAAATGATGAAAACCATTGTATTATCTTAGTTTAGGCCCATATTATGGATTACTGACGTCATTGTTGCGTAACATTTATTTTTTTATTTTACGATCTTTTGTCAATAGTCGGCCGGTGCGGCCAAGCGATGGTTTGCTATGGTTTACTTTTCAATAAGCCGTGGTGTGTGGTAACTGTCAGCTGAATATTTGCATGAGTATCATCTTATAACTAACTGACAACCTAATAACTTGACCGACAAACGGATCGTAATAAATAATCCTGACGTAAACGTGTTCTTCTTCTTCTTCTTCTTTTTTGGAGTTGACAGACTGGACGCAGCTTATTCGCGTTATTCTGCCCCCTACAGTCTGAAGACGTATCTGCATTTAAGGGGTGTCCCATTTCTAAGTGACAAAATAACGCTCAACACTTGGTTTTGAGGGCCAGTTAAGATTAAGGGTTGAGCTTGAGGGTTAAGATAGGAATTGGAATTGGCCCCTAGTTTCCTCTTCAAGTGTATATCACGTGTCACGAGTCCATCACACGTCTCGAATCGAGGAAACTTGGGGGGGGGGGGGCACAAAAATACACCAATTGGTAATGGAAGACCTTACATCTCATTCGACCATTTGCTTAATTGTCCATTAGTGAAACTTTTTGTCAGTCTAATCAGGCCAGTGCTAATGCAGAAACGCTCTTTTACGGCCGCCACCTCATCTCCTTCCCATTACTATTCCCCAGACATTGCCGCTTGTGATTATCATAATGGTGATCTATGTTGTCCTTAAGTGTCTCTCTCTCTCTCTCTCTCTCTGAGAACAACTGGCGTTTCATCAACTTTGCTGCTGAAGTATTTTTGCTGACTTAGACGCCAAGGACATCTCCTCCATTTGCTGGCATGCAAATCCTGCCAATCAATCAAGCGTTCAATGGCGTTCTCCGTCCAATCTGATTGGCTCGGTACAAAAGCAGAACGCCCCCCCCCCCCCCCCCCCCCCCACCCCCCCCCTTGGGTGCACAGCTTCCCACACTGTGACCCGACGTCCCCTGAGCCAGCAGCTTTTTCTTCAGTCGCTGACCCCCCTCTCATATAATTTGTCTTTGCCACGGGCTTGGAAAAAAAATCACTAAACAGCGATTCCCTTAGCACCACTTTCTTGGCAAATACATATAGAGGGTAGTTGCTATGTATTCTTTGGGGTACAAGGTGGACTTTTGTGAGAAACCGGTCACTGTTGGGGAACAAGAAAGACAGGAATCAGAGTGAAAAAAACACAAACTTTAAAACACTGCCATGGGGTGAGAATTCTTCACTACTGGTGACACCGTATCCATGACGACAAAGAGTAAACGTTGGTGCCCCCCTGCTCGGCCCAGGGCCTGTTTAAACCCCCTCCGTTGCTACTACTGCTTTACCCGTCTTCACAATTTCCCTGCAGGGTGCAACGCTAACGGGGCCAGACAGCGACCTCGTGGCAACGCGCTGCTAAAACCGAGGCGATTATCCCCACCACTCAGACGCCGCAATTGAGCCCTCGCCAGCCGTGATTGGACGAAAGGGGCTGATTGGGCCGAAAAGGCTTAAAATGGAAAAGGTGAGGGGCTAAAACGGGTCTTCTCAAAGTGTTGATACCTGAGGGGGCCAATTTAGGAACCCAACATTGGACTGAGGGCCGCCAAATGAAAAAAAAACAGAAATAAATCCCATTTGTAATAATTTTAATGACCAGATTGCAGTTCTACAGTTAAGCGTTAAGTAATATAAGCGTTAATATAATAACGCTTTATAATTTACTGGGTAATTACCCAGTATTTTGGCCATTGTTCTTACCTTCTAATTACAGGTTAATACCAAGTAACACATTTCTGTTACCATATATTTACTGGGTAAATAGCTAGTAATTGGGGGCTGTAGCTACCTGCTTATTACCTGCTTATAACCCAATAATACACAATAATACCAGGTAAATACCCAGTATTTTTGTTTACATGTATTGGTCTGTATCCAGTAATGTCCAATAAACATTTAACAAGCTTAGAAGCTCCTGGATTAAAACTATCAACTGTAATTCACTGCGGGGGCCGCCAGAAATGTTTCAGCGGGCCGCCATTGGGCCCCCGGACCGCACTTTGAGAACCAATGGGCTAAAAAAAAACATATCTCATCTGGAAGATGATGTGAGAGTAGAGACAAGAGATGGGGGTGGACGTCTGGTAACGAGGTGCTCGTCCAGGAGAGCGGAGGATCAGTAAGGGACGTAAAAAAACCAGGTGAAACTGTCAAGTCCAGACGTTGAGGTCGCCGACCGAACCGCGTTCACGTTTACCCTTGGGAGGTCTGCGTGTCCGGCGAAGGCCAGCTTATGAAGAGTGACCAGGCTGATGAGGTCCGAGAGGTACTGTGAAGTAAAAGAGAGAGAGAGAGAGAGAGATGGCTGACTGCACTGTGTATAAAAGAGCGAAGGAAGAGAGTCGAGGAAGGGAGGTGAAGTGCCAGAGCCATGCCGTCACAGACCAGTGAAGCAGGGACGACGAGCTGAGCAGAAGAAGGAGAAAGTCAGACGGAGAAAGAGTCTTACAAATGGATACTGAATACAGGATTGCAGCTCTAAAATTGAGGGTTGTACGTCACAAAAAAAAAAAAAAGACAAGGCAAAGTGGCATCGACACCTGCTGCAGCAAACGACAGATTTAGCAACTGAGGCTAAATCCACACGACACACTACTGTTCTCTGAACCCTGGTTCCCGTGCAGCCTGTAGCAGCCGCGGTCAAAAAGATGGTCTCTCAAACTGATGGTTCACAATCTTTATTTTACCTTGTGTTGTATGTGAACACAGCGTTAAGAGCTATAATGTAAACACAACATACAAAACAATTAGAAACTCTTAACGGCATGTTTTTACCTTTTCCCATATTAATTGCCTCAAATGAATTCCCTTCTAACCATATATCTGTGCAATAAATAAATTGCCTTTCACTTCATATAACAGTTAAAGGGACACTGTGTAGTATTTATGGGTTTATATAACCCAAAATCCACTTTTTTATACATATTATGTGCTCCTGCATTGTCTAGTCGCTGTATAATAGTTTTGTTTCATTTTCGTAGTGTTTCAAAAAGTCATGTAAAATAACGTGGTAGCGGGCCACGGTTGCATAGCCACTGTTAGCAGCGAGATGCCATGTTTCTACCGGAGCCTGTAAGGACTTGTAGCGGAAAGTCCCGCCTCCTCTCTCTCCGCTTCGTCTGCTACGGCCGCGGTAGCTCCGCCCTCTCCCTCGCCCTCACGAACCTCATCTGCTGACACGGAGAAAGACGACGATGACGACATTTGACCGGCTGCGGACACTGTAGCGCTCAGGGAAGGGAGGGGGGGTGAGCAGAGGAGCAGTTCTTTGTTGTAAATTTCAGCCTCTCCTCTAGATGGCACTATAAACTACTTACTTCACCTTTAACTTAAACCTTGAAATGTGCTAAACATGGATTTACTGAAACGCAATAGCACCCTCTAGTGGGTGAAGCGTTATCATTACGCGACGCGGATAATGTCCGTGACAAGTAGATAAACACACGTTTGATTTCACAAACTCGATACCAACCTTGTTCCCTTATCAACCGGGTGCTGATGAACCAAAAAACCTTAGTTGCTTTACGTTGACCTTGTTCAGAGCATGCTAGTCAGCTACTTCCGCTTTACGACACTTACTTACGCAAGTTGTTTCAAAGTAAAAGCATGGGCACTGTTGTTTCAAAATAAAATAGACACTTAAACACATAAACACGACAAAAATGAACTTGGCATCAAGGTTATTTAAAATGCAGACGTTTGAAAAACGCATCTGGTTCCATTTTTGACGTTTGAAAACTTCCATAAAACGGAAACTTTTGGTTATTTTCCCGTGAAGAGAACGAACGCAGAGGAGATCATGACCTTCCTGTTTACACCTGCCGTGTATCTACGTTTTCAGGTAGCATTGGTGTAGCGCTGAAACAATCATCGTGTCGTTGTTGTTTTGTGTTTTTGAGAATGCCATTTGGAGTAGAAAAAGATATGTGTGTGTGTGTGGGGGGTGAGAGATGGATGGCGATGCTTAAAGATAAACAGTGAGCGAGGGGCCGTGCACTGCGTAGGTGACCACTCCAGAGAACCGGAGTGTCGTGATCGATGAGGTCACACCGCGAGCACACACTGGCGGCCGCGAGCAAACAGGTTTTGAAATTGTTTGTCCAGCAGTTCATGGAGAGAGAGAGAGAGAGTCCTCCTCCCCACTTCCAGTGAAGCGTCACGGCGGCGGCGGCGCTCTGGTCCAGGGATTTAAACACCCACACACACACACACACACACACACACATACTCCCTCGTCGTATCATCGCCATTGATAGATTCGCCCATGATGAGATTGTTGAACGCTGACAATTACCAGTCAATGAGGTGCGGGGATCTGCGGGGAAATCAGATGGAAAATTTTTTTTCCGAAGGGCGGACGCAACAATGCTAAAGAGGTCTCGGGTGATGTTTTCTATCTTAGAAAACTCTCGAAAACGTCTGCTCCCTCGAGTGACGCATTCATTTGCGCTAACGCCACCGCTTGCATACATAAATTGCCACCGTCGGTAGCAGTGGCTACAGAAGCAGAAGTTATAACACGTTTGTTAAAATGCACTCATCAACTCTATTGTGTTGACACTAAAGATGTCGAGGAAGCATTTGAGATTTTTTGAGAAAGACAAATGAGGGACTTTGTCTTTGAATGGAACAGAATGCGATTGTGGTTTTCATGCTCAGAATTCAGGTCATATTAGGTACGTTTAGACCCACATGAGCGGACCTAGCCTGGCTAACGGCAGACTGCATCTCAAACTAATTTAAAGCGGACCTAGACCGGAAGTTCCAATTAACGCTGTTTTTTAGTGTGTATCTGCGTCATTACCTTGTTTACGAAGCCCTGAAGGTTCTAAACAAACAGTTCAGCCACTGCTGAGAACGCTGTGTTTTATTATAATCTCGGTCTCAGCGAGATCTCTGAAAAAACCCGGTCCGGTTACGTAAACAGCGGTTCTCCGGAACAGCAGATCCTCCTGCTCCGGGCACTAGTCCGGGCACATCCGGTTGCGTACATTGAACCGCAGAAGAAGAATAACGTCCGTTGTGGAGGTGTTTCACGAGCGACAGTGTCTTCTGACTCCGGGTCAAAGGTCGTCAAAGGGACTGCGGCGGGGAGTCGTGAAGAAGCTATTTTTAAACACTGTTAAAACAATGTTTTGATAATGAGTAGCAGTGCATCCACCGTTCCAGAGGGGGGAGCTGTGCTTCTGAGAGCTGGTGTTGCTGAATATGTCACTTCCGGGTACTGGCCAATCACAAGACATTTAGGAAGGCTCTTCTCTGGCAACACACTCTGTCTTCTGGGTGAGAGAGTTGAGTCTGAAATATCGCGGCTGGGGAAACAGCGTCAGAAAAGAGGATTTCTATCGGCTCGTTTACAGCAACTAGGAGGTTTTTGACCATAAAAACAAGTTAATGTATGTAAGTAGACCTCCATAACTAACATATATGTATGACTGTGGGCTACTCAGCGCTACTAGGGAGAAGTAGAAGGACGTTTCAGCGCATGCTGGCGTTGTTGTGCTTCACAGTGCCACCTAGCCACCCGGCATGCAAACTACATCAAATTTCACACACTTTTGCGTCACCGCGTGCGCGCAGATTTCCAACCCAAAGACGCTCGTCTGAACGCGAAATGAAAAGTGGGAACGCAACGACCACTTTTGCTCAGTTTTTTTTGTTCAGATCGTTCAGGTCGTGTAAAGCTAGCACTAAATCCCTGGTTAGGCTTGGTTCAACCCAGGCTAGATCACATCACCAGAGTATAAAACATCCCGATCACAACCCCCGATTTTACGCCTTTGCAAATGTTTCGCAAAACCCTCCGTGCGTCCTTGAAGAAGTTGATACCATTTCTGGTCGAAAGACGAGCGATAACGGCAGCTGCCGATAGATCAAACTCCCGATTACCCGGCTCCGTTTTGAACAGGTGCCAGGAGATTGTTGATACAGCTACTCAAAAAAAAAAAAAAAAAAAAAAAATCAACTGCGGCTTCTGTTCTGCACTCCCTCACTCCCTGCAGCTTGTCTCTTTATCTTTTCTTTTTTTTTTGCGGGGCTCTAAGACAAGAGCCTTAACATCAGGAGTGTTAAAGCTTTCATCCACTTCATTAGCAAACTGTAAACAACCATTAATTAGCAGCACATGAAAACAATCCTTGAAAAGTTGGCGGCTCTCGAGCGCCGCCGTGCACTTGTAAGCTAGGATAAGTGAGATAGACAAAGCAAGAAGGGAAAATATCGAGGAGGAGGGGGGGGGGGGGGCTAAAGGCCTGTGGTCACGCTTAATGTTCTGGGACGAGATTTACCGCAATGATTTTCTGGGTTTTTCTTTTTTAAAATTCATAAGGTCATCAATTCATGCTTCGCTCTCAGCCGGGCAAAAACAGAAGTAGGGGTATGCAGCCGAGAGAAAAAGGAAAGACGCTGGGCCAAATTGGATTGGTGCTGTGATTGTTTCTGCAGAGATTGTTACAGTTGGCAAGTCCGCTTAAAAAAAGTGGCCAAGTACCAACGACCTTGAGGGGAAAGCTGTGGCTCCCTCTCCCCCCCCCAAGGATTCATTTTCCCCTCAAAGGGATTGAAGGGGGGGGCGTTTAAGTGCGTGACTGCGGATTCACCTTACGGCCGTTAACAGGTACGCTGCGTCTCTCCTCGCTTCACATAAAGTGCACCGGGCAGATCGAAGCGATTGCTTTAACTCGTTGGTTCTCAAAGTGCGGCTCACGGGGCCCAATGGCGGCCCGCAGAAACATTTCTGGCGGCCCCCCGCGATGAATTACAGTTGATGGTTTTAATCCAGGAGCTGCTAAGCTTGTTAAATGTTTATTGGACATTACTGGATACAGTGTAAACAAAAATACTGGGTATTTACCTGGTTTCTATATGGTGAATTTTAGTGTATTATTGGGGTTTTCATTCATTCATTTCGTGTAATTGTAATATACTGTATATATTTTTCTTATAATGTAAATTTTTTTTAAGTGCAATATATTGTCATTTTTCATACTGTCAAATTTTTTATACTGTAGTTTTCCCATCAGTGCAATATCCATATCCTTATTTCATATCCTTATTTAATAGCTCATCCTTGTTCCCTTATACTAAAATACCATGTGCATACTGTGTATATTCTGCAGACCGGTTATAATGTACATTCTACATTCTATTTTTAAACCTATTTTTATAGTCACTGTTAATATCTTTATATGTTGTACTTTATATATTGTATTTCTTTTTGGTAATGCATGTTTATTATTTATTATCCTTATCTTTATTGTCTTGCTGCTGTAACACTGGAAATTTCCCCACTGCGGGACGAATAAAGGACTATCTTATCTTATCTTATCTTATCTGTTATAAGCTGGTAATAAGCAGGTAGCTACAGCCCCCAATAACTAGCTTTTTACCCAGTAAATATATGGTAACAGAAATGTGTTACTTGGTATTAACCTGTAATTAGAAGGTAAGAACAACGGCCAAAATACGTAATAATAGTTACGTAAGCAGGGGTTCTCCTGAACAACCGATCGTCCTGCTCCGGGCACTAGTCCGGGCACATCCGGTTACGTACATTAAACCGCAGAAGAAGAATAACGTCCGCTGTGGAGGTGTTTCACGAGCGACAGTGTCTTCTGACTCTGGGTCTGACTCCGGTTTAAAGTCGTCAAAGGGACTGCAGCGGGGAGTCGTGAAGAAGCTATTTTTAAACACTGTTAAAACAATGTTTTGATAATGAGGGGCAGTGCATCTGCCGTTCCAGAGGGGGGAGCTGCGCTTCTGAGAACGGATGTGCTGGATAGTACTGGCCAATCACAAGACTCTGTCTTCTGGGGGTGAAAGTTCAGGATGAAATCTCGCAGCAGAAAAACACTGTCAGAAAAGAGGATTTCTATCGGCTATTTTGCAGCAACTAGGAGGTTTTTGACCATAAAAACAAGTCAATATATGTAAGTAGACCTTCATAACTAACATTTATGTGCAACAGGACCACCCTATGTGACCTTTAAAATTAGTTTTTTTTTCTTTGGCGGCCCTCAGTCCAACGTTGGGTTCACAAATTGGCCCTCAGGTATCAAAACGTTGAGAACCGCTGCTTTAAACTCATGTCCGCGGACGCATTCCTATCTCTGTGTCCATCTGGTCAGTGAATAATGTTATCGTGGCCCACAGAAGGACTCTCTCTATTTTTTTTTTCTTCCTGCCCATTGCAGTAGTGGAGGAGTCTGAACAGCCAATACTGTTACAATTCTGTGATAGCAACCGAGCTTCAACACACAGGCCTCGGGGCACACTGCGCACAGTTGGGGAGAAACGGTGGTTCTATAGCAACCGTTACCCTGCTGGGCCATAGCAGTGAATAGAAGTGCGGAGCATCTTGCAGAGGGCCAGTGGGGTTCTGCGCTCGGTACCGGAGTAATTTTTAGCTTTTGTGGACCGCGTAGCTACGGACGACGAGCGGATTCTGTGCAGTGCTGTGCAGCGCACACAGCACGACGTCGTCTCCTTTGCTGCATGTACAGTAACGTACTTTATTGCAAGAGAAACTAATAAAAGAAAGCTGTGGGGGAATGTGCTTTCATTCTTGATTATTTTTCTCCCTTCCCAAAGGGCAAGACAGCTGCCATCTGTCCTCGCCTTATCGGAGCAAATCTGTCGGCTGTTTTTAGTCGAGTTTCCAATTTTCTGAACGTCTGATCCGTCTTGATTTGTTTGGAAATAGAATCTTTCAGTCAGTGATTTGAAAAAAATGTCCAGATGTTTAGCCCAAAACTACTAAACAACGTTTTCCAGGTGTTATTTGTTTATCCAGATTAGGGCTGTAACGATATGCGTATCGAAATCGAAATCGTGATACTCAGAGCCACGAAAACTGTCTCGCGGCACGAGAAAACAGAATACTAACTCTAGAGCTGAAACGATTAATCGATTAATCGATTATTAATCGATTACTAAATTAATCGCCAACTATTTTGATAATCGATAATCGGTTTCAAGCTTTTTTCATGATTAAAACAAGATTTTTGGTTGTTTTAGCTTCTTAAATGTGAATATTTTCTTCATTTCTTTGCTCCACATAACAAATAAATCATTAAAACTGATTCATTTTGGTTTGTGGACAAAACAAGAAATTCAAGAACATCATAATTTCCAGGTTTGACAAACACTAATCAACGTTTTTTAACATTCTATGACATTTTATGGACCAACCGATTCATCGATTAATCGAGAAAATAATCGACAGATTAATCGATTACGAAAATAATCGTTAGTTGCAGCTCTAACTAACTCCCAGTTATTTTTCCAGTCAGCCACATGCTATGAGCTGTTAGTGCTACCAAAACTTTTCAAATTACTATTATTTGTATTAGGGGTGTCCAATTATCGCGTTAATTGTGATTAATTAATTACAGTCGTCATTAACGCGTTATGTTTTTTAATCGCGTTAATCTCTTCTTTACCAGGGGCAGCGTCAGACGCAGCGACAAAAGCGTCGTAAAACCACGTCTAACTTTAACAAACACACACATGCTGCATACCCACAGAAAGGTCAGAAACTCAGCTACAAGCTCATATAAACCATTCTTATGTTCACCAAACACAGTTAAAACACCGACGGATCAAACCCGCAGGAGGTGAAAAAAACCCGCTCCGGCGCACACGTTGAAAAGCAGCACCGGAGCGTCAGCGTGATTACGTAAACAAAATAAACGCGTGTCGACTGGATAGAGGAGAATTCACAGATTTTTATCACTCTGCGAACAAGATTCACGGATCCAGCCCCAAAATAAGAGCAAAACAAGACAACTGACTTTCAAGAAATACAAGCAGAAATGTTTTCTTACCTTTGCTGTTTATCAAAACAAGTTATTTCCACTGGAACAAAACCACTTCTAATGGAGAACTACACTTCCCAGCATGCTTTGGGGCCAAATCCCAGTCTGATTGATCATTTTACTTTGTATTTTTCAACAGTATTATTTTGTTACAGAAAAGAGGAGAAATCTTTGGTTATTTATTTATTTATTTATTTATGTTCAAATCTGTTCACAGTGTTCCAAAATATTTGTTATTAAATGTTACATTAAAGGTGAAGTAAGTAGTTTATAGTGACATCTAGAGGAGAGGCTGAAATTTACAACAACAAACTGCTCCTCTGCTCACCCCCTCCCTTCCCTGAGCGCTACGGTATCCTCAGCTGGTCAAATGTCGTCCTCGTCGTCTTTCTCCTTGTCAGCAGATGAGGTTCGTGAGGGCGAGGGAGAGGGCGGAGCTACCGCGGCCGTAGCAGACGAAGCGGAGAGAGAGGAGGCGGGACTTCCGCTAAAAGTAAAATCGACGCTTGATTTGTTCTCTCGGGTTTGTCCTTACAGGCTCCGGTAGAAACATGGCGTCTCGCTGCTAACAGTGGCTATGCAACCACGGCCCGCGACCATGTTATTTTACATGACTTTTTTAAAAACACTACGAAAATGAAACAAAAACTATTATACAGCGACTAGACAATGCAGGAGCACATACTATGTATAAAAAAGTGGATTTTGGGTCATATAAACCCATAAATACTACATGTTGTACCTTTAAAACAAGCTAGCTAATGCTGTTTTCGGTTAATATTAGCACTTCTATCCACTGTATTCATTCTAGATACTATACTAGATGGCGCAACTCCATTAAAACAAGCTAGCTAACGCTGTTTTCGGTTAAAATTAGCATTTCTATCAACTGTATTCATTCTAGATACTATACTTGATGGCGCAACTCCATTAAAACAAGCTAGCTAATTCTGTTTTCGGTTAATATTAGCACTTCTATCAACTGTATTCATTCTAGATACTATACTAGATGGCGCAACTCCATTAAAACAAGCTAGCTAACGCTGTTTTCGGTTAATATTAGCACTTCTATCAACTGTATTAATTCAAGATACTATACTACATGGCGCAACTCCATTAAAACAAGCTAGCTAACGCAGTTTTCGGTTAATATTAGCACTTCTATCCGCTGTATTCATTCTAGGGTCATGGGTCGTATTTGAGGGCACGACCTATGTGGTCATATGAGTTGGAGGGCTTGTTGAAATTTTGCCACTGGCTTTCACCCTTTTCACCAGCAGTCCAGCTGTTTTTTTTGCTTATGTCTGAATACTACAGTATGACTGCAAAGCCTTTGTGCGCTTTGTTGGGCAGGAAATTAAGGCTGACTCGGCCATTACAGTGAGTCTGCTGCTCCAGATTGATCACGATGAAGAAGCACCTGGTAAAGTACCCACAGGTTTCATTAACTATGATAAGTAGACAGACCAATTTTAATAATGGAAAACTTTGCCAGCTCATTAGAAAACAAACACACCTCTTGGGTACGTACCGTGCGCAATGAAAATACTTTTAACAGCACCGTGATGCCAAGACTACATTTGTTATGCACACTTTCATAAACATCGTTGTGTATATCAAACTTATGAAGGCAATTAATCGGGGGTCAGATTTAGTTTTTGTGACAGCACTTGTATACGCGTTTATAACTGAATCTTATGTGCCAACGAGATGGATTTGGAGTTGCGCTGGTGGGAAGTAGATTTATGAGCTTATGGGGAAAATTAAAAACAAACAAACCATCGGTAATTAAAAAGCAGGTTGATCCCAAGTGATGACTGATGTATAAATCTCTGGCTGTTTTTTTACAAAAAAAAGCACTAAAATCTACGCGAAAGCAGACGGACAGATTGGTAGTTTAGGCCACGCGCGAATTTGCATATGCATGATTACGAAGATTACGCCGCACTCGGGAGACTATTGAGACCTTTTCAAGTTTCCAAACTTATTTACTGCCGCGTCCTCTGCGCTGACGCTCTGTGCTTTTTAAATGCCATGTTCTCTCACCGGCCCCCTTTTTATACGCTTCCTGAGGATATTGTAGACAAACAGAGGGACACACCAGGTTGAGTGTGTTCCGAGCACACACACATATTCACGAGCGCACGGCTTTATAGTCCGTGCAACAATGCTCTCTTTCTCTGCCTTCTCTGTTCTTTCGCTGGTTTCTCTTCTGCCGGCCTTTTGTGGCACCTTGTTCTTTAACGCCCCGTCCTGTCTTTCTTTCACGCGATGATTTCGAACTCTAACTTCTTGAACAAGTCGGTTCAAGGGTCTCTGCCGTGATTTCGAGTTTAATTGTTTGTACTCTCCACGATCCCGATGTTGTAGTGCTATTTGTGGTCGTATAATAATAATAATAGTGCCGCCCTGGCACCTGCATGCATTCATACGCGTGGGTGATATGTGGGTCGTTTTGAAGCTTACGTCACATCTGTTCACTCGGGGGGGGGGGGGGGAGTTTTATACATAAGTCACCTTTAATTTGAATGTAGGTAAGAAGTCTTAAGGCCACATTATACTTCTCCGACTGCGTAACCACCGATCAGTAGGGGTCGCTACGCAAGGTTGTTGTGCTTTTGGCTACAGTGAGCAATGGCGTCCGAGAGAGAAAGACTGTTGTTGTTTTTGAAACAGTGGCCGTTTCTCACTTTTATGTGTCACGGAACGCAGTTTTAGGATAATTTGACGTGAGAAATTGGCCATTTAGAGTCTAAACATTTGCTGTGTGTGTTAAGATATGACGTATTTATAGTTTGGCAGCGATGCCTCTGTGGACGCTCGGTGCGCACTGTGAGCCGGCACAGAGCAGCTTAGCTCGGTCTGTCCTGAGGACCAATCACAGCTCTTGCCGTCTCCGTTGTCCCTTGACGGAGTGACGGACACTTAAAGGTAACTACTCCATAAAATGTTGCTAAATAACTTTCCGTATTTATTCCTTATTCAATTTCACTTGTCGCATGATGCGTATACCACGATACACTGTGTCCCAATGGCGGTGCCGTCACTTTGCGGGTAACACAATCGCCATGCGTTGTGGTAAAATGTAGTTTATGGTCAACGCTTGCCTTAAAGCAGCATAGACCTATTTTGACACAGATTTTTAAGACCATAAAATGACGTGGCGGGCCACTTATGGCCCCCGGGCCTTGAGTTTGACACAAGTGGTCTACCTTTTATAGCAAGAGCACTGGAGCACTGTGTTTGAGATATGCCCTGGGTCTTGACCTCTGCTGCCACACATTGGCTTTAATGTTAACAAGTGAATTTCAATAAAGTCTGATCTAATCTAATCTATTCCACACTGTGCCTGCGGTGATATTTGTGTCTCAAGACTACCGTCACAGCACTTGCTGCCTTATCAACACAGTTATATCAGAATCAATGCTGTGTACTGACCACATGGCAACTTGCAAAACTAGTTTGCAACTGGATTATTGTACTGTCTTTAGTGCCAGTTTTGCATGTCGTACACTTTTGGTCATTGACGCTCCTTACTTGCTCCGGGTGCACGTGAATCTTCCTTCTCCGGCTGTTACTGAGCAGTTACAGCGCGACACGGAGGGATAATCAGTAGCCGACTAAAGGCATATTTTGGTCAAGAGAAGTGGTCTGGAGACATTTCACTGGATCACTCGCAGTGATGGATGTTTGGCAACCCCTCCTGCCTCCCCTGCTGCTTCCACTCCCCTGCTGCTTGTATCCTCTTCCTATCAACCCATGTCCTGTCTCTTACACCGTTAGCCACAGGGGCTGTGTATGGATGCGAGGACCAGGTATGGAGAGGTGAGGCAACCGGAGGAGGCGGGGGGAAAAAGATTTACAGGGCCCGTGTGCGTCTGCTCTCTCATTTGCATAGACAAAATGTTTTTTTGTCCCCCTCCTGCATCGTCTACTCTCTATATTTCCCTCACTCTCTTTTTCCATCTACACACACAGCACATCAATTCATCTCTGGTATTATTTTTGTTTTCTCCTGGCTGCCGTCAATGTTCTCTCTGAATAAGTTACACCTCCTTCTATCATCTCCCCTTTCTTTTGATAGTGAATTGCTTATTGTCTTTCTTTCTTTTTTTAACTCTACCCCCAGATTTACGTTCTTTTCTTACCTACGTTTCCTGCTCTGTGCATGCTGCACTGCAATGCTCTGAAGGTGTGTGTGGGGGGGCTTATATTCACAATACATGCATTTGAGGGACATTCATTCATCGCGATTCTCTCGATGCGGATAAGTTAATAATCGGAATTTAAAAAAAATGTAATTACTTCGCCTGCTGCAACATTCTGTTCGCTTCGCTCGCTGCAGTGTCAGGGTTTCCCCCAGTGTATTATAAGCCTAGGGGGCCGCCAGACTTTACCTGCCCCCCGCCATGCTTTGCGTTGCTTGTTTGTTTATTTATTTATTTAAAGTAGATTTATTTTATACACCACAGCTTTTTCTATTCCGGGGAACAAGAGCGCGCGTTCCCCCATGTAATCCGCGCAGCGCACGCTTTGTCCAGTTTGCCGATTGAAACCCAAGTCACACTATAAAGTGCGTCATTATTACCGTTACATCGTTCTTGTCAATAAAGATGTTACATTTAGGGACGCACCGATAATTCGGCGGTCGAAAACACAGCTACAACGCGGTGGAACGGCACCTGTTAAACGCTGGAAAGTCTCTGCGCAAAAGCAAAACTTTTTATTATGAACTCCCCGCGACATTCACTTCACAGCAGAGAACATTCTCTCTCTTTGAGCAGTTAACTCAAGACATCAGCTCATCTGTTATGATGCATCTGTTATTCCCGTAATTGCAGCGTTAAAGCGTCTTCTTTCACAAAGATTAAGACCACGGAGTGAAAACGATTGAAAAGTGCGCTCTGCTCTTCAGAGTCTGTCACCACGTTTCACTCGGATCACCTGCACTTCATCGCGACTGTGCTCCATCCTCGTCATAAAGATCATTATTTTTATGTGGGGATAAAAAACACGTAGAGAAATGATCCAGTCTGCTTTAGATATGAAATGACCGCTTGGAGACGCAGAAGCGCAGGAGAGGGAGAAGAGAACAGCGCAGGGGCGGTGCGCAGAAATAAAAGGGCCGTTTTTCTGCACCAGATGAGGGGGCACTACCACTTTTATATTTATGTTGCTTTATCTTACTTTTAAATGAGTAGCAAAGTATTAAAGTAAATAATTGTTGCATGGAGATGCATCGATAATCGGTTTAGAATCGAATCGTTGACCTCTGAATCGTAATCGAATCGTGAGGTGCCAAGAGATTCCCACCCCTAGCAACTGACCCTATATCTTCTTCTCATCCGACACCTTTAATTCTCCTGAAGCCTGTGCATAACTTTTTTTATATTCCTATTATTTGGAGCAAAGCAGGATTTAGTGCTTCCATATTAAACTTCCCCGTCCACGTCCCATTAATCTTTTTTGATCATGCAGTCACTCACACCCACACGCACTTCATCACTTTTTTTTTTTCCCCCTCTAACCTCCGCTGCCTTCGTATCACACACTTACCCATTATATATCATGACTCACCTCTTTCTCCTGGGCCTTTTCATTGCATATTGGCCATTTTGCAGTTATGTCTGCTGCTCTCGAGCCTCAGTAGCATTCTGCTCACACATGCAGCCACTTACACATGCATCATTGTCCTTGTGTGTTTTGTCATGCCAAACACACTCCCCGACTCTGACTGACTGAGCCCCCACACATGATGGATTGTCAACACGGAGTCATTTGCTCACAGAGATATACAGTATCTTTTAAACAGATTGGCGTTTTTTTTTGTTTTTTTCAGTTACGTGCGTCGTGTAAATACATCTTCCATTTAGAGATAAGCTATGGTATATATGTCTCGGTAATATCAACATACCTCACAGTTTGATTTGATTATGATTCAGAGGGCTATGATTACATTTGGTTAATGACAAATGTCCATTCGTGATGACCGCAGTTTGGTAGTGTCTTTAAAATGCATATTTATTAGCGCTGTAACGATACACAAACTCACAATTCGATACATTCCACGATTTTTTTTTAATTTAAAAAACATTTTATTTAAAATTAACTTAATGTAACATTTAATAAACAAATATTTTGGAACAGATTTAAACATAAATAAATAAATAACCAAAGATTTCTCCTCTTTTCTGTAACAAAATAATACTGTTGAAAAATACAAAGTAAATGATCAATCAGACTGGGATTTGTCCCCAAAGCATGCTGGGAAGTGTAGTTCTTAATGAGAAGCGGTTTTGTTTCCAGTGGAAATAACTTGTTTTGATAAACAGCAAAGTTAAGACAACATTTCCGCTTGTATTTCTTGAAAGTCAGTTGTTGTTTTGCTCTTATTTTGGGGCTGGATCCGTGAATCTTGTTCGTGGAGTGATAAAAATCAGTGAATTCTCCGTAATCACGCTGACGCTCCGGTGCTGCTTTTCAATGTGTGCGCCGGAACGGGTTTTTTTCCCGCTCCTGCGGGTTTGATCCATCGGTGTTTTAACTGTGTTTGGTGAACATGAGAATGGTTTATATGAGCTTTTAGCTGAGTTTCTGACCTTTCTGTGGGTATGCAGCATGTCTGTGTTTGTTAAAGTTAGACGTGGTTTTATGACGCTTTTGTCGCTGCGTCTGACGCTGCCCCTGGTAAAGAAGAGATTAACGCGATTTAAAAAAAAAAAAACGCTTTTCAGTTTCAAAGTCGAGATCTCGAGTTTCCAAAAAAATATGAAAAACATTTTTTTTTCGAAAAAAAAAAAAAGTCATAATTTTTTGGAAACGCGAGATCTCGACTTTCCCGAAAAAATATGAAAAAAAAATGTTTTTTTGAAAAAAAAAAAAATTCATAATTTTTTGGAAACTCGAGATCTCGACTTTTAAACCCGAGATGCAGGTGCATTCAAGGTGTTTTTCGAGCGTAGGAATTTACATACACGCCGCGTCATGCGGCGCATTCATCGTTTTTCTTCGGTTGTATTGTTTTTATGATCGTGAGAAGCCAAAATCTAAATCATGAATACAATTCTACTAATCGTCCAGCCCTAGTTTAGACCCCCCTCACATTTTGCCTTTGAGGCTTTCAGGGGGTCTCGAGTGTTAATCGGGGGGGGGGGGGGGGGGGTCTAACCTCCCCCAGACCCCCCTGTATTTCGCACAGTGCCCTTAACCTAACCCTAACCCCAAAACCGAGTCATAACCCCCCAAAGGCCCTTTAAAGTGGTGAGGACCAAACAAACATTTTTGGTTCTTACCAAGATATATGAACACACACACACACACCATCAGGTTCCCCTTAAAATTGATGAAAGTGAGTTATGTAGCCTGTCACTCAACTCCCTGCTCACACACACACACACTCAGCATCCACCAGTCTGACGGTGCATATTTTGCACTGGGGAAGGGACTCAATTATGGTGAAGGTTGAAAGAAGCAATAAACACGGCACAGGATACAGAGTGGCTCACTCTGACTCTGCAGACCTGCAGTCAGTCACAGAGGCAGGAGGCAGGAGGCAGGAGGCAGGAGGCAGGAGGCAGGAGGCAGGAGGCAGGAGGCAGGAGGCAGGAGGCCACACTGCTGCTCTGCTCATCCAGTCGTGAAGTGCTGGGAATGACCAGAGGTTGATGTGTATATGGGCGGACGCGTTGGTGGCGGCGGTGGGTCCCTACACAAATGATGTGCTGCAGCTGCATATACATGGACCTGTCACTGTGAGGACAGCGAGGTGAGATGGATGGAGGCAGAGTGGGAGATAGCACACCTTCATTTCACAGAGTATACACATGCACATACACTCTCTCTCACCTGCCAATGTAGCTGCTATATCGTTTGGGTGCCCACTCATACGCTTCTCTATTTACCCAGAATGCATCTGTTATCCTTTTTACGCTTGTATGTAAACAGTGGATGTTGTTACTGCTTCTGATAGATTCTGCTCGTATGACTTCCTGCTTCCTGCTTAAATACATCACGTCTACTAAATTCACGTCTAGCCCATTGATTTTTTTTGTCTGGTTTAAGGTTATAAAAGTCCTAATCTTTAGAGGAGATGAATTCAACAATAAAATATTTATTTTCATTGCAATAAACTGAAAATGAGTGAATGATATATAAAAAAAAAGAGAATCACATTGTTGATCAGATGTCGCAATTTGCGATATGAGACGTAGCGAATCAGTTTTTTTGCAACTGACATTTTCATCTCTCAACTACAGACACCATTATTACCCTGAATAATTGTTTGGTCCATAAAATGTTGAAAAAATGTTGATATGCATTTCCCAAACCTCGAAAATGATGTTTTTGAAGTTTTAATGATTTCTGGAAAAAGAAGCCAGAATATATTCACATATTCAAGCCACTGAAAAATCGATTCAGTGGTACAAAGTAGTCGATTCATCGATTCATCATTGCAGCCATACTCGACTAACAGTTATTTAACAATTTATTTAAGATTGTTAGACAGGGAAGTAATGTATTTCACCATATTCCTGTCTTTATTAAATAACTGCATTGTCTTTCAATTTGATATTCTACTTAGTTGTGTTGTAATTGCACTGACAGACAGTGGAATTCTCTTGGCAGACTAATAAATAAACAAATAAATAAATAATAAATCACAAAAAAAAACCACATAATGAGCTAGAGCAGTGTTTCCCAACCCTGGTCCTCGGGGGAACACTGCCCTGCCATGTTTTAGATGTTTCCCTGCTCCAAAAACACCTGATTCAGTTGAAATATTACATTTTTGAAAAAAACATTTTTTTTTATTATTATTATTTATTTACAAAAGTTGAAATATTAATTTTTGAAAAATCAATTAAGTTGAAACATTAATAAAAAAAAAATATATACATATAAATATATATATTTTTTTTTAATTGACAAAAGTTGAAACATTAATTTTTTTTAAAAGACAAAAGTTGAACATTAATTTTATTTTTTAATTTAAATCTAATTTTTTTTGGGAAAAATTGACAAAAGTTGAAACATTAAATTGATTGAATTTTTTTTTTTACAAAAGTTGAAACATTAATTTTAAAAAATTGACAAAAGTTGAAACCTTAATTAAAAAAAATTGACAACAGTTGAAACATTAATTTAAAAAAATTGACAAAAGTTGAAACATTAATTTAAAAAAAATTACAAAAGTTGAAACATTAATTTAAAAAAATTGACAAAAGTTGAAATATTAATTTAAAAAAATTGACAAAAGTTGAAACATTTTTTTTTATTTTTTTTTTAAATATAAAAGTTCGTTATTAGGCTTCTGCAGAGCTGGCGATTTATTTGAATCGGGTGTTTTTGGAGCAGGGAAACATCTAAAACATGGCAGGGCAGTGTTCCCTGAGGACCAGGGTTAGGAAACACTGCTCTAGAATCGCCTCTGATGATGAGTCACTCACACACACACACACACACACACACACACACATAATGTGACTATTTATCAGATGCATACGTAGCATTGCATGTACCTTGACTTGATAACTACAGCTCAGGTAGAGAGAGAGACAGCTATTGCACACTGAGAATCTAATAGTTCCAGCAGCACCCTCTCTCACCTCGGCTCCTTTTTTTCGATCCTATCCGTCTCCTTCCATCTTTAATTCATTTCTGTTCCCCTCAGCACATCCGTATTTCTTTCTGTCTTGCTCTCTCTCTCGCTCTCTCTCTCCACCTTGTCTGCCTCTGAATTTACCACCACGACTGGCCTTTTGGCAGCTCCTCCTCCATTTTCTCCCACCCTGCTCTTCTTCGCTCCCTCTGTGTCTTTTTCCCCTCTCTCGTTCCTCTTGGCCTCCATTTCTCCCTGTCACACTCTCTTTGGCTCAGTCTTGGTATCACATCCCTTTTCCTGTAGGCCTGAACCTCTGCTCCTCTCTCTTGGCATCTTCTTTCAGAAGTTTAACTCGGCTATGAAGGGGGGGAAAGCCTAGAGCATTGGTTCTCAAAGTGCGGCCCGCGGACCAATGGCGGCCCGCAGAAACATTTCTGGCGGCCCCGCACTGAATTACAGTTGATAGTTTTAATCCAGGAGCTACTAAGCTTGTTAAATGTTTATTGGACATTACTGGATACAGACCAATAAGTGTAAACTGTACAACTGTATTTACTATGTCATCAAATTTTGGATGACATAGTGACACAGTATAGTATGACGTTTTTGTCAAATCTTGGCATTTAAATTTTTTCCCAAAAAATTGTCACATTTTGGACGACATAGTATAGTATGACGTTTTTGTCAAAATTTGGACAGAAATTATTATTTTTTTAAATGGTCAAATTTGGGACGGCATATGTCATTTTTGTAAAATTTTGGACCAACATTTTTGGGAAAAAAATTGTCAAATTTGGGACGGCATATATGTAATTTTTGTCAAATTTTGGACCGACATTTTTTTGGGGAAAAAAAATTTCAAATTTGGGATGGCATACTTGTAATTTTTGTCAAATTTTGGACCTAATTTTTTTTGAAAAAAATTGTCAAATTTGGGACGGCATATATGTAATTTTTGTCAAATTTTGGACCGAAATTGTTTTTGAAAAAAATTGTCAAATTTGGGAAGTCATAGTATAGTATGTCGGTTTTGTCAAATTTGGGACGCCATAGTTATTACAAATAGGATTTCTTTCCGTTTTTTTTCCCTTTGGTGGCCCTCAGTCCAATGTTGGGTTCCTAAATTGGACCTCAGGTATCAAAACTTTGAGAACCCCTGGCCTAGAGGCAAAGGAAGGGTCAAAAGTGACAGGGGTGTAATGAGGGCCGGCATACAGTACAATACTGTAAAGAGCGTTGCAAACCCACAGATTAATCTTATTAATTTGCTCGTGCAAAACATGGGGTTGTGACACACTTGTTATTAAAAAAAAAAAAAAAAAAAAAAAAAGTGTTACAGATTACAGGAGCTGCGGTCAATGAGCTGCTGGCCTTAAAGGGAAATTAAACCAGGGGAGAATGGGACATGGCACAGGGACAAGCTTGGTGTATGGAGCATGGCCATTGTTATTAGTCGCTGCTGCCCTTTAATGAGCGTGATTTAACAGGCCGGTACAGAGGCACACCCAGCTACAAGAACAAGCCCAAGTCTGGCCCTTTTTATATGCAACAGAAAGCAGTGAATACGTTTAAAAATTAAATTATTGTGTTACTCTGACAAAAATGGGACTTTGTCAACGTGTTAATGCAGCTGAAAAAACATGCGTATCCAATTTGCGATCAAATAATCTCTCATCTAGATAATGAGGTTGGTCGTCAACACATTTTCAACACAATTGGCGTCCAACACATTTTCAACAATTGTTACTTTATCTACACGTTATCAGAGTTTTCATAACACACAGCGCTCTGCGGTAGAGTCTGATGGAATTAACGCTCCCTGAATGGGGAAAAAGGAACAGGAGGAAGCTCCAACAGCTGACATATAATTATAATGAAAAAATATTATTGTTAAAGGGATAGTTTGGAATTTTAGGACGTAAGACCTATTTTCCAACTCAGCCGGTGTGATGGAGACGTTTTTCGAGAAATTTCATTCAGTCCTTCTAGTTGCCGAGTTCGCTGGTGCTATGGCCTGTGGGAAGAAAATATCCATTTATAAAAAATAACCAGCTAGCGTAAACGTAGCCTCAGTCCTTCTCTCTTACTCTCACATTCTTGTCAACATGTACATTTCACACTTTTATGCCCAAAAAAAAATCATATGAAATAAATAATTCCGACCTGTATACTGGGATAGTACAGTATGGAAACGGCGGTCCACTTAAAGGTGAAGTAAGTAGTTTATAGTGCCATCTAGAGGAGAGGCTGACATTTACAACAAAGAACAAAAGAACTGCTCCTCTGCTCACCCCCTCCCTCCCCTTAGCGCTACGGTATCCTCCCGCAACTTTTTGAAACGCTACGAAAATGAAACAAAAACTTTTTGGGGGGATTTTGGGGTCATATAAAGCCATAAATACTACACAGTACTGTACATGGAAATGTACTGAGAGATGGTGAAAACAACATTTTCAAATCTCCCACTCTCCCTGTTTGGCTTTGCGTCTGTTTTTATCTCCCTCCTTTTCCCCACAGCACCTTTTCTTTTTATGGGAAAACATATTCATTACAGGACAATAAAAGGGCTGATTGGAAAGACCGGACCATCTTTCAGAGAGCGAGGGGGGGGGGGGGGGAGAGAGAGAGAGGGAGGAAGTATGCGATGACATTACACACCTGATGTCTTCACTCAAGAGGCAGCGATGATTTTCTTTGTGCCGCAGCTTTACCCCTCTCAACGGGTGAATCAGATCTCTGCGAGAGAACATTGTTTTTCACGCTATTATTACAGCTGAATGGAGCGGAAGGGGAAAAAATCAGGTGTGCTTCAGCAGCTCCGACCAGCACGCCGGGGGGGAACTCCGAGCCACTTTTGGCGGACGCCGTATTTACATTTAACTGGCGCCCGCGTCCGCGCGACACTCGTTCAATTACGTGCCCGTTTCTGGGCCCCGTGTAAACAGCTCTGCGGCATAACGTGATTTACTGTAATAAAGGCAAATCTGGAAGAGGGGGAGAGAGAGAGAGGGTGACAGAGACGGATAGAGTCTCATCTGCGTGGTGTTAGTTCAGCCTGGGTTATCGCTCTCGTGATTATTTCCTCCCCGTGTTGTGACTCGTACTCTGCTCTGGTGACGTGTTTGTATGTTGGCAATTGTGTGTGATCAGAAACTCATAATAAAAAAAATCCAGGAACTCGGGTCTTCTTGCTGCAAAAGGCGAGAGTGCAAACTTTTTTTTTCTTTTTTTTCCTCCATTCAACAGTAAATTAATAACAGTTTAATTATAACAAATTATGAGGTAAATATGCTCAAACTCCACACACCGCTGTGCCGTTCCAAATATCACTTATTTGAAACTTCTAGCGGAGATGAAGATCAGTGTGCTTTATTTAAATAAATCACAGCGCTGAAGACATTGTGGGGAAAGATGAGTCCATGCCAAATATTAACAAAGGGTTCCATCAGCCACCATTTTAATGATTATATATATATATATATATATATATTTATATATATATATATATATATATTTATATATATATATATATATATATATATATTTATATATATATATATATATATTTATATAAAAAACAATATAATGTGGTGTTTAAACTAGACTTTACTACACACCTCAGAGAATATCTTATAAACCACTTGTATGTATGTATATATGTATCTATATATGTGTGTGTATGTATATATATATGTATATGTGTGTATATATATATATATGTATATGTGTTTATATACATATATGTATATATGTGTGTATATATATATATATGTATATATGTGTGTATATATATATATATGTATATATGTGTGTATATGTGTATATATACGTGTGTATATGTGTATATATACATATATGTATATATGTGTGTATATGTGTATATATACATATATGTACATATGTGTGTATATATACATATATGTACATATGTGTATATATATACATATATGTACAGTATATATGTGTATATATGTATATATGTATATGTAGTATATATATACGTGTGTATATATATATACATATATATGTGTGTATATATGTATATATGTGTGCATATATATATATGTATATATATGTGTGTGTGTGTATATATATATGTGTATATATATATATATATATATATATATATATATATATATATATGTTTATATATACACATATGTGTGTGTGTATATATATATATATACGTGTATATATATACACACATATGTGTGTGTGTGTGTATATATATATATACGTGTATATATATATATATATACACACATACACACACATGTGTATATATATATACAAACGTGTGTATATATATATATATATGTGGGTGTGTGTATATATACTTACATGTTTATATATATACTGCAACAGTTTAACATTTTTAAAGGGAGTTGGTACTTTCACGGTCAGTAAACGCGTGCACACTTCAGAAAGATCGATTTCCCAAAACAGCAGCAACAGAAACGTCTGCTATTCCGTGTGTAAATACCTGTCGTGCAAAAATTCCATCTTAATGGCGGAAATCGTCGAAAATATACCTGAGAAATGTTTTCCCGTATCTTCGCTGTCTGAATGTAAATACTTACTCTGCATGTGCATCGTGTCCTTTCAACACACACACACACACACACACACACACACACACACACACACACACACACACACACACACACACACACACACACAATCAAATCAGCACTTCTGTCAGACTGAAAGGCTGCAAAAGAAAACTCTTTTAAAAGATAAACAGCAAAACATTTCAATTATTTCTGACTCTTTTATTGCCCAGACTGACCTTCAGATGTTGTCAGGTTTTCGCAGAAGAGCTTCGGGGAGCGAGTGATAAAAAAAAAAGGTGTGTGAATATCCACAAAAGCAGAAACGACGTTGTGCCAAAATGATTAACTCCTTCACGTCACGTTTGTTCACTCAGGTATCAAATAATGTTTGCCTGAAAATCCCCGTTCGACCTCATTTGGACTCGTTTTTGTCTTCAATCTGGCGCCGACAACGTCTTCCCAGGCTTTTTCTTCAAAAAAATTGCACACATCCATTCTCCACTGATAACACTGCTGGATATAACAGCCTCTAAATGGCAAATAACGTCATTCAGCATAATGACGGGTGAACACATCTCGAAACCAAATAACAAAGATTAAAATGGGTGAATTATTCCAGACTATATTTGTCTGGAACATTTCACACAAACACAATATAGCATAGTACGGTGCTTTATTTTAAAGACCATTGGTTCTCAAAGTGCGGCCCGCGAGCCAATGGCGGCCCGCAGAAACATTTCTGGCGGCCCCGCAATGAATTACAGTTGATAGTTTTAATCCAGGAGCTACTAAGCTTGTTAGATGTTTATTGGACATTACTGGATACAGACCAATAAGTGTAAACTGTACAACTGTATTTACTATGTCATCAAATTTTGGATGACATAGTGACACAGTATAGTATGACGTTTTTGTCAAATTTTGGACAGAATTTTTTTTTTTTTAAATGTCAAATTTGGGACGGCATATAGGTAATTTTTGTCAAATTTTGGACCAACATTTTTTTTGATTTTTTTTTTCAAATTTGGGACGGCATATATGTAATTTTTAAAAAAATTTGGACCAAATTTATTTTATTTTTTTTATTCTCAAATTTGGGACAGCATATATGTCATTTTTGTCAAATTTTGGACCAACATTTTTTTTGAAAAAAAAATTCAAATTTGGGACGTCATAGTATGGTACAACGTTTTTGTAAAATTTTGGACAAAACATTTTTTCCCCCAAAATTTTAAACATTTCAATGACATAGTATAGTATGACGTTTTTGTCAAATTTTGGACCAAACATTTAGTTTTTCAACAGTCCCTTTGACGACCTTTGACCCGGAGTCAGACCCAGAGTCAGAAGACACTGTCGCTCGTGAAACACCTCCACAACGGATGTTCTTCTTCTTCTTCTTTTGCGATAAAACATACGCAACCGGATGTGCCCGGACTAGTGCCCGGAGCAGGACACTCTGCTGTTCAGGAGAACCAGTGTTTACGTAACCGGACCGGGTTTTTTCAGAGATCTCTCTGAGCCCGAGATTTACAATAAAACACAGCGTTCTCAGCAGTGGCTGAACTGTTTGTTTAGAACCTTCAGGGCTTCGTAAACAAGGTAATGACGCAGATACACACTTAAAAAAAAACAGCGTTAATTGGAACTTCCTGTCTAGGTCCGCTTTAAATTCGGGGTTGAATCAGTATGTATCGCGGTATCAGTTATCACCGAAAAACTGTAAATATACCGGCATTATTCACCTCCTGGAACGCACCAACACAACAGGAGTGTGAATCAGATGACATCATTTGTAGCCTGAGCAGCTTGACTATTTCATTGAGTGTTCTAATGTGTTTCAAGCGCGTATGTGTGTGTGTGTGTGTGTGTGTAGGTCTAATCCTTGTGTGTGTTTGTTACCAGTACCTGTTTTTGAAGGAGTACAAAGAGCCCACGGTGAGAGAGCGAAAAGCTCAGCCTCCGGTTGCTCCAGGCCTCTGATGTTAGAGATTAGCAGGGAGAGCGGTGAAATAAAGAGTGTTAATTAAAAAGCAAGAGAGTGGGGGTGTGAGAAAAATCAGGTGCGGGAGATAACGCAGAGTCAAAAATTATTTTCCTGCCCACACACACACACACACGCAGAAAAAAATAACCATTTTAACCCAAGAAGATAGAGGTTGCAGGATGAAATGAGGAAGTTAGTGATGTGGAAAGTGTGCTAGAAAGGCAGCATTGCCGAGTAGGAGGCAACGGCAAAAAGAAAAGGATTAATTGAATCTGATTCCACTTCTGCCAGTTGTGTTTATGTTGTGTTTTTACTTAGATGTAAAAAGGGTGGGCTGGTGAGTGGGTTCTCGTTTGTGTAAGAATTCTGCAAAATCCCTTCTGCCTTGGATAAGACCTGAGCCATGATTTGTTTACCCAACTTCTTATTCTTTCTTTGAAAAAGAAAAAGAAAATATTCCCCACACCGAGATGAAAATGCCCGGGTCTGTGGGTGAAATCTCAACGATGTTATCCGTCCAACCCCCCCCCCCCCCCCCCCGCGGGCCACACTGGATGCGAAAGTGCAGTGGGGGCCCCCGGAAGCGCATCGCGCATGTTAATCCATCTGCACTGTCTGCACCTGAGTGAAGCGCTGAATGCTGAAGCGCCCGCAAAGCTCCACGGAGCCCACGCCTCTCAATCCCCCCCGAGTTCCTTTTTTTTTTCACCGTGTTTTGCACGTTTCCATGAGCGAATCAGCCCAGAAAACTCAAATTTCTTCATGTTAGTTTTCAAAATGAGGGTTTTTTGTGAATGGTGAAGTAACTAGTGGCACTTTTTCCATTATATAGATTATAAAGTTCCACTGGCTCCTCAACGTGAGCAGGGTTGTCATGTTCCGATACCATTTTTTCCCGATACCAGTGTTTTTTTTATTTTAATGCCTGCATGACTGTGATATTATTATCATTGTGGTGAGGCCCTGGCTTTAAGTGCCACGTTATACTTCTCCGACTGCGTAACCACGGAGACCCCTCCAGCCTTCATACTTCATACTGCGTCGTGGTGACGGATACGCACTGCAATTCCCCCGCCCGATCAGTAGGGGTCGCTACGCGAGGTTGTTGTGCTTTTGGCTACAGTGAGCAATGGCGTCCAAGAGAGAGAAAGACTGTTGTTGTTGTTGTTGTTGAAACAGTGGCCGTTTCTCACTTTTCTGTGTCACGGAACGCAGTTTTAAGATCATTTGAGGCGAGAAATTGGCCATTTAGAGTCTTAACATGTGACCAGTATCGGAATCAAACTCACGACCTTGGCATTGTCGGGCACAAAGTGACACCAAGTAAATAGATGCTCATTTCCCCCGAGAGCTTCTTCTTTCTTCTTCTTCTTCCGATGGAAGTTCATGGGCGGTAGAAGCATAGACTTCCATTCAAAAACAGTCCCTTTGAAACTTGCAGAGTCGCCCCCCTGGTGGCTATTCCTCATATTCCTACTTCCTTACTGGCCTCAACGACCAAAACTGGATGACTATATTGATGTTTAATATACAGTGTATGACTATAAATGAAAAGTTCACAGGAAATGTTAAAATTATGACTATTATGTGTTATTTTAAGACATTTATTAATAATGCTTAAACACCAACTATAGAGTCTTACAAAAAGACACACTCTTGAAATTAAATAAATAAATAATATACATTTTTTTCACTTCAATACTAATGAAGTAAACGGCCAGCGAGTCTTAAAACAAGTCGTGCAACGGTCACATTGAAAAGTAAAAATTTAAGCAAAATAAAAAGCAAAAAAGAGCTGTCCCTTTGGCCCCCTGGTGGCTATTCCTCATATTTCTACTTCCTCACTGGCCTCAACAACCAAACTGGATGACTATGTTGATGTTTTATACACAGTGTATGACTATAAATTTAAGGTTTAAGAGAGATAAAAAAAAAAAAAGGATTAATAGAGTCAGATTTTAATCCCACAGGCAATATTAAGATGAGTAATATTTGGTGGTTGCCAGCGGTGGGTGGGAAATTCTCAAGAGGCAACATGAGGGCGGGGGGGGGGAAAGGGGGTGTATGGGGGGGGGGGGGGATTACATCTGTAAATCTTTTTAATGACGCCTCTCCTCAACATCAGAGGTGCAGCCAGGAGGGCCAAACAAACAGTGTTGCAATTAGAGCAGGGAATGGGAAATAGAGATGGCGAGAGTGGCGGGAGCGAAGGGGGAAGTCATTTGATAAAGTAAAGGATTGGAACAGGAGACCTTTGGACAATAATGGTTATGGCTCTCGTTATGTGCTGCTGCTGCTGCTGCTGCTGCTGCTGCTGCTGCTGCTGCTGCTGCTGCTGCTGCTGCTGCTGCTGCTGCTGTTAAGAAATGAGGCCTGTGAAACTACTGAGGAGGAGGAGGAAGGTGATGGAGCTGCAGGCAGAAACAGCAGTGACGTTCGTACGGAGCTGAATTGATGATGATGATGATGATGGTTCATGTAAGATACCTTCCTCCTGGGTGGATGGTAATGATGATGACGATGAAGATAATGAGGATTATGATTATGACAGTTGGAATTATGATTACAGTAATGGAGATGATGATAAATGTGATGCGGGGGGGGGGGGGGGGGGTGTCATGGCTGCCAGCGCTGTCAGCTCTGCTAATTATCCATCCATCCCATTTCTAAACACACTTAACCCATGCAGGGTCATGGGGGGGAGTGACACGTATCCCAGCATGCATTAGAGCGCGGGGGGGGGGGGGGGGGGGTGCAATATTATATTACCTACCCTAATTTTTTTTTTACACCGTCACCGACTTCACGAATGGTCAGAACTCCGTGCGTTTGCTACGTCGGAAGGCAATGGAGCCTCAAAATCCTGTGTCCAAAACTTTTAATTACTTCATTCAGAAAGAAAAAACATGTTGTTGAAACTTCAAAATAAAAGCACATGCTTTGAGCGACATATATACATATATGATATATATGTATAGATATATATATATATGTATATGTATATGTATATATATATATATGTGTATATGTATATATATATATATATATATATATATATATGTGTATATGTATATGTATGTATATATATGTATAAATGTATATATGTATATATATGTATAAATGTATATATATATATACATGTATATATATGTATAAATGTATATATATACATGTATATATGTGTATATGTGTATATATATATATTCTTTCTCAATCTCAAAAATGTGCGCTCCCTCTAGTGCAAGTGCTGTCCCGATTCTCAGAAAAATTAAGTTGAGGGTCAAGTTTAAGGGCTGTATCACCCTCAATAATGAGATTTTCCGAGACCACCCTTGGGAGCAAGGGCTACCCAGAATGCATTGTGTGTTTTCACATAACAAAGATGGCGTCGAAAGCAGCGAAACGAGTACGCTACAAATGAAGTATTTTCTTTGTTAATAGAGATATAAAAATGATGAAAACCATTGTATTATCTTAGTTTAGGCCGAGTTTAGGCTGTTCTCCTTCTTCTTCTTTTTTGGAGTTGACAGACTGGACGCAGCTTATTCGCGTTATTCTGCCCCCTACAGTCTGAAGACGTATCTGCATTTAAGGGGTGTCCCATTTCTAAGTGACAAAATAACCCTCAACACTTGGTTTCGAGGGCCAGTTAAGATTAAGGGTTGAGCTTGAGGGTTAAGATAGGAATTGGAATCGGCCCTTAGTCTCAGAAGAGCGAGTTCGTTGTATGTGGATTATTTCTCCTCACTTGTTTTCGACTGTAACGACATCGAGCAGACTCTAACTGTCCTAGAGTGTGGGGTGAACTCACACACATCATCACAATGTGTAACGTGCAGCGTTTTAGCAGCTGTGGTCGTGAGACGGACGGTTTACTCACAAGTTTCAGTTGATTTGTCGAAATTGTTACATTTGTGATGTTTCGCAGTCTAAGAAGAAATAATCTATCGTTGTGACAAAATCATGTCAGTGGGGTTTTTTGTGGTAAAAAAAAAATACAACCCATAGGGTATTTTCCATGGCTGATTTCTATATTATAAAACCAGCGCAGTGATAGACTTGATACACTAAAGATAAATTAAATGTGTTGAGTGAGATTTGGTAACAAGCGCTGCAGAATTCCACCATAATACCGTTTTCACCTTTATCCACTCTCACGTTCAGCGTCTTAATCGCGCAGCAGCCACATTGTTCAGAAGTGAACACTTAAAAGTTTTGCGGCATTGTCGTCAGCCAAGTGTCTGCACGCAAATTGCTTCCAGACATCACAGGTCATCGAGGTGGTTTTTCTCTCACTCGACAAAGACAACGACGCTCTGAGCGTTTCTGTATCCTTTGCCAGAGAATCAACACGATGTAATGAAAACGAACCGGGACGAGAACTTCCGTCACTTCTGCTCGACCTCCGTAACTGACGTGGGCGTGTGCGATGGTGTCGACGATGATGCTGAGATGGCGTCGGCTGCCGTGCACAGACGAGCGCTTGTTTATCGTTGAATATAAATGAAGACGTGCAGGAGTGGGAGGGGGGAGGGGAGGGGAGGGGAAGAAACGTATAGTTCTTACCGTAGATGCAGCTGATGCTGGCTGAGCAGTGAATGAATGGGCGACGGACAGGCGGACGAGACGGAGCTATAGGTGGACGAGTGTTGTGTTCACCCAGCTGATGCACAGGGGTACTGTGCTCCGTTAAAATTGTGTGTGTGTGTGTGTGTGTGTGTGTGGGGGGGAGTGGAGGAAATGTAAGGATTTGTTCAGTGAGGGAAAATAGATGATGAAGAAGAGAGCTGATGAAAGTGTGAGCCCCTGTGACTCCAGGCATGGCTGAGAGTGATTACTCTCTGACCTGTCGCCTGTGGCTATGTATCTACATAGACCTCTCATTTGCACCACACACACACACACACACACACACACACACACATTCTTGTACTTGCCGCATACTGAGGACCAGCATTTCCACTTTTTTAAATCAACACAATTACAAATATGTACTTCATGAATGACATCTATATAAAAAACTACTGGGTGCAGTACCATAAAATGTCTGCAGGTGGAACCGGGTTTTTGTACCAAATTGAGGACCAATGTTAAAAAAGGTAAAAAAAAAAAAAAGAGCATAGATTGTTTACAACCTAAGGAAGTGATTTCAATGAGAACAAAGTGATGGTTAAAAACCCTCACTGGTCCTCAGTATGCTTCAAGTACAAGAACACACACACACACACATTTTTGTACTTGCTGCATACTGAGGACTGGGTTGCTGACAAAGTGAGGACCAGCATTTCCACTTTATAAATCAACACAATTACAAATATCTCCTTCATGAATGACATCTACAAAGAACTACAGTACCATAAAATGTCTGCAGGTGGAGCCCCAGAGCAAAAAGGGGGGAGAAAACTTTTTAGATTTTTAAAAAAATAAATAAAATTTTTGGTCCAAAATTTGACAAAAACGTCATACTATACTATGTTGTTTAAAATTTTTTAAAAAAATTGACCCACAATTTTTGGTCCAAAATTTGACAAAAACGTTATATTATACTATGTCGTCCAAAATTTGAAATAATCTTTTATAAAAAAATTTTGGTCCAAAATTTTACAAAAACGTCACATTATACCATGTCATCCAAAAGTAAAAAAAAAAAAATGTACCCAAAATTTTTGGTCCAAAATTTGACAAAAACATTATATTATACTATGTCGTTTAAAATTTGAAATAATCTATTATAAAAAATTTTTGGTCCAAAATTTTACAAAACGTCATACTATACCATGTCATCCAAAAGTTTAAAAAAAAATGTACCCAAAATTTTTGGTCCAAAATTTGTCCTCAAATGAAAATGTCCTCACTCTGTTGGTTAAAAACCCACACTGGTCCTCAGTATGCCGCAAGTACAAGAACACACACACACACACGCACACTCACACATTCACTCACTCTTCTAAATCTACGGCATAAATCCGACCAAGAGCCACAGGGCAGGAAGGAAAAGCACCTCGGTCACAAAATCTGTCCTTTGCTTCTTCCATTTTTCTTCCCTCATCCCCCTCTTTCTCCCCTCAAATCCTCATCTCCATATTCATAGACAGAGGAGGCTCTTTAAGATTGTGCCGCTATCTGCAGCAGCACCTCTTGTTTTGTGGCTCTCCACGTGGAGAAAAAGTCATTCCCCGTTCCCGTCAAGCATGGTAGGTATACGAGCGTGGGCATTTATGTCTTTTTTTTTTGCACGCGCCGATGCTCGGATGGAAGGATGTTGCGTCGTCGGGCAGTTTTCACGGTCTTAAAGGTGGAGAACGGGGGGGACAACTTATTGGATCCAAAAAAAACTCATTTCCACTTTCAGGATCACACTTTAAAAGTAGACGAGAAGAAGTGGGGAAATAAAGTGACGCGGCATTAACAAAACAAAGAAAAACTAGATTTTTTTACAGTGTAAAAACTTTGTTTTTAAAAGATTTCACGAATGCTAAAATTGATATTTAACAGTGATAATTAGTGTCTTTTTTTTTTATTACTTTACAGCTCGGCAAAGCATGATTGATGGCTCCCTGTTGGGTGATGGATTATTTGTGCAGGCAGATGCTTTTATTCTGTGCTTTATTACTGTTTTTTTTTTTTTTTTTGATGCGGGTGCCAGTGAATGGCATTAAATAGATTTAATAAAATGTCACAAAACAAGGGAGAGAGAGAGAGAGAGAGAAAAGCAAAATGGTTGCGTGACCTTTAAAAGACGGAAGCGACTGAAAGAAGCTGCTTTTAAACGTATGAGGCTTTTGAATGGGAACAAAAAAAAAAAATCATGCAAATTTTTACAACACAAATGTTAATTCCATAAATGCTAATGAAACCCCAGATAAATGCCACTTAGCGGACGTGTAAGTATGACCAGTGTGAGTTTTTCCAATGACAATCTTGACAATCTGTATAAATTAGTGCATATGTTTGGCAGTCCTTATGTTTAATTTTTCTTGTTGGATTGCCACGCAATGAAGATTGCCTCACTTAAAGGTGCATTATGTAATAAAATCTAAAGCAACTTAGCCATAAAATCCTCCTTATATGTCACAGAGACTCAGGAATAATGTTCATATAACAAACTGAACTCACCAACAACAACAGTACAGACACAATATTTGCATAAAAAAAAAAAATATTTTGCAGACTGTAAAAATCGTGTTTATGTTTTTCAAAATCGTGTTTTGGCGTCATGTGGCGCCACCTACCGCCGTCTACCAATCGTTGCAGTCGGTAGAGTCTCTGCTGCCGAGCGACCGCGGGTTGCCAGTTGCGTCGGAAAAAACCAAACCTAAAAGACCTCGGTTTTTTTGAATTTGAATGTAGTAACGTTAATGTTTTTGGCCACATTCTTACATATGGCACCTTTAAATGAGCATTTATTGTTATATCTACAATCTGCAATGTATTATAAATAAAACATTTAAGTAGAAATGCATTTATATGTAGATAGAGGTGGGAAAACCTAACATTTAACCACCCTAACCCTTAAATTAAATGGGCTCGTTTACAGCAACTAGGAGGTTTTTGAGCATAAAAACAAGTTAATGTATGTAAGTAGACCTCCATAACTCACATATATGTGCAACAGGACCAACTCTATGTGACCTTTAATCTGTGAGCACCAAGCTGTTGGAATTTTCCTCTCAGCCCACTTCTTGGCATTTTTTTTCAAAATGCATGCATTGAGCGCAGTCGGCTTCAGAAGCGGGGGTTCAGTTTAGTTTGAATCGCTCTACGTCCTTAAAAATAAATAAATAAATAAAAATGTAGTAATGATGTAACATTGCCGTCACTACAGACTTTATTGTATTTGCGGCACGGTGACGCAACTCCGCCGCATTCTCCAATTAGAGAATGAATAGAAGGCGTGAAATGTGAAATGCTAGAGAGCAAATCTACAGAGTTTTTTTTTGTTTTTTTTTGCAGCCCCGAGGGATGAGGAGAAGCTGAGAATGAATGTGACTCAAACAGAGCTCACGGTGAAACTGTACAAGTTTCGGGGGAAGTTGGTGAAGAGTCCACAGCCTTCTCTCACCCCCCCCCCCCTCCCTCCACTCGGTGTGTTTTCTTCCTCTCTCATCTTTGTTGCATCCTCCGTGATGCAACCGAGGGGCAACGGCTGTGCTTTCGTCGCACATTCGCCGGCTCATCAGCAGAAAAAAAAAAGTAGCGGCTGATGAAGGAGGCGAGGAAGGGTTGGCCTACTCGTGTTCTTCTTCTTCTTCTTCTTCCCACTTTGTCTCGATCAACTCCACCTCTGTGGGATCGAAAGGACTCGCGCGCGTCGAAATTTGAAGCGTTTTGTTCCTTAAAGGGACACTGTGTAGTATTTATGGGTTTATATAACCCAAAATCCACTTTTTTATACATATTATGTGCTCCTGCATTGTCTAGTCGCTGTATAATAGTTTTTGTTTTGTTTTCGTAGTGTTTCAAAAAGTCATGTAAAATAACACGGTCGTGGGCCGCGGTTGCGTAGCCACTGTTAGCAGCGAGACGCCATGTTTCTACCGGAGCCTGTAAGGACAAACGCGAGAGAACAAATCAAGCGTCTCTTTACTTGTAGCAGGAAGTCCCGCCTCCTCTCTCTCCTCTCTCTCCGCTTCATCTGCCGCGGTAGCTCCGCCCTCTCCCTCGCCTCACGAACCTCATCTGCTGACACGGAGAAAGACGACGACGACGACATTTGACCGGCTGAGGACACCGTAGCGCTCAGGGAAGGGAGGGGGGTGAGCAGAGCAGCAGGTCTTTGTTGTAAATTTCAGCCTCTCCTCTAGATGGCACTATAAACTACTTATTTCCCCTTTAAGCCTCGAATCCCGCTCCGACGTGGGCAGAGCGTCGGGCTGCTGCTGCTGCAGGATGATGATTCATTCAGTTACGCTGCCAAACGTGGAGAAAAAAAAGACGGATGGATAAAGTAATAGACGGAATTGATAATTTAACCCCCGTCTCCTAAGATAATCCAGTTACTCGAGCAAAAAAAATGTTCTGAATGTCGCCCTCAATTAGGTACGTTTTGTAATTAACTTAATCAGGGAACATTTTTATGTTAATAAAACTAATGAAAGTGGACGTGAACAGTCTTTCCATATAATAGTCTGGAGCAAACCTCACCGGCTGATGTGGCCAAAACTGATGTTAAAGGTGAAGTAAGTAGTTTATAGTGCCATCTAGAGGAGAGGCTGAAATTTACAACAAAGAACTGCTCCTCTGCTCACCCCCTCCCTTCCCTGAGCGCTACGGTGTCCTCAGCCGGTCAAATGTCGTCCTCGTCGTCTTTCTCCGTGTCAGCAGATGAGGTTCGTGAGGCGAGGGCGAGAGAGTGGATTCGGGACTTCCGCTACAAGTAAAGAGACGCTTGTTTTGTTCTCTCGGGTTTGTCCTTACAGGCTCCGGTAGAAACATGGCGTCTCGCTGCTAACAGTGGCTATGCAACCGCGGCCCCGCGACCATGTTATTTTACATGACTGTTTAAAACACTACGAAAATGAAACAAAAACTATTATACAGCAGCGACTAGACAATGCAGGAGCACATAATATGTATAAAAAAAGTGGATTTTGAGGTTATATAAACCCATAAATACTACACAGTGTCCCTTTAAGGTTTTTTTTTTTTTGTCTGTCTTGTTGTGCATGTTTGGAGTCAACTCTCCAGAAGTGAAGTACCAGAGTCTCATTTGTCATTAAGACCCACTCTGCAACATCACACACTCATCATTAAACAAACTCTCACACACACACACACACACACACACACTTTTGCACAATCACTTTATCCTCATTTACTCCTCCTGCTTACACCTCCTCCTCTCCCTCTCTCCCCTCTCACTAATCCTCAACATTCTCAGCGGACTGATTTTTTTTCTTCCCCCATCTTTTCTCTCCGTTCTTCCCATCTTTCACTTTCCCTCTTGTTGGTTTTCCTCCTGCCTTGTTCTCTCTTCACACAGATCCCTCCCTTCCTGCCTCCTGTCCTTTCTCCTTCCACCTGCTCTCATTCGTCTCTCTCTCTCTCTCTGTCTGCTTGTGTATCACTGCACACTCTTGTAGTCAATTATCCCTTCTGTTAATGAGCAGATAAATCTAATTGCTCTCTCTCTCGGTGCCTGACGGCGTCTCTCGCCGTCTCCCTCTCGACTCTCTGCCTTTTCTAAAGCCTGCAGGACGCACATTGTTCTTCCGTCTGTCACTTTTCAAACCTCTCATATATACACTTTGCAGTAGTTCTTTACCTTTTTCTCAGAAAAGTTTCTTGTGGTTTCCTCGCTTAACGACGAAAAAGTCTTCTTCGTTTGACTCCTGGAGTATTTTCTCCTTCTGTGTTTTGTTATTTTACTGTAGTATTATAAAAGAGTTTGGCTTTCTGCAGGGGATAATGCTACAGTGGCCCCTGAGGTGCAAAACACGAACGCAAATCACAAAACACAACACGAATCAAAAAACACAAACGCAAATCAGAAGCACAAAAAAATATTAACTCAAAACGGAAACACAAATCACACAACGCAAACACAAAAGCAGAAAACATTGACTCGCAACGCAAACACAAATAACACAAAAGCAGAAAACGCGAAAACATTAACTCACAACGCAAACACAAAAGCAGAAAACGCGAAAACATTAACTCACAACGCAAACACAAAAGCAGAAAACACGAAAACATTAACTCACAACGCAAACAGAAAACAGAAAACATGAAAACATTAACTCACAACGCAAACACAAATGCAGAAAACATGAAAACATTAACTCACAACGCAAACACAAATCACACAACGCGAAGACAAAAGCAGAAAACGCGAAAACATTATCTCACAACGCAAACACAAAAGCAGAAAACACGAAAACATTAATTCACAACGCAAACACAAATTACACAACGCAAACACAAAAGCAGAAAACACGAAAAACATTAACTCACAACGCAAACACAAAAGCAGAAAACACAAAAATATTAACTCACAACGCAAACACAAAAGCAGAAAACACAAAAATATTAACTCACAACGCAAACACAAAAGCAGAAAACACAAAAACATTAACTCACAACGCAAACACAAAAGCAGAAAACACGAAAACATTAACTCAAAACGCAAACACAAAAGCAGAAAACGCGAAAACATTAACTCACAACGCAAACACAAAAGCAGAAAACGCGAAAACATTAACACACAACGCAAACACAAATCACACAACGCAAACACAAAAGCAGAAAACAAAAATATTAACTCAGCGCAAACACAAAAGCAGAAAACAAAAACATTAACTCAACGCAAACACAAAAGCAGAAAACACAAAAATATTAACTCACAACGCAAACACAAAAGCAGAAAACACAAATATTAACTCAACGCAAACACAAAAGCAGAAAACACAAAAATAATTACTCACAACGCAAAGACAAAAGCAGAAAACACGAAAAAACATTAACCCAACGCAAACAAAAAAGCAGACAACACAACGGAAATGCATGTCAAAACGGAAACGCAACTCAAAAAACAAACCAGGAAAACGTTGTTTCCCGCGATCGACCAGTGTCGTTGTGAGTTAATGATTTTGCGTTTTTGATTTGCGTTTGTGTTTTGCACCTCAGTATCCACCGTATAATGCTCCCGATCTCACGTCAAGGACCTGCACGAGGTTCATTGTGTTGCCTCGTTTCCTCTGTGCGCTACGCGGCGGCCGTCGCCTCCTGTTGTTATTGTTTCAGCAACAATAGACTCAAAATTAGAGTCGTCGGCACTCGTTTATGTCTGTATGAAGTGTTGTCGTCGCAGCTGCTGTAAAAAAAACAGACATTACACAGAGGTAGGGAACAGCATGGAGGACGGCTCTGAAGCAGCCTGCTGTACCACGCAGGGGTCAGCGTGAATCATCAGCTTTGGTGAAAAGGCTTGAAACAAAGGCAAGCAAGCTGTAACACAGAAGGACTTTTGTGGCCATATAATTCTGTACTTCCACCTATACATTTACGGTATATAAAAGATTGACGTACAGTCTTCCAGTTGCAAATCAAACCCCTGTTGTGCAGCCTTGAGATTTGTGATTTAACCGATGCCGTTTCGATGTTCACCTGCAACCGATACCAGCTGTCGGTCACACATCGTCTGTACTCACATGTGCGGTGTTTTATCCTCTATTTTTCCTCTAAATGGGAGCATCATTTACAAAATCACCATCATTGTTCTGTTTGAAGAAAAGCCTCACCAAGTAAGGATTGAAGGCTATCAGTCTTGAGAAAATGCTTATCGACGTATAAGCAAATCACATGGGAAGTGGGAGCTCATTTTCTGAGTAATTTTTTTGCAACCTACTTCTGTCCCACACTGCCTTAAAGGGACACAGTGTAGTATTTATGGGTTTATATGACCCAAAATCCACTTTTTAGGACGACATTTGACCGGCGGAGGACACCGTAGCGCTCTGGGAAGGGAGGGGGTGAGCAGAGGAGCAGTTTGTTGTTGTACATTTCAGCCTCTCCTCTAGATGGCACTATAAACTACTTACTTCACCTTTAACTTTTTCAAACTGGAAAACTAAATCCATTTAGGCACCATATGTAAGAATGTGGCCAAAAACTGTTACTACACTCAAATTCAAGTTTTCTCTCCGCCCATCGCGGCTCGGACGTAACCGGCAACCCGTGGTCGCTCGGCAGCTGAGACTCTTACTGACTGCAATGATTGGCAGACGGTGGTAGGTGGCGCCACATGACGCCAAAACGTGATTTCAAAACAAAAACATGATTTGCAGTCTGCAAAATATTTTTTTTAACGCGAATCTTTTGTCTGTACTGTTGTTGTTGGTGAGTTCAGTTTGTTATATGAACATTATTCCTGAGTCTCTGTGACATATTAGGAGGTTTTTACGGCGAAGTTGCTTTAGATTTATAACATAATGCACCTTTAATCTCAGATTGGACCTGGTTTTGGACCAGTGTGAATGTGTTTATTCTTTGATTGGAATGATTGGAGAACACAACACCTTCTGTGTCACCATCGTTTTTTGGCAATTATGCAATTTTGGCTTTCATTTCCAGGGTAACATGTGCGTTACATTTGTAGTCAGAAGTCAGAAGCTTTAGGTAGCTTGTGTTAGGCAGCAACACTTACAGTAATATGCAGCGCAGCCACACATTGTCAACGTGGTGTATGATTATTAACGAGCTACAAAAAAAGCTTATTTTAATGAAGTCAACAGGGAAAAAAATATCTAACCAGTGAGTTGTGCTTATAATGTAGCCAACAATCGAAATTACCAAGTCTTTTTTCCCAAGATATTAGTCACTGAGGAAAACCATGTCAATTTTATTTATTAATTTTTAATATCTTTTGTTTGGTATAGTCCCTGCTGAAGAAATATGAGCATAAAGTAACAGTTAAAGACTGTGCTAACTTTATTACAACCCTGCAGAGATCTCACCAATGCAACATCCAGTGTGCGAAATACCCATTAATAATCGGGGGGGGGTTACACAATACTGTTTCACCACCCCAGGTGCCACGCTGCAGTATTGGCTATCTTCCCTGTCAGATGTGGGCTTGTGTGTGGGCCTTTTCCACAGCGCCATTTGGAAAGCAATTCATTATAACTTCAAAAATACAATATTACAAGTAAAATAATTTATATTTTGTCTGGTTATAAAGGATAAGATAGATGAGTTTCAAAGTGTAGATCTTGACTGTACCAAAAAAATATGAAAAAAAAAAAAAAAAAATCCATAATTTTTTGGAAACTCAAGATCTCGACTTTGAAACTTGAGATCTCGACTTCCCCAAAAAATATATGAAAAAATATTTTTGGGGAAAAAAAAAAAATTCACAATTTTTTGGAAAAAAAAAATATTTCACAATTTTTTGGGAAAAAAAAATGTCACAACTTTTTGGAAAAAAAAAAATCACATTTTTTTTGTGGGAAAAAAATGCAAATTTTTTGTGGGAAAAAAATGCAAATTTTTTTGGAAATTTTTTTTTCACAATTTTTGGGGAAAAAAAAAATTCACAATTTTTTGGAAACTCGAGATCTCGACATTCCAAAATATATTAAAATGTTTTTTTGAAAAATAATTACACACGTCACACGCTTGCCGCAACTGCACACAAGGTGCATTCAAGGTGTTTTTCGGGCATAGGAATTTACAAACACGCCGCGACATGCGGCGCATTAATTACGTTTTTCTTCAACTATAATGTTTTTATGATCGTGAGAAGCCAAAATCAAAATCATGAATAAAATTCAATTAATCGTCCAGCCCTAGTTTAGACCCCCCTTTTCAGGGGGTCCCGAGTGTTAATCTAACCCCCCTGTATTTCGCACAGTGGCAACATCTATAGTTAGAATGTGTGTGCGACGACACATACAGTAGATAGCTGCAAGGATATGCTGCATTGCTGAGGGGGAAAAATAGTTCAGCAATTGGACTAAACAGAAGCGAGGCATAACACAAATCCCCTCCAGACATTCACATTTGGTGAGAAAGAAAAACATTGTATAATGGAATAAAGTATGAAAGTGTACACACAAAGAGCTGTGTGCACTCGCTGGCCCTTTGTTAATCACGGCGCTTTTTTGAAAAGAGCCAAAAATAATCTTAAAAAGTGTGTTTTATCGTGCCTTCACCACACACTGCAGTTTCGGCGTCGGCACATTAGAATAGAACTGGCGAGGTACCGAGATTTATTTTACGCTCGGAGATGGAAAGCGCTTTGCATTTGGAAAACCAAAGGCTGTTAAAAATAATCCTTCATAACCTGAGACCTGTGTGCAAACTCTGAAACGGCACAAACACAAACACGCGAAGGTGAAACGCACAGCACACCGGGGGCTGAACAATACGCCGAATAAATAACATCTAAAACAAATTTGGTTGCTTATGTCTGAAGTATAAGATATATCAGGATATTGAGGTCAACTTATATACGTTTTTATGGAAAAGATTTGTTCTCTGTGTTGTGAATAAATAGAGAAATCCTGCACATTTAACTTTAATTTTAGGACTTTTTTTTTTTTTTTTTTTTTAGTTATTTTACAGATATCATGATGTATTGCTATGTGATTGTCTTGCAATATGGGGGCAGCTGTGGCTCAGTGGTTAGGGCTTCGAGCTCGAGACCGGAAGGTAGCCGGTTCAATCCCCGACCAGTCCTCAGCTGAAGTGCTGTTGAGCAAGGCACCTAACCCCCTCACTGCTCCCCGAGCGCCGCTCACTGGCATGGCAGCTCACTGCGCTGGGTTACATGTTCTACACCTCACTGTGTGCTGTGTGTGTTCACTAACTCACTGCAGAATTGAATTTCCCCTTGCGGGACTTAAAGGGTTCTTAATCTTAATCTTAATCTTAATAATAGCGATTACCGTAGAATCGTTGTATTCTCTATATTATTGGCTAAGTCAATCTGGGTGAGCATTGTATTTAAAGGCAAATAGGAAAGGAAATATATCAAAGCAAATCCCGGCTGCTTTTATCTGAACATGTGTTACATGCTTGTGCATGTGCCAGAGGGACTGTGTGTGTGTGTGTTCTTGTACTTGCGGCATACTGAGGACCAGTGAGGGTTTTTAACCCACAAAGTGAGGTCCTTTTTACGGAGTGAGGACATTTTGGCCGCTCCTCACTTTGTTTTCATTGAAATCACTTCCTTAAGTTGCTATAACATGCTATACTCAATTTATCCCCAAAAAAATCTAATTTTGGCCCAATTTATTCTTTTCAAAAAATTTTTTTTCAAATTTTGGACGACATAGTATAATGACGTTTTTGCCACATTTTGGACCAAAAATTTTGGACCAAAAATTTTGGGTCAATTTTTTTTTTTAAATTTTGGACGACAAAGTATAGTATGACGTTTTTGTCAAATTTTGGACCAAAAATTTTTGGTCCAAATTTTTCTTTTAATTTTGGTCGACAAAGTATTGTGTGACATTTTTGTAAATTTTTGGACCAAAAAAAAAAAAAAAACCTTTTTGCTCTGGGGCTCCACCTGCTGATATTTTATGGTACTGCAACCAGTAGTTCTTTGTAGATGTCATTCATGAAGTAGATATTTGTAATTGTCTTGATTTATAAAGTGGAAATGCTGGTCCTCAGTATGCAGCAAGTACAAGAGTGTGTGTGTGTGTGTGCGTGCAAGCGTGTGTGTACGTGTTTAGTTCATTTTCACCTCTTCGACCTCACGCTCATCATCCCCCGCCGCGCCAATCAGTGTCCCCGAAATAACCCCGCGTCTCCAGCGGTGCCTCCAGAGAGCGTCGGGCTCGGTGATGAGCGGAAGCTCGGTGACTGTACAACACCTGTGTGCACTGACACAAACCAAATAAAAAACAACACAGACACACACACACACACACACACACACTTCAGACGTGCTCGAGCGTCTCGGGGTTTGGCACGACTCTTTCGTCGTTGGCGGGGGGGATGAGGATGGTTGGGTAATGATAAAAGAGGCAGTTAGGGCCTAATTTGAAGCCGCGCCTATTAACTATATACCGTCATCACACAGAGTCGGCCAATCTCGGCGTCCGCCGCCCACGGCACAGGTCAATGGCGGTGCCTCTGGCTGCCTACATCAAACATGGCCACTCTTCTCCGAGTGGGCGGCCATGCTGGTTGGAGCCGCCGTCCCCGGGCTTTGAGACTCATTTACCACCTGCCGGCACTTTCGCTGCCAAATTAGGAAGCATGTTGTTTCATCAGGAGCCTGCATGTGTGATGTTTGTTCGGTAAGGAGAGAAAGAACTCGAGGCTGATTACAGACTGCAATCACAGCCTGGGCCCTTTTTCAGAGAGAAAGCCGGAGTCAAACTCTTTTAAAAAAGATTCTTTCTGTCTTTTATTGTGTGATGAAAAAAAAATTATTATAATGTTGGTTGGCCAATGGATAGATAAAACTGCATCGCACCGCATGGGATTCGTGAACAGATAATTGATGTTTAATCTGTGTTCGAGTCAGTTGTGAATTAATATTCCAAAAGGATCAGAGAATTTACTCAACCACAGCTTCATAATGTTTATGTGTTATGGTTAAATGTAATATATACATATATATATATATATATATATATATATGTATATATATATATATATATATATATATATATATATATATATATGTATATATATATATGTATATATATATATATATATATATATATATATATATATATATATATATGTATATATATATATGTATATATATATATATATATGTGTATATATATATATATATATGTGTATATATATATATATATATGTATATATATATATATATGTATATATATATATGTATATATATATATATATATATGTATATATATATATATATATACATATACATATATATATATATATATATATACATGTTTATATGTGTATATATATATGTATATGTATGTATATATGTGTGTATATTTGTATGTATATATGTGTACATATAAGTATATATGTATGTATATATATATGTATATATGTGTATATATAAGTATACATATGTATATATGTGTATATATAAGTATACATATGTATATATGTGTATATATAAGTATACATATGTATATATGTATGTATATATATATACATATGTATGTATGTATATATATGTATATGTATGTATATATGTATATGTATATATATGTATGTATGTATATATATATATATATATGTGTGTATGTATATGTATGTATATATATATGTGTGTATGTATATGTATGTATATATATATGTATGTATATATATATATATGTGTGTATGTATATGTATGTATATATATGTGTGTATATATATATATACATATATATACATGTATATATATATACATGTATATATATATATACATATATATACATGTATATATATATATATATGTATATATACATGTCAACGACTGTCTTTTCTCAGTTTTACAGTGTAAACACTTCTTGAACCCATCCGCCCCCAGTGCTGCTGCTGTATACACACAAAAGCTCCCTCAGCAACAACAACAAAATCACCAAAAGTGATGTACGGCAGCTTTAAATACTACGTATCTAACCCTGAGTGTAGTCAAGTAACATCAAACTTGAACATCAAAATAGTTGACCTTAATTGATCTTTGAATCTTAGTTAATTTAGAAAACTGAATTAGATCAATCTTACTCTTCTTTTGGTAAATTAAACCCTCCAAGTGGTGGCCCTTGAACGGTAATAAAATCTTTATAGTGTACTTGTACTTGTATCAAGTTAAGAATAACATCTCAAAACTCCTGGTTATTGTCTAAACCACTTATCTTAAAAGCAAACGGACACAAACACATTAGTGACCGACTGCGATTCCCATCACTTCCTCATCGTGGAAACAGCCACATTTAATTTCTGCTGTTTCCACAGGAAAAGCCGTCGGAGGTGATTGATTCCATCAGAAGACACACCTTGATTATATTGATCACCTGCCGTGCCTTTGGGCAACGTTTTCTCCACTAACAGTGGGGATGAAAATCTGCTGCGAACAGCTCCGAGCCAATTTCATCCGAGCCAAGTCCTGTTTGTCTCGTGCGGAACTAGAAGTAACAGATTTGACAGGAACAGTGGAGGGTCTCCAAGGACAGACGAGGCTTTGTGGAGATTTTTCTTCTTTTTTTTTTTTTAGAATTCAATTTTGAGTTTCAGTAAAGCAATTGCAGAATTTTTCCCCTTTTCACACATCATAAACGTGGGCAAAATAAAGGCAGACCGTGGTCTAGTGCTGTGGTTCTCACACTCTTTTATACCCAGTACCCAGTGTTGTCAGATCAGATTGCAAATTGCCACCAACAAGAGCGCAGTAAATCGACTATAGGCTATGAAAATTGCTGTTTAGGCCTAATAAATGTTATTATTTACATCACAAATGACCTGTATGAGGACTACAACAACTCGCCAAATGTGGACAAAAGCATCCAAATTTTATTCACCCGCACAATGTATTTTATTTCCCGCCTGACGTAAGTAGTCAAGTAGGCAAGTGAGTCAAAGTAACACCATTATCACCGGATTAATTCTCATCTTCTATACTATACTGGCAGAGGTGGTTCTAGAGTCTGTAGGGGCACCTAGGCAAAAAGTGTCCATCACTCCGTCAAAGGGACAACGGAGACGGCAAGAGCTGCGATCGGTCCTCAGGACAGGCCGAGATATCGCTGCTCTGTGCCGGCTCACAGTGAGCACCGAGCGTCCACAGAGGCGGAGCTGATCACCGCCGACAACGTCGCTGCCAAACTATCAATACGTCACATCTTAACACACACAGCACATGTTTAGACTCTAATTAGGCTAATTTCTCTAAAACTGCGTTCCGTGACACAGAAAAGTGAGAAACGGCCACTGTTTCAACTACAACAACTAACCCTAACCCGCCATTGTTCACCGTAGTCAAAAGCACAACAAACTTGCGTAGCGACCCCTACCGATCGGGTGGGAAATTGCAGCGCGTATCCGTCACCGCGACGCAGAAGTATGAAGGCTCGAGGGGTCTCCGTGGTTACGAAGTCGGATAACGCATTACGTAGTCAGAGAAGTATAATGTGGCCTTTAGAGAAAGTCTTTAATGTTGAGCAACATGGTTAGTAACCCATTTTTCTGTGGGGTTGACAAAGAAGATGAATTCTTGGTGTTTTTGTAAATGTGGTTCATGTATTGGTATAATACTTCTCTCTCTCTCTCTATCGACTGTACGTGAAGCCTTCCTTTCCTCTGTTGGCGAGGTGCAATTATAGGTGAGAACAGGGGGAACCTATTCATTATGCATTGGATGAAGTCACTGCTGGACATTCATGCAAATGTGATCTATATATAGCAAAAAAAATATGATCCGTTCACAGTCAGTTATCCCAGCTATAGCTGCCGCAGTGAGAGCTACTTCCAAGTGCATACTGTATACAACTCTAAAACTAAAAAAATAAAGAAAACCAAAAAACATGATATTTGAATGCACACATGATGCCCAAATGTGCATGTCGCTGGTTTACATACGGGACAATTATTAGAATAAACTATTTACTCACCCATCGCGCACTGTTCCAGCCTCCAGCCTGTTCCCAACCCTGCTGTTAGTCATCATGAACGAGTCATGCGTTGAACCAGACCACCTTGCCACGATGTTGGTTAGCTGCATTTGCTGCATCACATACGATTTGAACATTGATGGAATGAAAATGTTTCCCATTAACGTAAATAAATTCATCGCTCTTATAGCAATGTGTGTGCAGTCAATAGCTCCGATTACGTTAGGGCACCTGAGGGCCAATTTAAGAACCCAACATTGGACTGAGGGCCGCCAAAGGGGAAAAAAAGTTAAAAAAAACGGAAAGAAATCCCATTTGTAAAAACTATGGCGTCCCAAATTTGACAGAACCAACATACTATACTATGACTTCCCAAATTTGAGAATTGTTTTCAAAAAAAAATTTGGTCCAAATTTTGATAAAAATGACATTTATGCCGTCCCAACTTGGACAATTTTTTTCCCAAAAAATTTTGGTCCAAAATTTGACAAAAAATGACATATATGCCGTCCTAAATTTAACTTTCTTTTTCAAAAAAAACTTTGGTCCAAATTTTGACAAAAATGACATATATGCCGTCCCAAATTTGACAATTTTTTTCAAAAAAATTTTGGTCCAAAATTTGACAACAACTACATACATGCCGTCCCAAATTTGACCATTTCTGTCCAAATTTTGACAAAAACGTCATACTATACTGTGTCATCCAAAATGTGACAATTTTTTAGGGAAAAATTTAAATGCCAAAATTTGACAAAAACGTCATACTATACTGTGTCACTAATTTGATGACATAGTAAATACAGTTGTACAGTTTACATTTATTGGATTAAAACTATCAACTGTAATTCATTGCGGGCTGCCAGAAATGTTTCTGTGGGCCACCATTGGCCCACGGGCCGCACTTTGGGAAATGCGTTAGGGAAACCGGCTCTCGCTTAAATGTTGGCCTGTTTAACAGCATTGTATGGGAATTTTTTTTTATATATATTTTTTTGGGCCTTTTTGCTAGTATATTGGAGAGAGACAGGAAACAGGAGGATTTGATGTACCTGGATGACATTGGGATGATTCCATCCCACACAACTGGCAGGAGACATTTGCCTCCTCGCACACGGCCTCTCTGAACAAAGTCTGAAAGCAGCTATTGTGAGGGTTGTGAGTGTTTTGCTAGGAAGAAATTGAAGTATGTTTTTATAGTGTATAACCACTTTTGTGGCCTGAGATAACGCTTTTTATATGCACTTTAGGTGAAGGCATTGTATTATTCTATTACTGAGGCCTCCGTTTTCACAACAGCAGCCCGAATGGATGTGCTCTTTGTGTAAATAAAATGCCCAAGTGGTGAGCACTGTTGTTTTACCACAAAAAGACCTGCGTTTGTGACCTAGGTCCTTTGGGTACGGAGTTTGCATTTTCTCCCCGTGTGTGTGCCTGGAAGGTTGGATTGGACAACCTAAATTGACTGAACATCCCAAAATTGAATGGTTGGCCGTCTCTGTGCATTGGCCCTGTGATCAGAGGCGCAGTTTGTGAACAGGCAAGGCAGGCAACTGCTTGGGGCCCCCCGAGCCGATAGGGGGCCCCCCGACACTGGGAGCCCTGAGGGCTGTTTTTACTGAAATGTGCAGTGAAACAATGGGCGATTTGCAATGACATCTCAGTAGGAAACCTCCCCCTAAAGGGGCCCCACCTCACTTTAACCTGTGTGAAGTTATCGTTCTGCAAGTTGGAAAATGAAGAGGATTATTTACAGTGTAATGAATATCTTTTTTACTAAGTTTATATATGTTTTTTTTTAAGCTATTTACAGTATTTTATTGTTCTTTACATTTATATTTTCACATACTTTTTTTCCATGTTATTTCATTCATTTTGGAAAAAAAATATTTTGAATTCATACATTTTTCGTTGGTGTCAGATTATTCATAACATAATGGCGATGAACACTGGTTGGAAGGAAGGGCCCCCTGGGAATTTTTGCTTAGGGCCCCTACAGACTCTAGAACCGCCTCTGCCTGTGATAGACGGGCGACCTGTGCAGGATGCAGCCCACCTTTCTTCCAGTGGCCCCCTGCGATGTGTAGTTTCCAGATACATTTGCGAAAAAACGGCCAGTATAATAATCTGCTAAACACAACAGACATTTATTTTATCTCAAACTAAATGTTTTGGGGTTATTTTCTTGAACACACACTTTCTTTTGAAAATAAAAAAATCATGTGCTTGTGCAAAAATTAATTTCTCTGTGTGCTCCACATCTCACATTGCTTGCTCAGGAATGAGGCAGAAATGTAACGGATCAGCACAGCAGAGATGCACAGCTGCTCGCAGCTTTTTCCTTTAAGCAGACACGGTTTTCACTGTCTGACAAATCTCACAAGATCCGAATTGAATTAAAAAAGAAAAACGGGAGTTTCAAACAAAGGAAAAACGCTCGAGTAGCTTCTTAAGATTACAAACCCGCCCGAGAGAAAATGAAAACCGCTCTTCTCCATCTAACAAGTGAGCAACAACGTATGTTTGCATTGACCTGCTAAGCTATTAAACCGCTGTGTTATGTGTGTTGATTTTAGTTTATTGATCAAAAAAAGGTCTAACTTATTGACGTCACCCATCGAGCAGAGGAGGCGGAATGAATATACCGACCTCTCTTTTACTGTGATGCAAAAGTATGTAACACACATTATTATTTTTTTCCCATGTACTGCAAAATTGAATTCCAAGACATTTTCTAATTCATTATTCTTTCTGATAAAGACTAATAGCTCGTACGTGAAAACCAAACGTGACTTTATGTGCCGAATGTGGCGCTGCATTCATTCATCACTTTCCACAGAAAGTACAAATGAATCAATATTAGAACTTGGAATGGCTCAAAGTACGCTCGTCGTGGGGTCCAGCCTTTGTGTAATCGCTAACTAACCCTGTTCCCAATCTCGTTATAACCTGAGGGGTAACAAAACATTGCATTAGTAAGTTGTGTATTGGGCGTCAGTGGCATTAAAGGTCCCCTATTGTGCAACATCAACTTTTTAATCTTTTAGTACTTATATTTGGGACTCAGTGGGCCATACCAGTCCCCAAAATGTGAAAAAACAAGACTCAGTCATGTTTTAATGGTTCCACTTAGTGTAAGTATAGGCGATAAAACACGCGTTGTTTTAACCTCCCTCGGAATGACGACGTAGCAACACATTTCACCGTGAATGTTGGCACCTCGCCAGGCAGAGTACTTCACAGCTCCACCGTAGCTCCTCCTTGTCCCTGTGAAATACTGAGAGTGCAGGCGAGGGAGGAAGAGTGGCTGCACAGCGGAGCACAGTGTTTTACACAAACATCCAGCCTCAAAGGATTTTTGTGTCCAGTGGATATATTTTCTTTATGAAAAAAATGTCCACAAGCTTCACAAGCCCTTTGTTGTTGATCGTGTGTGTAAATTCCTATGCTGGAGGGACACCTTGAACGCACCAGTTACGTGCCTGCGGTTAGCGAGTGGCGTGTGTGGATCGGTGATATGAGGAGCACGCGTTTGAAAGCACTGCAGAAAGATGTAGATGTTGTCCTACATTTCTTCTCAACGAAAGGCTGCCTTTCTGTCGTGTTTCCACGTTCTCTCCTCATGTTGTTGATCCACACACGTCACTTTCAGCCGCAGTAACACTGGTGCGTTCAGGGTCTTTTTCTAGCATGGGAATGTACATACACGCCGCGCCGCGTGGCGCATTAATCGTTTTTCTTCGATTTTAATGTTTTTATGATCGCGAGAAGCCAAAATCGTGGTCACTCACTATACATTACGGTGAAACTCAGTAACAACGGGTAAACGGACATTACTATGGGGTATATGGAGCGGGGGTTGTGACGACTCTGCATGACAATAGGTGATAATAGGTGATAAGCCTATGATCTTATCATTGCGGGCCGCCAGAAATGTTTCTGTGGGCCGCCATTGGCCCCCGGGCCGCACTTTGAGAACCAATGGGCTACTGTAACCTGGTCTAAAGACATGGTTGTTTGTACATTAAAAGTCCTACTTCAGAGTTCACCACAATCATTGGCTTGTTAACAAATGCAGGTTACAGTAAAACATATACTTACTACGACAGTTGTGACAAACAACACCATTTACTAACTGTGGGGGGAGCCCAAGGGGATGTCCTACAATTTGTTACCGTTCCATACTTCTTTAGTGACGTAATGATTAGTAGCGCATCATAACACAACATGGCAGCATGGTCTATAGACTGCATTAGAGCTGAAACGATCAATCGATTACTAAATTAATCGCCAACTATTTTGATAATTTCCAGCTTTGACGCACACTGATCAACGTTTTTAACATTTTATGAACCAAACGATTCATCGATTAATCGAGAAAATAATCGACAGATTAATCGATTGCAAAAATAATCGTTAGTTGCAGCTCTAGATTGCATACAGTCATGTTCACATAAATCATGACATTTTCGAGGTTCCATGAACGCATTTCGTCGCTGCTCCTCTAAGCTCAACACGCCGTGAACCGCGCATTATTCTCACTAGCTCTCATGCTCTGGAGTTCATTTTTCATCTCCTGACAGCAAAATATCTGCTGTAGAAACGTAATTTAAGATCTGCCCCCGTCGGTTTGCCTGGAGCACTGATGCTTTCCTTCTCCCCTCTTAAAGATCCCCGGTGAAGTTTTGTTTGAAGAAAAAAAGACGACGCGTTTGACCTCTAATCCGAGCGGTTCATTTCAAATAAATACCAAACGTAAGTCGTGTGTGAAACTTTAGCGAAAAATAAATAAACGAATAAAGTGCCGCGCGCTCGCCAGGGGGGAATAGAGGCTCGGAGAGAATGATGAACGGTTACTACACGGGCAGAGATAACACTGATTGGTTGGTGTGGAGGAGGCAGAGGGTGTTGGTTGGTGTGATTCTGCAGAATCCCCCAGACGGTTCCGCAGCTCCGACTGCAGACAGAGCTCCGCTCATCTGGGAATACATCAGTTTTTTCTTTTTCACATCTTTTAGGCGGCTCTGACTCATCATGACACCATGTTTCCTCCTCCGTGTTGTTACACTTGTGCTTTATGGCAGCTGCAGTCAGAGTCAAAGGGTGCAGGCCCACCACCACGGGCACTGAGACTGAGTCGTTTTTTTTCCTGGAAATAGCTTCAGTGAGTCGGGGTTTATTTCAGCAAATAAAAGTGACAAAACATGGAGAACAAAGTGGTAAAGAGTATTGCAGAGGTTACATTAATAGAACAGGGAAATAATAAAAGGCAAGGGGCTTGTAAAATATCACACTTTCAAAAGTAATGGACCAAAGCGCTGCAGTGGTTAGGGAAACACGATGACAACAAAAAACCTCTTCAAGAAAAAACGGCTTCAGATATTTGCGCAATAAAAGTATGCGAAGGAAATTTAAAGCCACAGCGCTTAACTTTTGATGATTTGTGTCGCCTGATGGGTTTTTTTTGTGAAGAGAAATGATGTGACGTTATTTTTTATGCTGCTTAACTTCGTTTGAAAACAAAGCCAGTGTGAAGCGACATTATCAGACCTGACAGTGGGAGCATTTGTGTATAGACAGTGGCAGCTCAGGGATGAGTGGGGACGAGGGATTTATCGCATTAAACTTCTAAAAGTAGAATTCACTTCTGAAACGCTCTGTGGGAACTCTAACCCTTTATCTTCTCAGTCATACTCCAACCTGTTTGTAGCTGCCAATGTCGTCTGTCTCACAATAAAACAAAGATCGAATCCTAAACACTGATATACTTAGAATCACAGAGAGACTCGCGTGGATCTGCTCGACTCAGTTGTTTGAACGTAAATGGGAATTTGGTAATATTTAAGTCACGCAATGCAGTTTGAACACTAGCGCAGAGAAAAGGAGAAAATAAAACACCCAATTTATGAGATCAGCAGAGTTTTATCTTCATTTTTCATACATTATCCATGAGTAGATAGTAGTAAAGCGAGCGAGTCGGGTTCTTGCTAGAAAAACACATCAACTAGAACAGGAGTTCTCAAAGTTTTGATACCTGACGGCCAATTTAGGAACCCAACATTGGACTGAGGGCCGCCAAAGAAAAAAAACGGGAAAAAAACAGAAAGAAATCCCATTTGTAATAATTTTAATGACCAGATTGCAGTTCTACATTTTAGCGTTAAGTAATATGAGCGTTAATATAATGTAATTTAAGCATTAATATAATTTACTGGGTAATTACCAAGTATTTTGGCCATTGTTCTTACCTTCTAATTACAGGTTAATACCAAGTAACACATTTCTGTTACCATATATTTACTGGGTAAATAGCTAGTAATTGGGGGCTGTAGCTACCTGCTTATTACCAGCTTATAACCCAATAATACACTAAAATTCACCATATAGAAACCAGGTAAATACCCAGTATTTTTGTTTACACTTATTGGTCTGTATCCAGTAATGTCCAATAAACATTTATCAAGCTTAGTAGCTCCTGGATTAAAACTATCAACTGTAATTCATTGCGGGGGCCGCCAGAAATGTTTCTGCGGGCCGCCATTGGCCCCCGGGCCGCACTTTGAGAACCAATGAACTAGACACACCGTGGATGATGGACACCATGGATGTTTTTTTAATTCTGTGAAATCAAATGAACGTGCTGCATTTACACTGAAGGACCACAGCTGCCCATTGTGTCAGCGGGACGTATTTTGATGGACTTCCCAATGTAGTGAATTCCTCAGAGTTTCTCGTCGATATAGATAATCGTCCCGATGACAGATGATTAAAAACAGATTTTTCTGCTCTGGAGCGGAATGTCAGAAACAAGTTAATTGGAGTTTTTTTGACTACAGTTTGTGATAAAAGCATGAAAATTGGTACACATTATAGCCAAAGGCATACCGAAAAGATTTGGATATGGAGGCATCATGAATTTTCAACATGGCGCCCATGGCAGCCATTTTTTCAAATTGGCCACCAGCAACGCCTGTTTTCTTATGAGTGACAGACATAATGTGATATTTCAGACATATTTACCATATATTGTACTTGGTAAATGTCCATAGGATAATTGAAAAGTATCATTTCATATTCAAGATATTGCCGAGTTCGCTGATGCTATGGCTAGCGTAAGTCAATGGTACATGTTAGCATGGCATTAAAAACACTCATTCCGACTTCACAGTGCACCAGAGGCAAATCGATCGTAACGGCTATCGATGTACATATCTGTGTTGATAGAATGTTTGAAATAAAACCAAACCTTGCAATTTGAAGGATTTATGTCTCAGCAGCAGCAGCAGCGCGTTATAGTGCTGAGAAAGTAGTCCCTCAAAAATCCATGCGACGCGACGTTAGTTTTGTTTCAAATATCATTCTATCAACACAGATATGTACATCGATAGTCTGCCGTTACAATTGATTTGCCTCTGGTGCACTGTGGAGTCGGTATGAGTGTTTCTAATGCCATGCTAACTTGTATCATTGACTTGCGCTAGCCATAGCATCAGCGAACTCGGCAACCAGAAGAACTGAATGAAATTTCTTGAAAAAACGTCTCCAGACGTCTCCATCACACCGGCTGAGTTGGAAAAATAGGTCTTATGTCCAAAAATTCCGAACTATCCCTTTAAGGTTGCAGACCCCTGACCTAAAGAAATGAAGTTCTATCCAAACTAAATGAATCAAGTTGTCTTCATATAACTTTGGTCTTACTAAAATACTTCAGTCTTTGACATTTTTTTTTTGACCGTTTTCTTTATTTAGTGTGACGGAATATTTCCCTTCACCGCCTCACGAGGTAAAAACTCTCCAAATGCCCCAAAAATTCAAGGCCAACCCGTGAACCTCTGCTGACTTATCGCTGGGGCCGTGGAGGCCATTTGTTTGCCGTGTCCCGACAGCGACGGATGCCCCCCCAACCCCCCCCCAACCCCCCCCCAACCGATATAAGCGTATAAGTCGTAGCTATGACAGGTAATCACGATTTTGCCTGTGTTTCCATTTGGGTAACTGATCACGGGGCGTAAAAAAAAAAGCCCGCCGCTCTGATTTGTGTGCGCAATAAAGCGTGCGCGAGTGAAATGAGAGGGAAAAAGAGAGGTGGAAGTGGGAACGTTGGGGGAGGCGGGGATGTAGAGTACGTGCAGGCAGGGATGTGTGGAAGTGTGTGTGTGTGTGTGTGTGTGTGTGTGGGTGTTATTGTCTGAAAACTTCCCATATGGAGATGGAGAGATTGGACAGGAGGGCGAGAGACTGGGAGAATGACAAGTGTGCGGTCCAATCAATAAGGCGCTGTCAGACAGATGGCAAATTGGAGAGTGGCGTGACACCGAGACAAATTGACACGATTGGATCTACGAGGACGAACATCCGCCGAAGTGTGTGCGTGTGTTCGTGTGTGTGTGTGTGTGTGTGTGTGTGTGTGTGAGATACAGAAGACAAATGGCTAAATCTTCACACACTTGTGCGGAGAGAGAGAGAGAGAGAGAGCTGGCAGAGGAAATGAGAAGAGAACAAGTGGGAAAAGTGTGTGTGTGTGTGTGTGTGTGTGTGTGTGTGTGTGTGTGTGTGTGTGTGTGTGTGTGTGTGTGTGTGTGTGTGTGTGTGTGTGTGTGTGTGCGTAGTTCAGTGTTCAGAGTGCATGGACCGTAACCCTTAAATCTGTCAGTGTTGGGACCGATATTCTCCTCCGTCGTGGTGGTGTCACTCACACATTCTCTTTCCATCACGGCCTCACACACACACACACACACACACACACACACACGCTACTCTTTTTTTTTCTTTTTTTTTCTGTTCCTCTTTGCAATTGCACATTAATTTTTCAGCGTCAATCTGGCTTTCGCCCTCGGCTCCGCGGTCTCCTCCTCTCTCGCGGCGTCTCATTTCTTTGCCACTTGCCATGTTTTTATTATTCCCACTCTCCCTCCTCTCCTACTTCCTCTCCTCAGATATGTTGTTGTTGTTGTTGTTGTTGTTGCCGAACACGTGTGTGTGTGTGTGTGTGTGTGTGTGTGTGTGTGTGTGTGTGTGTGTGTGTGTGTTACTCGGCCTCCGCCGCCATTCGTCTGTTTTGTTTGTTTTGCGAGCGAGACTCAGATAAATCTAATTAGACAAATGAAATGGCTCCTTTTTCCCCGTTTTATCTCTCCTCGCTCTCCCCTCGCAATCCATCTCGCCCTCCTTCCCTCTCCTCCCGGCCTCTTTACCCTTCCCTGTCTTCTCCCACCCTCTCTTTTCTCCCCGTCGCCCTCTCGCTCTAACGTATTTTCATTGGGGGTTGTGAAAGTTGCTGTTTGAATAGGCATATTTGTCCCGCTTAATGGCATACCTCCTCGCTCACTATGTGATTTAGCTCCTCGGCCTTATCTTGTGCAAACACAACCACTTCTCTCCATATCTGTGGGCTCCTCACACACCCGCGCTCTTTCTCTTTTTTTTTCGTTTTCTCCCTTTTTTCGCGCCCCCACACACACGCCTCCGGATGTTGCAACTCTCTCCGTGGCTCTTTTATCTGCAAAAAAATAATGTTAAAGAAAAAGGTGACAAAGTGCATTTTAGCGCGACGAGAGGCGACGACTGCGTAGAGTTTTGCCGTGACGTCGTCATCGCGGCCGTTGTTAACAGTCAATCTGACAAACGGCACGTCGTCGAACGCTGACTCATTCATCTTTTTTATATTCTGAAATGTGCAGATCAAATATTTGGTTTTGACAGAGGCAGACTTTTTGTTCTTTAAACATTTATAATTAGAAATTGCCCTGTGTGTAAACTGGCTAATCCAACAAGTGGTTTGTGGGTTTTGCAAGAAATTACTTTTAAAAAAAATAATAATAATAACGATTTCTATTGTGCTTCTCTACAAAGCATATATAGGGAATGATTCTGTCAGGGAATATTTGTTTAGTTATGATTGTATGTTTTCATTGAACTGTCAACGGTGATTGATGTTTTTTGTTTTTTTTAAATAAGCAGTTCTGAGGAGAAAATTGCTGCACTTAATCTTGCAAATGACAGAGATGGAGTTTTCACAATTTAGACGTCCAGATTTTACTTTGATTCTGGTTTATCCTCTTCTTCCCTGACCCTCTATTTGGAGTCCCTGCTCGAAAATGACATGCCCAAACTAAATAGAGTAAATCTCTGCAGTTACAAGCTCTATGTGAATGATCTTGGTATCAAACTACAGATAACACTTGTGAGATTCCACCAGAGGTGTACGTTTCACTGTAGATGCCACTGTGTCAGAGTAAATGTACATGAAACACAGCATAAATGAAGGATTTTTTTCTCTCTCGCCTAAAAAAAATATTGTATTTTAAGGCAAATATCACCTTTAAAATATGCAGTAGGAGCTTAAAAACACATGGAGGTCATGTAACAACACGTGGACATGAGCTGTGCAAAGTCTGATGCTGCTGAAGTGAAGCAGAGTGAAGTTACAGAGGTTTTAGTAAAGAGATGTCTAGGCGTTCTCTCTCTTTTGGCAAAGTTTTGCACCATCTGTGCCATTTGAGATTTCTTAGGTACCAAATTATTAAAAACCCATTTAATTTTATTTATATGTCACTACAGATCTAAAAAGAACTTGTAAAGAAAAAAAAAAGTATGATAACTCGCTGTAAATCGATGCTCCCTGTGCGGTGCGTAATAATAACTCTGTGACTCTGCAGCGTCTTCAGTTACGCAGCGCCATAGCTCTGGCTTACCTTGGTCAATTAGGGTGATTGACAGCTCGTTTTAAACCTCTAAACCGGTAGAATCAGACCCCGGTCTCCAAATGCTTGTGATTCACTTCATTGGCGAGTCAAAAGGACATAAATGCATATGGCGCATTTGTGCGGTCATTCGCCCTTCTCTAATCAAAACGATCTAATGTCGCTCTGTAATGATCAATCAGATCAATCCTAACTCCGGGTAGGCGAGGTTGCTCTGAGTTCCAGATTTGGAAATCCGATGTTCATGGAAGTCCGAGTTCCGACTCCAAGTGTAAAACAGCATTAATGCAGGTTTTAAAATGTTTTAATATCGTGTAAAAAGGTGGATTTTGAAAGTTGGGAATGCTGAGTCAGGAAATCCATCTCGAGTGGTCCTGTTTTAATTACTATAATATCATCATAGTTTGCAGTTTTCAGCCACTATACAATACTATGTAATAATTCAACATTAGTGTGTTCACAAAATTCTGCTATCCAGAGAAACACAGGGATAGTCGTGTAGGCTTAATCGACATTGTATTTGGTAATTGTTTGCATGGGATGTTTGAGTTTGGCCCTTGGTAACATTTGGTTGAAGGTGGTAAAAAAATAAAAAAAGGAAAGAAAATTGCTCTCCACACATCTTAAAAATCATTACCAAGGTTACATCCCCATTGCTGCACCGGTGGAGCTACTTGGTGTTCAGCGGCAGAACACTGCAGTTGGAGTTCCCCAGTGTATCTGTGTGCAACTATGAATGTGAATGAATATAATAAAAAAGCCTTACTTAGAAAGACAGTCTGTGGCTGCACTGCTAAGTTTTATTCTCTCCAACTCTGGGCATAAATTATAGTTTGTGTGTGTGTTAGAAAAGGTAAGATGAGATGAAAACCAAACCATTTCCTTTATAACGCTGTGAATAACAACCTTCATATATCCTGTGATCTGGTTGTCATCTGGATGTCTGACCATGACACCAACAGGGACTGTAATGACATATTTAAAAACATATATACAGCACTTTAGTATGGAGTAGGTCTCCCCTTTGCAGCTATAACAGCTTCCACGCTTCTTGGAAGACTTTCCTCAATATTTTAAAGTGTTTCTATGGTGAATTTGTGTCATTCATTCATTCTGTAGAGCATTTATGAGGTCAGGCACTGATGTTGGATGAGAAGACCTGGCTCACAATCTCTGTTCCATTTCATTCCGTCCACATCAAATTTGGACGCATAGCATTGACCAAAATGTCTCGGTATGCTGAAGTGTTAAAGCGGACCTAGACCGGAAGTTCCAATTAACGCTGTTTTATTAGCGTGTATTTGCGTCATTACCGTGTTTAAGAAGCCCTGAAGGTTCTAAACAAACAGTTCAGCTAGAGATCTCGGTCCGGTTACGTAAACACTGGTTCTCCTGAACAGCAGATCGTCCTGCTCCGGGCACTAGTCCGGGCACATCCGGTTGCGTACGTTGAACCGCAGAAGAAGAATAACGTCCGTTGTGGAGGTGTTTCACGAGCGACAGTGTCGAAAAACAATGTTTTTTGTAATGAGTAGCTGCTGAATATGTCACTTCCGGGTATTGGCCAATCACAAGAGAGTTGGGAAGGCTTCTGGGTGTGAGATTTCAGTCTTAAACACCGCGGCTGAGGAGAGCTTCAGTAAGGAGAGATTTCTATCGGCTCGTTTACAGCAACTTGGAGGTTTTTGAGCATAAAAACAAGTTAATGTATGTAAGTAGACCTCCATAACTAACACATATGTGCAACAGGACCACTCTATGTGAGCTTTAAGATTGTCTTTCATTGGTGTTGTTTTTCACTATTAAATGTCAGCGGTTTTTGCAACAGGAAGATCTCTGTGTCGCTAATGTCATACAGGCAAAAAAGGAGTTAATCCCTAAGAGGGAGATGTTTTCAAAAAACCCAATTACACAGTACTTCCAAACCATCAGTCAGCCACTGCCTGCATCTGCACAAACTGCAGGAACAAGTAATAATAATAATAATAATATTAATTATACGTTTTATATGTATACTGCTTTTCACAAGCTCAAAGTCACCTTACATTAAAAGTGCAAGGATGAATTAAAAAAAAAACTAGTAATCAATAAATAATACCTATGAATATAAATGAAAATTCGAGTGATTCATTCATTAAATAGAGTTTTGAATAGGTGAGTCACGGATGGGTTGGTGGTAGTGAGTTCCAGAGGGAGGGGGCTGCAGCGGGAAAGGCTCCGCCTCCCCAGTTGACTGTTGTTCTGTCGATTTGAAGAACATTCTGTTTGTTTTTTTCCTCTTTCCTTGGGGAGTTTATTGAACTAGAAAAGAGAAAATTCATCTGGCAACATCCATCCATCCATCCAATCGTCTTCTACCGTCTTATCCTCCCACACATCCCATCAATCTGCTAACCCTCAGTCATACTCCAACCTATTTGCAGCTTGTTGTTGTTGTTGTTGTTGTTGTTGTTGCCTTCGTCTGTCTTGCCGTAAAGCAAAGCACTTCCTATGTGCAGCACGAGAATGCCATCGGGCGACACAACGTCTAACAACTGCTACTCTGAGAAACACAGCGAGGAGCTTAATGTGAGCTGACTTGACAAAGGTTTGAATAAAACAGACGTGTTAACGTATTAAAGGTTACATAGTACAGTTTTTGTTTTTTTTGGTGTGTATCTGCGTCATTACCTTGTTTAAGAAGCCCTGAAGGTTCTAAACAAACAGTTCAGCCACTGCTGAGAACGCTGTGTTTTATTGTAATCTCGGGCTCAGCGAGGGCACTCCGGGCACTAGTCCGGGCACATCCGGTTGCGTACATTGAACCGCAGAAGAAGAATAATGTCCGTTACGGAGGTGTTTGACGAGCGACAGTGTCTTCTGACTCTGGGTCTGACTCCGGGTCATAGTCATAAAAGGGACTGTTTTTGATAATGAGTAGCAGTGCATCCACCTTTCCAGAGGGGGGAGCTGTGCTTCTGAGAGCGGTTGTGCAGAATATGTCACTTCCGGGTACTGGCCAATTACAAGATTCTGTCTTCTGGTTGAGAGAGTTGAGTCTGAAATATCGCGGCTGGGAACTAGGAGGTTTTTTGAGCATAAAAACAAGTTAATGTATGTAAGTAGACCTCCATAACTAACATATATGTGCAACAGGACCAACTCTATGTGAGCTTTAAATATTTAAATAAGCATAAATACACTAGATTAACATTGTAAACAAACCTACAGTGAATCATTTCATTTGTGGAATTGTTACAGGACTAAGGGCCACACAGCGTACCAGTGACTGGCATTGTTGCCTCACATCAAGAAGGTCACTACTCAATAGCCAGTGTCATATGAGCACCAAGAGCATAGTTGGATTAAGTTTAGGGTTAGGGTTAGACCTCGTTAAGCTAAAGGTATCAGGGATAAGGTTTAGCTTTTGTTTTCCAAAATAATAAAAAATCAACTTTCAAGAGTCTCAGCTGCACAAACCTGTGTGTGTGTGTGTGTGTGTGTGTGTGTGATATTTTGCATATGAAAGTGTGTGTGTGCAGAAAGACATTTTGTCCCATTTATGGAGCCGTTTGAACCGAGGTTAAATTTTCATTTTCCCTCCACTTCTGTTTTCTTTTGAACCACATTCTTATTTTATTTATTCAAGTCCTTTCTTATGCTTTATCTTTGATCTTTTTTCAAATGAAATACAAGGCCCTGAAAAAAAAACCCTGTGAAAATCGAGCATCAATTTGGCTTAATTTGTCAGAAATAGCCACTAAACTCTGATCTGACTTGCATTTCCTCATTGGGGGTTTTTTCGCGGAATTTCGTAGCTAATTTCAGGCCCTATGTGATTGCACTCCGATCACAGGAAAAGCATTTTTATTGCCTGGTGTAAAGATGGCGTGTCTGTGCTCTCTGGCCCTAGATATGAACATGTTTCCTCGTAGGTCATTCTGTTGTTTTCATCTCTCAAAGTTGGGAACAACTTCTCAGATCCCAGCATCAAAGAAGAAGAAGAAGAAGAAGAAGAAGAAGAAGAAGTAGACAGTAATGCAACTTTATGGATCCCAACTGTCGTAAAAAAATCCATCTATTCATAAAACCATCCAAGGATAATTGATTGCAGTCGTTTGAATTTGAATGAATTCCGAGAGCTGCGTTAGCAGGTGCTCTCAGTTTAGCGACACAAAGCTAAATAGGCTTTGTTGTCACCTTCACAAACGGATCAAAGCTCAAATGGTTTATGTTGAGCAGAGTATGAGGAAAAAAACTATGGAAATAGATTGTTGGAAGCATTCAGAGGTTACAAAAGAAAGACATCAAAAGGTTGCTGTGTTACAGATTACAATAAAAACCTGTTTGTGATGCCAGTCAGCAAATTAATATTGTGTATTGTGTGTCTGGGTGTGTGTGTGTGTGTGGACTCTCATATTTTTGGCATGGGTGTGAACCGTAAGTGTGCGCTACTTAGCGTCACCGCTGGCGTTCTCCGTTTCCCAGCAGCACTGGCTCCTTATTTGCATGTTTGAGTCATTGTGCTGCAGGTAGCTACTCCTGTGTGGGTGTCCGTGTTTTGGCACCGAGCTGCTTTCGCTTGTATGCCAACTCTCCAGTGTGATTTTTCTCGGGGACGAGGCGAGGTCATGTTTGTACTTGTTAGCTTCGGGAAACAGGCTGTGTGTGGGTTGCCAAGGTGCGACTCTGGGTAATTTAGTATGTGAGCCCGTGTCTCTCTCACTGACAACATGTGTCGTGTGTGTGTCATTTTCTCCGGCGTTCGCTGTCGTCGCTGTCACCAGAAGCAGGAAGCCAGTGCTGCCGGTTTAAATAAAAACAACACAGCACAGAATGAGGCTTGGCCTTCAATGTTTTTTTGAAAATCTCTATTACAACACATGTAAAATCAATGTTGCTAAAAAAAATATGCTGTACGTTATCCACTGTGTGCATGAGACTGAAACTGTGAACCTGTCTTTGAACAGTGGAACTACAGGACTCAAAGGGATAGTTCAGGATTTGTTCAGCTTTCACAGGGGAACCAGTGGCTCACCTACAATCTACACCTGCTTCACCTCTTCTTCCCTGTTTCTCCTTGTACCGGGGGGATAAAAAAAATATTTAACGCAGACATGCTGCATACCCACTAAATGTCAGAAACTCAGCTAAAAGCTCATATAAACCATTCTTATGTTCACGAAACACAGATGGATCAAACTAGCTAGAGCGGAAAACACTGTTACAGCGCACACATTGAAAAGCGGCACCGGAGCGTCAGCGTGATTATGTAAACAAAAAAAACAAAAAAACATGTCGGCTGGACAGCGGAGAATCTAAAGATTCCAACGGTACCATTTTTATCACTCTACGATCAAGATTCACGGATCCAGCTCCAAAATAAGAGCAAAACAACAAACAACTTCCCAGGCATCTCTTTACTAAAACCTCTGTAATTTCACTCTGCTTCATTTCAGCAGCATCAGACTTTGCACAGCTCATGTTGTTATAATAACAAATTGTTATTTAGTGCTTTCCGTGTTTGAAATCCCTCATTTTAATTCGCTTATTCGCCAAATGAGGCAGCGGCAGACCAGCAGCTCCTGCGTCAGTCGGAGCTAAAACAGCAGATTTATTTTTTTATTTTTTAAAAATACATTTGGTGACTGAATTCCTTTTAATTTCAAACAACACGTTAGACAAAACAATGCGTTTAAATATATAACAACCCCTGGGGGCTGGTGTGTTGTGATTGTCATTTGTTCATATTGCCTTTTTCTCATTCAAAATACCCAAATCTTTGTTAAATTAATTAAAACCATAAGAAAAAATGAATTTGTCATGAAAGTAATCAGTAGTTGGCAGCCCAGCTGTCACCAACGGCAACGTTTTTAATATAGTGTTAAGCTCCCACACATGAATATATGTGAGCCTTGTAACACGTGCATGCGTTAATTTGCACTGGTATTTCAGTGTGTGTGTGTGTGTGTGTTTCTGTGTCAGACTGTCTGCTCGCATCAGTGCCAGAGGTGTTGGGTGTGAGATGCGTTGCTGTTGCGGACATATGTTTATTTATATCGCTTTGGATTCACGTCAAAATGTCAGCCGGGATTAGCATCACGGAGTTGGTGAGCGCTTAAGCGCAGTGCACACTGTGAGTGTCTGTGCTTTGGCCTCGAATGTCAGCGAGTTCTCATGTCACAATGCCTGTTTGGATGAACGTCTTTATTTCGGTCTCCATGAATGAATAAATGAATGAATGTGCGACAACAGTGTCAATAGCTTTTGATTTCCATCTCTTTAGTGCATTGGTGTCTTTGTCTTTTTGTCGCAGTTAGAGTTGCAAATTTCATGCATTTCATATACAGTTGAACGTGTTTAATAATCATCAGGCCTAATAAAGCAATGATACTCTTTGTTGAAAAGTTTACTTTTGTTACTAAATTGGCCTGCACAGAGACTCTCTACCTTATGGAGATAATTTTGTTCCTTTATTATTCAATCAAATAGAGTAGATTTGAAACCAAAAAAGAGATTTGAAAGCAAAAAACACTAAGTTTCAATCAAAAAATTATAATTTGTGGATCAGAACAGAACAGGTTGCAATTGAAACAAAAAATATGAGAGAACATATTTCTTCAAATTCACTAATGTTTGTATTATGGGATATAGTTTTGGACCAAATTTTTTTTTGAAAAAAATTGTCAAATTTGGGACGACATAGTATTGTACAACGTTTTTGCCAAATTTTGTACCAAAAACTCTTTTCCCAAAAAATTGTAAAATTTTAAACGACAAGTGTAGTATGACGTTTTTGTAGAAATTTTGGCATTTAAATTTGTTCCCAAAAAATTGTCACAATTTGGACGACATAGTATAGTATGACGTTTATGTCAAATTTTGGACCGGCATTTATGTCAATTTTGTCAAAATTTGGACCAAATTTTTATTTTTTTTTAAATTGTGAATTTTGGGACGACATAGTATTGTACAACGTTTTTGTCAAATTTTGGACGAAAAACTTTTTCCCCCAATTTTTTTTTACATTTTTAACGACATAGTATAGTATGACGTTTTTGTCAAATTTTGGACCAAAATTGTTTTTTTCCAAAAAATTTTCACATTTTAGACAACGTAGTATAGTATGTCTGTTTTGTCAAATTTTGGACGCCATAGTTATTACAAATGGGATTTCTTTCAGTTTTTTCTTCTTTTTTTTCCTTTGGCGGCCCTCAGTCCAATGTTGGGTTCCTAAATTGGACCTCAGGTATCAAAACTTTGAGAACCCCTGATGCACACCCTCTGCTCGTGAAAGAAACCAAACAAACAAATTGCACACCGTGTAAGGTCAGAAGAAATGAAATGGAACGGCCACTGTCGCTTTATTAATAATGCATTTTTAACGAGTTCGATCCTTAACGCAGTTCGACCCGACTGACGGTTAATTATTAACATTCAGCCGGTGGCAGAGTGTGAGTGGGCGTTCCCCCATGTGTCCGTGCACATGAGAAAGAGTTTTATTTTCCCCGTTACATGCTCGTCCGCCGCACCACCTCAGCACGTCGGTAGATTAGTAGACGAGGCGTCTCGCAAGGCTCAGAGCCATGTGCGTCTTCCCTGCTGTTCATTAGACTGTCTCTCCATCTGCGTCTCTGTGCCGATCTGCCCGGCTAATAGGCTTTATGGCTTGTTGGCTCTCTCTCTCCCCCCCCGATCGCAGTTTCCTTCGCTGATTGAAAGCCCCGAAAAACGTCTTCGATTTTTCCCAAATGAATATTTACAACAACCGTTGAGAAACTGTATTCTCTTCGTGCACTTTCTTTACTCGGAAGGAACTAATTAAACGTCCTTTTTATTAATCGTATCTGCATTACTATTATTAAAAGCAGTTGCTCTTTATGTCCCCTCCACAATTCCCTGGTGTCCTATCTGTTTATATTGCTACAATAAAGTTTTTTTTATTGTTATTATTATTTAGGAAATAAGGAAATAATCCTGTTTTGTTAATTTGGACTGGTGTCAGAGGAGTGGGAAGATAAACCGGTTTCTGAAAGGCACAGTGAATCTGTCTTTTGAATCAATAAATTTAACAAAACATGGCGACCATCTGTAGCTGTTTGCCGAGAGTTAAAGACGCCGTAATTGGAGTTCCTTAGAAAAGAACACAGTAGTAGGAGTAGCAGAGCGGTAAATATTGTTTTGATTTAGTGATTATTTTCCATTAAAATCAGCTGCGGGGAGTGCGCTGAAGAAGTCGCCTCTGGACTTGTCACAAAAAGTGTTTTGTTTTTTTTGCACCACAATGAATAAACGTGCTTGAATCTCTATTTTTTATCATTAAAGCTCACACAGATTGGTCCTGTTGCACATATATGTTAGTTATGGAGGTCTACTTACATACATTAACTTGTTTTTATGCTCAAAAACCTCCTAGTTGCTGTAAACGAGCCGATAGAAATCCTCTTTTCTGACGCTGTTTCCCCAGCCGCAATATTTGAGACTCAACTTTCTCAACCAGGAAGTGACATAATCAGCACACCCGCTCTCATTATCAAAACATTGTTTTAACAGTGTTTAAAAATAGCTTCTTCACGACTCCCCGCCGCAGTCCCTTTGACGACCTTTGACCCAGAGTCAGAAGACACAGTCGCTCGTGAAACACCTCCACAACGGACGTTATTCTTCTTCTGCGGTTCAATGTACGCAACAGGATGTGCCCGGACTAGTGCCCGGACTAGTGCCCGGAGCAGGACAATCTGCTGTTCAGGAGAACCGATGTTTACGTAACCGGACCCGGTTTTTTCAGAGATCTCGCTGAGCCCGAGATTACAACAAAACACATCGTTCTCAGCAGTGGCTGAACTGTTTGTTTAGAACCTTCAGGGCTTCTTAAACAAGGTAATGACGCAGATACACACTAAAAAAACAGCGTTAATTGGAACTTTTTCCGATTTTTTTCCAATTTTTTTTTTTTGTCCAAAATTTTACAAAAAAACGTCATACTATACTATGTCGTCCAACATTTGAAAAAATCTATGACGAAAGAAATTTGACCCAAATTTTTCGTTCAAAATTTGACAAAAACGTCATACTATACTATGTCGACTAAAAATTAAAACAAAACTTTGGCAAATATTTTTGGTCCAAAATTTTACAAAAAAACCTCATACTATACTATGTCGTCTGTTTGTTTAGAGCCTTCAGGGCTTCTTAAACAAGGTAATGACGCAGATACACACTAAAAAACAGCGTTAATTGGAACTTTTTTCCAATTTTTTTTCGTTTTTTTGTTTTTGTCCAAAATTTTACAAAAAAACGACATACTATACTATGTCGTCCAACATTTGAAAAAATCTTTGACGAAAGAAATTTGACCCAAATTTTTCGTTCAAAATTTGACAAAAACGTCATACTATACTATGTCGACTAAAAATTAAAACAAAACTTTGGCAAATATTTTTGGTCCAAAATTTTACAAAAAAACCTCATACTATACTATGTCGTCTGTTTGTTTAGAACCTTCAGGGCTTCGTAAACAAGGTAATGACGCAGATACACACTAAAAAAAACAGCGTTAATTGGAAGTTTTTCCAAAATTTTTTTCGATTTTTTTTTTTTTCCAAAATTTTACAAAAAAAACGTCATACTATACTATGTCGTCCAACATTTGAAAAAATCTTTGACAAAAGAAATTTGACCCAAATTTTGCGTTAAAAAATTGACAAAAACGTCATACTATACTATGTCGACCAAAATGAAAACAAAACTTTGACAAATATTTTTGGTCCAAAATTTTACAAAAAAAACGTCATACTATACTATGTCGTCTGCTTGTTTTAGAACCTTCAGGGCTTCTTAAACAAGGTAATGACGCAGATACACACAGAAAAACAGCGTGAATTGGAACTTTTTTCCGATTTTTTTCCGGTTTTTTGTTTTTGTCCAAAATTTTCCAAAAAAAAAACGTCATACTATACTATGTCGTCCAACATTTGAAAAAATCTTTGACGAAAGAAATTTGACCCAAATTTTTCGTTAAAAATTTGACAAAAACGTCATACTATACTATGTCGACTAAAAATTAAAACAAAACTTTGGCAAATATTTTTGGTCCAAAATTTTACAAAAAAACCTCATACTATACTATGTTTGTTTAGAACCTTCAGGGCTTCTTAAACAAGGTAATGACGCATATACACACTAAAAAAACAGCGTTAATTGGAACTTCCGGTCTAGTTAAAGTCTTGTAGTTAAATTGTTTTCACAGATTTAACACAGTTTCCTCTCTCTTGCTCTCTGACTCAGTCGTCCACACAGTCCACCGGCTGACAGGCTGTCTGTCTTCCCCTCGCCCGGCAACCATTACTCTCCTCAGTCTGCAGTTTCCTGTGTGAATATTTAATGAGCGCCGTGTGCATGCTAATAGGCCGGCTGTAATTACCTCTTCCTCTTGCTCTCTCTAAACCATCTCTCACGCAGCACAGCCGCACCAACGCCAATGTTATTTTTAGCTGACAGTAATAACTCACACATCACATCACAATCAACCCCCCCCCCCCCCACACACACACACACACACACTCTTTATTTCTGTTCCACACATTTCTGTTTGTACCCTCCATCACGTCTTCTTTTCCAGCTCATTCTTCTTCTTCTCTGCCCACTCTTTTCTAATCCCCCCTTTCCTCTCTTTCATCTCCTGTGCGGAAAATGGGATATCAATAAACATTCATTCATTCTGCCTCGCTCCCATATTCCCCTCATCCTTTTACTTCCCCATTCACCCCTTTGTCTCACTCTCTCACCTCCTTTCTTTCTCCAGAGTAAGTTGTAGCAGCTGTGCTAAAGTGTCAGGATGAGCAATGGCATTTTTTTTTCTTTTTTTTTTTTTCTTTCGCTCTTGTACCTCGCTCCCTCCATCTTTCCTGCTCCGCTTCCCTCTGTTCTCCGTCGGTGTTATCTCTACTTCCTGCAATCTTTCCCCCCCCCCCCCCCCCCTCCTGTCATCCCTCACCTCACAGGCTGAACCTCAATATCTGACTGGGCTTTATTAGTATGACATTCATGGCTGCAAAGCCCTTTATCCAAGTCTGCCCAACGCCCCCACCGCTCACTTCCTCTCTGTAGCTGTCCTCACACACACACACACACACACACACTTGTACTTGCTGCACACTGAGGACTGGGTTGCTGACAAAGTGAGGACCAGCATTTCCACTTTATAAATCAACACAATTACAAATATCTACTTCATGAATGACATCTACAAAGGACTACTGGTTGCAGTACCATAAAATGTCTGCAGGTGGAGCCCCAGAGCAAAAAGGGCTGGAAAACTTTTTTCCGATTTTTTTTTTTTTTGATTCAAAATTTTACAAAAAAAAAGTCATAATATACTATGTCGTCCAACATTTGAACAAATCTTTGACAAAAGATATTGGACCCAAAATTTGTGGTTCAAAATTTGACAAAAACGTTATACTATAGTATGTCGACCAAAATTAAACAAAATCTTGGCCAAAAATTTGTTGTTCAAAATTTGACAAAAACTTCATATTATACTATGTCGTCCAAAATTTGAAAAAATATTTTGGTTCAAAATTTGAAAAAATATTTTGGTTCAAAATTTGAAAAAATATTTCGGTTAAAAATTTAAAAAAATATTTCGGTTAAAAATTTAAAAAAATATTTTGGTTCAAAATTTGACAAAAACTTCATACTATACTATGTCGTCCAAAATTTGGACAACAAAAATTCACCCAAAATCTTTGGTCCAAAATTTGACAAAAACGATATACTGTACTATGTCGACCAAAATTAAAACAAAATCTTTGACAAAAAATTTTTGGTCCAACATTTGGCAAAAAAGGTCATACTATACTATGTCGTTTTTTTTTTTTTGACACATTGAGTATAGCATGTTATAGCAACCTAAGGAAGTGATTTCAATGAAAACAAAGTGAGGAGCGGGCCAAAATGTCCTCACTCCGTAAAAATGACCTCACTTTGTTGGTTAAAAACCCTCACTGGTCCTCAATATGCAGCAAGTACAAGAACACACACACACACACACAGAGTGATTGTCGGACAGACACCTACACTCACACACACTTCTCTCCCAATCTTGCGGGTGATTTCTGAACTCTACGATCGTCCTTCATTTTTTTCCCTCCACCACCAACCAGTGTGTCACTCCACTTACTTTCATCTCCTCTCTCCCTCTCCACCCTGTTTCTCTCCATCCTTTCATTCTTTGTCCACACACACATTGGGCTAAACACAGATCCAAATGCATCAAATCTGTCCTGAATGCATAAATAATAACAATAATGAACATGCATGAATGCTATCCATCCTCAGGATGCATTAGAGCAGCGGTCTGAAACTCGTGGCCCTCTGAGCGATATCAAATTATAATGAGTAATTTCTCTGTGTTGTTTTTTTTAATTAATAGATTAATTATGCATACTTTTATTGCGAACTAAATATTGTTGCATATAAAAACAATTTGAAATGATCCAATGCAACCAAAGAGTTTTACTGAATAATAGATAAAAGACAGATGAAATGTTAAAGCGGAACCTAGACCGGAAGTTCAATTAGCTCAATTAACGCTGTTTTTTTTAGTGTGTATCTGCGTCATTACCTTGTTTACGAAGCCCTGAAGGTTCTAAACAAACAGTTCAGCCACTGCTGAGAACGCTGTGTTTTATTGTAAATCTCGGGCTCAGCGAGGGCACTCCGGGCACTAGTCCGGGCACATCCGGTTGCGTACATTGAACCGCAGAAGAAGAATAACGTCCGTTGTGGAGGTGTTTCACGAGCGACAGTGTCTTCTGACTCTGGGTCTGACTCCGGGTCAAAGGTCGTCAAAAGGACTGCGGCGGGGAGTCGTGAAGAAGCTATTTTTAAATGAGGAGCAGTGCATCCACCGTTCCAGAGGGGGGAGCTGTGCTTCTGAGAGCGGGTGTGCTGAATATGTCACTTCCTGGTTGAGAGAGTTGAGTCTCAAATATCGCGGCTGGGAAACAGCGTCAGAAAAGAGAGATTTCTATCGGCTCGTTTACAGCAACTAGGAGGTTTTTGAGCATAAAAACAAGTTAATGTATGTAAGTAGACCTCCATAACTAACATATATGTGCAACAGACAATTAGTGACATCTAATGGTGAGACTGCAGTACTGCACTCGCCTCTCGCTTACCTAGGTTTTAACAGGAAACTGTGATGGTCCTTGAATAACAAAAAACAATTCCTCTCTCCCACTCTCTGACCTTTTGGTTTATGTGGGCGATACCATTCGCCATCATTTATATATTAAGCTAACCTATTCAGAGTGCTGTCGAAACAGCTCCACCGCTCAAGATGGCGGCCTCAGAAATCAAGCCCATTGCCTGAAGTGCATATAAATGGTTTATTCTCAGACTTTGAGGACCAAGAGATGTTCATTTCAAATCAATAACCCCAACATGCTTGTGGGTGGTGTGTTGCGTTTCTGTCAGTATCCTCTTCTAAAGGTCACACACACGTGACCTTTAACACTGACCGGTAATTTCTTATTTTTCCATGTAGCTCCAGCAGGACATCAGACGCATCTGTACAGTCAGATTTGTTCAAAAACACTGTTATATTCTCATGTGTAGAGGTGACGTCCGTGTGTGTTTGAACACATCTAGGATGTGTTTAAAGGAATACATGCACTTCTTTTGGCAGAGTTTTAGGGCCAATTCCAATTCCTATCTTAACCCTCAAACTCAACCCTTAATCTTAATTGGCCCTCAAAACCAAGTGTTGAGGGTTATTTTGTCACTTAGAAATGGGACACCCCTTAAATGCAGATACGTCTTCAGACTGTAGGGGGCAGAATAACGCGAAAGCTGCGTCCAGTCTGTCAACTCCAAAAAAGAATATATGTAATTTTTGTCAAATTCTGGGCCAGATTTATTTTATTTTTTTTAAATTGTGAAATTTGGGACGGCATATATGTAATTTTTGTCAAATTTGGGACCAAAACTTTTTTTGAAAAAATTGTCAAATTTGGGACGTACAACGTTTTTGTCAAATTTTGGACAAAAAATGTTTTCCCCCAAAATGTTAAAAAATTTAACGACATAGTATAGTATGACGTTTTTGTCAAATTTTGGACCAAACATTTTGTTTTTCAAAAAAAATTGTCACATTTTGGACAACGTAGTATAGTATGTCGGTTTTGTCAAATTTTGGATGCCATAGTTATTACAAATGGGATTTCTTTCAGTTTGTTTTCTCTTTTTTTCCTTTTGGCGACCCTCAGTCCAATGTTGGGTTCCCAAGGTGCAGTGGGAAGGGGGCGTCATAGCAACAATTCAGAGTTTGAGAGGTTCAGAGTCTTAACGCAGGTTGTGGTTGTTTTTACAGTTTGTGTCCTCTTGAATTCCCAGTGTCCGTCTGTCTGTCTCTGTCAGGCCAGTTAATCCAATCACTCGTGCTGTTAAAAGACCAAATTAACCCGCGACCGCAACCTCCAGCCTTCTGCTTTGTCTCCGTCTGCCTCGTTCCCTCGGGCAGTGGCGGGAAGGAGAGGATAAGACCGAGAGGAAGGGACGAAAAATGTAAACATGTAACCGTGTTGCAGCCTGTGTGTGTGTGTGTGTGTGTGTATTGTTAGTGTTGTTTACTCCCGCCGTTCTGTCTCTGTGCAGAGATCCAGTCGAAGCGTTAGACCTTCAGACCGAGGACATGTTTTCATCGGTCTGTGAGGATTTGTGTTTTGCCAGATTCTGAAATATTTATATTACAAGATTCTAACACGGTGGAGATTCTTCTGAAAAAATGTTAGTAAAAAAAAAAGAAAGAGTATTGTTTTCACCACGAGCGCGCATACACACACATGCAGTGAAAAGGTAAAACACACCATTGGCATCGATTGCATTTCGCTGTCTTTCTTAAGGACATTTGGAGATGAAACGGTGGATTGAGCCTGCAAACCTGTGAGTGACCACTAGGGCTGTAACGTATCAAAATCTAAATCGCGACACTTGGAGCCACGAACCTGTGTCGCGGAATCGTGAAAAAACTGAATCTTTCTAACTCTTAGTTATTTTTCCAGTCAGTCACATGATATGAGCTGTTAGGGCTACCACACTTATTTTTATTAGGGGTGTCAACTTATATTAATTAATTAATTACAGTCGTCATTAACGTGCTATGTTTTTTAATCGCGTTAATCTCTTCTTTACCAGGGGCAGCGTCAGATGCAGCGACAAAAGCAAACCAGGTCCAAATTTTTTGGTCCAAAATTTGACAAAAACGTCAGAATTAACTGTGTCGTTCAAAATTTTTGCATTTTTGGGGGAAAACGTTTTTGGTCCAAAACTTGAAAAAAACGTCATACTATACTATGTCGTCCAAAATGTGACAATTTTTTGGGGAAAAAGTATTTGGTCCTAAAATTTGACAAAAACGTTGCACAATACTATGTTGTCCCAAATTTGACCATTTTTTTCAAAGAAAAATTTGGTCGAAAATTGGACAAAAATGACATATATGCCATCCCAAATTTGAAAAAAAAATTCAAAAATAATTTGGGTCCAAAATTTGACAAAAACGTCATACTATACTGTGTCACTGTGTCATCCAAAATTTGATAACATAGTAAATACAGTTAATACTTATTGGTCTGTATCCAGTAATGTCCAATAAAGATTTAACAAGCTTAGTAGCTACTGGATTAAAACTATCAACTGTAATTCATTGCGGGCCGCCAGATATGTTTCTGCGGGCCGCCATTGGGCCCGCGGGCTGCACTTTGAGAACCAATGTATTAGAGCAATAAGTAACGGTGCTCTAAAATGAGTGGTAGCAATGGCTTTGTAATAATATGAAACAATTTATGTACACGTAGTAGTCATTTTTTTATTTTATATTTTTTTAATTGCCAATTTGAACCCCCTTTTTATGACTTATCTTAAATCATAAAAAGTACATCGACTATAACAGCTAAATGATGACAGCTCATCATTTACGAGTACTCAAAAAGATGGTGGACACGCATCGCTGATGAATTTTCATTAACTTTTTCCCATCATCGTGAATATATTACGCTTGAATGAGATCACTCGAGGTGAGCTGTAACTGGCACAGCCGTAGACGTTTGACCGGTTCAGTCTGTTTTTATGACGTTTAAAGCAACAAAAAAGCGGCACAAAAAAAAACGTGCTGCAACCTCTCTCCTGAAACCTGCTCTGCCGTAACTGTACAAATCCACAATGAAGTAATTCACACACATGACTGCAGAGCACTCTGTATGTTGTATTAACATTAGTCTTGCTCTTGTTTTTCAAGTTTTTTTAAGGCAACATTGCTGCCACCTGCAGTAATTCAACGTTATTATTATTCAGAAAGCGAGTGTGAGAATAAACATGTGGAGTGATGTTTTGAGATGAAAAACTAATGACTTAGTGGCTTCTGGGAACAGCCCTGAAGTCAATAAACATACAAACAAGTTAAGGTATGTAAGTAGCAAGAAATAAGAAATATTTTCAAACCTCTTAAGGAATAATTTTCATGAATTTTTGAAAAGTGAACTGACTTTCTTCTCGAAAACAAAAAGTATCTCTGAATGACTTGAAATTCCCCGTCATAATAGTCGGCATCACCCTGAACACGGATCTGTTGAAATTATTTGCGAAACTTTTAAGGAATCATTTTTATACATTTTTGAAATCCAGGAAATGATCCATTTGCCCTGATGCACTTTGACAGTGAGCTGACTTTAGTCTCAAAAACAAAAAGTATCTTGAAATGACTTGAAATTTACCGTCATAAGAGTCGGCAACGCCCTGAACAAGGATCCGTTGAAAATATTTGCAAACCTCTTAAGGAATAATTTTCATGAATTTTTGAAAATCAGGAAATGATCCATTTTCCCTGATGCACTTTGACAGTGAGCTGACTTTCTTCTCGAAAACAAAAAGTATCTCTGAATGACTTGAAATTCCCCGTCATAATAGTCGGCATCACCCTGAACACGGATCTGTTGAAATTATTTGCGAAACTTTTAAGGAATCATTTTTATACATTTTTGAAATCCAGGAAATGATCCATTTGCCCTGATGCACTTTGACAGTGAGCTGACTTTAGTCTCAAAAACAAAAAGTATCTTGAAATGACTTGAAATTTACCGTCATAAGAGTCGGCAACGCCCTGAACAAGGATCCGTTGAAAATATTTGCAAACCTCTTAAGGAATAATTTTCATGAATTTTTGAAAATCAGGAAATGATCCATTTGCCCTGATGCACTTTGACAGTGAGCTGACTTTCTGCAAAAAAACAAAAAGTATCTCTGAATGACTTGAAATTTACCATCATAATAGTCGGCATCGCCCTGAACAAGGATCCGTTGAAAATATTTGCAAACCTCTTAAGGAATAATTTTAATGATTTTTTGAAATTCAGGAAGTTATCTATTTTCCATGATGCACTTTGACAGTGAGCTGACTTTCTTCAAAAAAACAAAAAGTATCTCAGAATGACTTGAAATTTACCATCATAATAGTCGGCATCACCCTGAACAAGGATCTGTTGAAAATATTTGCAAACCTCTTAAGGAATAATTTTTATTAATTTTTGAAATTCAGGAAATGATCCATTTTCTATGATGCACTTTGACAGTGAGCTGACGTTCTTCTCGAAAACAAAAAGTATCTCAGAATGACTTGAAATTTACCATCATAATAGTCGACATCGCCCTGAACAAGTATCCGTTGAAAATATTTGCAAACCTCTTAAGGAATAATTTTAATGATTTTTTGAAATTCAGGAAATGATCTATTTTCCATGATGCACTTTGACAGTGAGCTGACCTTCTTCTCAAAAACAAAAAGTATCTCAGAATGACTTGAAATTTACCATCATAATAGTCGGCATCGCCCTGAATAAGGATCTGTTGAAAATATTTGCAAACCTCTTAAGGAATAATTTTAATGAATTTTTGAAATTCAGGAAATCCTCCATTTGCCCTGATGACGATAATCTGAAACCATTTACTTACTGTAAACGTGCATTTGCAAATGCCAATGCTCTGTCTGAGGACCCTGGTTCTGGATGTGCAGTTCACTCCACAGCCACAGGTGGCGTTGTATTAATAATCTTTATTATTTGCGAATGTAACATATAAGAACGAGGGCTGCTATAGGTCACGTTAAGGGATTTAAGGAAGCAATAGAGAGCTGTCATGAGCTTATAAATAAGATGACAACATGGTTTTGTGCCTCATTTCATTCCCCCAAAATGCACACACACACACACACTCAGAAAAACACACAAAAACACACAGGGAAATAAAAAAAAAAATCTTTTTTTTTCTCTTTGGTAAATGAAAGTGAAGGCGAAACAGAATCGGCTATACACAAGTAGAAATGCTCCAGGCGATGGGAGATTTATTTGTAAGACAGAGTGCCAAACCCCCTGGAGCATTCATCATATTAAAATTCTATAATATGTTTTGTTGTATTTGCCAATCTGTCTCCAGCGCACACACACACACACACACACACACACACACACACACACACACACACACACACACACACACACACACACACACACACACACACACACATTCTTGTACTTGCTGCATACTGAGGACTGGGTTGCTGACAAAGTGAGGAGCAGCATTTCCACTTTATAAATCAACACAATTACAAAAATCTACTTCATGAATTATATAGAACTACTGGTTGCAGTACCATAAAATGTCTGCAGGTGGAACCCCAGAGCAAAAAGGGCTGGAAAACTTTTTAGATTTTTTTTTTTAGTCCAAAATTTGACAAAAACATCATACTATACTATGTCGTCCAAAATTTGAAAAAATCTTTGACAAAAAATGTTTGGTCCAAAATTTGACAAAATAGTCTCCCAAATTTTTTTTTTTTGACAAATTGAGTATAGCATGTTATAGCAACCTAGGGAAGTGATTTCAATGAAAACAGAGTGAGGACCGGCCAAAATGTCCTCACTCTGTAAAAATGACCTCACTTTGTTGGTTAAAAACCCTCACTGGTCCTCAGTACGCCGCAAGTACAAGACCACACACACACACACACACGCACACAAACACTTTCAGTTGAATAAAATCAAAACCAACCAACCGAATATCTGCTTTTTTTTTTTTTTTTTGCATTTGCTGCTTTATTCCCCTTTTTCTCCAGATGTTTACTTTCCCTCCATCCTTTCTCTCACTAACCCTTCTTCCTTTTCCTGCCTCAGTCTTTTTTTCTTTCTTTCTTTCTTTCTGTTTTTCAGTCCCCCGCAGGAGTCGTATATCTAAAATGTCCAGTGGGGATATTCTGCGCTTTCATAAAAAGTCATTATGCAATGGCCCACGTTCCCTTTTTTTCCTCTATAATTTTTTTTTTCAGATTTTTAATCCCCACCCCCCTCCCTCCTGGTGTTTTTGCCTCTTCCTGGTTTAACTCTGACTCCTCTCGCTCGAGGCCACCCCCCCCCCCCCATCTCATCCCTTCTCGCCTTTCAATCTGTTTCCATCACTCTCATCTGTCTCGCAGCCACTTCCACTGAAGCTCCTTCAACTCTTTTATTCTTTCCCCCCCCCTTTCTTCTCCGTCCATCCCCTTGCTCCCCCTCATCGTCGTCACGTCGCAATCTCTCCATCTTACCTTTCCTCACCCTCGGTGGTGTCACGGCGTTGCCTTTTACAACGCGGGGGATGTCGCTGTACATGTAAATCCTTTGCTCTTCTCTGCAGATTTAAACCACAGTGCAGGCTCCTTACGTCTGTTTTTTCGATCTGTTATCCATACTGCCTTTGATCCTGCCGCGAATTACCGCTCTCGCTGTCTTTTCTTCTTCCCCATTTTCATATCCCGTACTTACTTTGATATTTTTTTTTTGCCGGCTCTTTGCTCCTCATCTGCACTTCCCTTTCTTTCAACTAACGCCGTTTCTTGTACACTTTTAATCCTCCTTCTTCTCCACATCGCTCTCCTTCTCCATCTTCTAAAAAAGGATTGGCCTTTTTATAGAATTATATATTTTAAGTATATATTTACCGTGTATAGTATAGGCAGATAATATATTTATGTATGTGCGTCACTGGTGTCCCAGATCTGAGTGGGGGCCCCCACAGGGACCGCTCCCACTTTCCAGTCTTATGAATCCAGGGCCCCGACATGAATATTTCAAACTCCTGTTCCTGTTTACTTAAGGACGGAGCTCATTCAAATGGTTCCATTAATTAAAAATGAATATTTATTTGTCATTCCTACCATTGCCTCTGCAGACAGGCTGTAAACACAGTGTGTGTGTGTGTTCTTGTACTTACAGCGTACTGAGGACCAGTGAGGGTTTTTAAACCAACGAAGTCAGGTCATTTTTACAGTGAGGACATTTTGGCCGGTCCTCACTTTGTTTTCATTGAAATCACTTCCTTAGGTTGCTATAACATGCTATACTCAATTTGTCAAAAAAAAAAAAAAAAATCTGGACGACAGTATAGCATGACTTTTTTTGTCAAATTTTGGACCAAAAATTTTTTTTCACATTTTTTTTTCAACTTTTGGACGACATAGTATTGTATGACGTTTTTGTCAAATTTGGACCAAACATTTTCGTTCAAATTGGTTTTTCAAATTTTGGACGACATAGTATAGTATGACGTTTTTGTCAAATTTTGGACCAAAAACTGTCAGTCAACTTTTTTTTTCAAATTTTGGACGACATAGTAGTATGATGTTTTTGTCAAATTTTGGACCAAACATTTTCGGTAAAAAAAATTTTTTTTCAATTTTGGACGACATTGTATACTATGACGTTTCTGTCAAAATTTGGACCAAAAATGTTTTGGTAAATTTTTTTCACAAAATTTTGGTCGACATAGTATAGTATGACGTTTTTGTCAAATTTTGGAGCTGAACAAAAAAAATTTGAAAAAAAAAAAATTGAAAAAGTTTTCCAGCCCTTTTTGCTCTGGGGCTCCACCTGCAGACATTTTATGGTACTGCGACCAGTAAGTTCTTTGTAGATGTCATTCATGAAGTAGATATTTGTAATTGTGTTGATTTATAAAGTGGAAATGCTGGTCCTCACTTTGTCAGCAACCCAGTCCTCAGTATGCAGCAAGTTCAAGAATGTGTGTGTGTCAGGTTGTGTATATAGGGGGAGACACTTGCCGACAAGCAGAGACTTGCTCTGTGCTTTTCTTTGCGCGGTGAAAGTGTTGTGCAGTGTGAGTGCGAGCATAATGCGTGTCTGTATCTGGGTGTTTGCATGGCCTAATTTCCCACATTGTTTAGAATTTTTTTTTTTTTTCCCGTCTTTCCTCTAGAGGCCTCACTATCACAGCAGAGCATCTTTCTTCATCACAGAGAGAGAGAGAGAGAGAACACAGAAACCACGTAGCTCTAATGAATTCATTCCTCCTTTTCATTTATTCACACGATTTGCTGCCGCTCCGTCTCTTCATCCAGCTGTATTTGCCGTCTGTTTCGCCTCTAATCCTTTTTTCTCCTATATCCCTTTAAACGATTCTGCTAAAACAAGCCTCTGTTTGTTTCCTCAGGTCTAATTTTTTGCTATATTTGTCTCTCTCTCTCTCTGGTCTCTGTGCTTTCACTCTAAAGATGCCGCTCGTGATGAGAATTAATAACACTTGACGTACAGCAGATCCAGCAAACCACTTCTAACTTCAGCGATAATGTAGACATGACACATGTGCATGAGGAGAATAAATGTGCACAATTAATGCCCCGGTATAAACTACTGAAGCTACTCTTCCTGTCCCAGATTACCAGGAAGCAGAAGTATAGACCAATTCATGTTTAACATCTTTTAATAACAGAAACTTAATAAATGCTAGTAAGTCGCTAAGGCTTTATTTTAAATTTAGAGGGGTTTATTGACTTAAATTGAATAAACTACCCATCACTATGTTTGTCTAAGTCAGGGGTTCTCAAAGTGTTGATACCTGAGGGCCAATTTAGGAACCCAAAATTGGACTGAGGGCCGCCAAAGGAAAAAAAACCCAGAAAGAAATCCCATTTGTAATAATTTTAATGACCAGATTGCAGTTCTACAGTTTAGCGTTAAGTAATATAAGCGTTAATATAATGTAATTAAAGCGTTAATATAATAACGCTTTATAATTTACTGGGTAATTACCCAGTAGTTTGGCCATTGTTCTTACCTTCTAATTACAGGTTAATACCAAGTAACACATTTCTGTTACCATATATTTACTGGGTAATAAGCTACCTGCTTATTACCAGCTTATAACCCAATAATACACTAAAATTCACCTTATAGAAACCAGGTAAATACCCAGTATTTTTGTTTACACTTATTGGTCTTACATCTTAACATCTTTAGAATGAGGATTTCACTGTTTCGTCTTCTTCTCCTAATAAATGTGGATTACACAACTCTTTGTGGTACATGGCGCCAACTAGTGTCCAGGAGGGACTTAGCGGTCAATAGGACGTCACTGATTTCAAAATTGCAACCGGCTTCCTTTTTTTCGACAAGACGTGCGGTACCGTGATATGTCAATCATCTGGGGGGGGTCCAGTGCCACCCCCCCCCCCCCCCCCCCGGGCCTCCCCTCTAGCTCCGCCACTGCTTATGATGAGGCCCAGTGTGTGTGTGTGTGTGTGTGTGTGTGTGTGTGTGATCACGGTCCTCTCGCATCGACACGCGTCTTTCTCTTTGAATCCCCGTGTTCTTCACCTCCCTCTGACTCTCCGCATGCTCCTCCTCTTTGTGTTCCTCACACTCTCCATCTCCATTCTCTCTTTTCCTTTTCTTCTCTTTCAAGATGTGAAAAAAAACCAAGTCTCTCTTTCATTTTTATTCATCTCGTCGTGTCAGAAAGCTGTGGGAAGCGAGAGAGCAAGAAAAGGGAACATGTGGATCGGGGTCTTTATTCATGTCCCTTTTTCTTCTTCTTCTTCTTCTTCTTCTTCTTCTTCTTACGTGGCACATCCTTTTTTTCTTTTTCTTTTTTTTTGCCAGAAGGGTGAGTTTTGTTGCACGTCTGAGAGGGAGAAAGGATGGGAGATGGTTCAGAACAGCAGGGAACAAAGAAGAAGAAGAAGAAGTGATTTTTTTTATTTTTTGATGAGTTGTCAGGCAAAAGTCGAGTCAGAGAGAGGGAGAATGCAGAGGTGTCAAATCTGTTTATCTCCCCAAAGAAAGTGACAGTCGTTTACCAGCTAACAAACCATTCCGGCTGCAGCTCTCTCCCTACAGCCTCTGTCTTTCGCTCCTCTCATCCCCCCCTCCGTCCTAACCCTCTTCCCCAGAGCGTGCTTTCAGACGTGGCCTCGCCAATTTAGCCTAACTCGCCATCATCTTTTCCTCTCTTTCTCTCATTTTCCTTTCGCATCTCCCTGCATTTCCTCTCTCAATCAAGTGCACAAGTCCCCGACCGCCCGCCCCCCCCCCCCCCCCCCCCAACGCTTCCCTTGGTTACTTTAGATGCGTTGCACTCTTGTTTTCCTTTTCACAGCTTTTTATCTTGACGTCTTAAAAACCGAGGCTACGGTTACACGAGCTGGGTATTTTTAAAGCGGAACCTAGACCGGAAGTTCCAATTAACGCTGGGTTTTTTTAGTGTGTATCTGCGTCATTACCTTGTTTAAGAAGCCCTGAAGGTTCTAAACAAACAGTTCAGCCACTGCTGAGAACGCTGTGTTTTATTGTAATCTCGGGCTCAGCGAGGGCACTAGTCCGGGCACTAGTCCGGGCACATTCGGTTGCGTACATTGAACCGCAGAAGAAGAATAACGTCCGTTGTGGAGGTGTTTCACGAGCGACAGTGTCTTCTGACTCTGGATCTGACTCCGGGTCAAAGGTCGTCAAAGGGACTGCGGCGGGGAGTCGTGAAGAAGCTATTTTTAAACACTGTTATAAATGTTTTGATAATGAGTAGCAGTGCATCCACCGTTCCAGAGGGGGGAGCTGTGCTTCTGAGAGCGGGTGTGCTGAATATGTCACTTCCGGGTTGAGAGAGTTGAGTCTGAAATATCGCGGCTGGGAAACAGCGTCAGAAAAGACAGATTTCTATCGGCTCGTTTACAGCAACTAGGAGGTTTTTGAGCATAAAAACAAGTTAATGTATGTAAGTAGACCTCCATAACTAACATATATGTGCAACACACACACACGTGTGTGTGTGTGTGTGTGTGTGTGTGTGTGTGTGTGTGTGCGCGCGCGGGTCTTCCACTTCATGATGCCTGCCGATGCCCCGAGGCTTGGCTCAGAATCACACCACTCACATCGTCTACATGCTGTCGTTAACCTTGACAACAATCGCTCTGTTTGTGTGCGTGTGTGTGTGTGTGTGTGCGCGCACATGCCAGTGTGTGTGTGTGTGTGTGTTTCTTTGTGTAATTTACGTTTGGACGTGTCATTTTGAGAACGCTTGTGCATGGACAAGGATGAATAATTGATTATCTGAGAAGTAGAACAGCCACTGTCTATGCTGTGCTGGTGGCTGTGCGTGTGTGCGTGTGTGTGTGTGTGTGTGTGCGTGCGTGTGTGTGTGTGCTCTTTAAGACTGATTATCACTGGAAGGTTGTTGCCCTATCGGTGAATGCCAAAATGTTTTGTTGTGCTCTGCTCCAGGTTAATTGGCTGAGCGAAGAACAAAGTGAACTAATAGCTTTTGTTGCTGCTGTAATCGTGCGAGTTTGAAGATTCTAAAACCAGGAGAATCACACGATGCTTCAGACGATAATGAGGAAAAAAGTCAAACAGCAGCATTTTTTCGGGAGCGTCATGATAAATGTTGAATTTGTAGGTTTTTTTGAAAAAGGAAATAGTGTCTGAATTTCACACTTCACGTCTGCATTTGTAAAATCATGCAAGTTTGCAAGTTTTTCGAGCTGGGATTTTGAACACACGCACTGTAGGTGGTGGCAGGTAATTATAGTGAGTGAGTGAGGAACACAGAATTTACGTCTACATTCTGGAGAATTTTTATATTTTAATCATTTTTTACATGCATAATTCCAGGCTGAGGTGACTCCTACCTGATTTTTGGTGACTTAGGGCCAATTCCGATTCCTATCTTAACCCTCAAGCTCAACCCTTAACCTTAACTGGCCTCAAAACCAAGTGTTGAGGGTTATTTTGTGTGTGTGTGTGTGTGTGTGTGTGTTCTTGTACTTGCGGCATACTGAGGACCAGTGAGGGTTTTTAACCAACAAAGTGAGGTCATTTATACGGAGTGAGGACATTTTGGCCGGTCCTCACTTTGTTTTCATTGAAATCGCTTCCTTAGGTTGCTATAACATGCTATATTCAATTTGTCAAAAAAAAAAAAAAATCTAATTTTGGACGACATAGTATAGTACGACGTTTTTGTCAAATTTTGGGTCAATTTTTTTTTGTCAAATTTTGGACCAAATTTAGTTTTTCACATTTTTTTTCTACTTTTGGATGACATAGTATAGTATGACGTTTTTGTCAAATTTTGGACCAAAAATTTGGGGTCAAATTTTTTTTTTTAAATTTTGGACGACATATGACGTTTTTGTCAAATTTTGGACCAAAAATTTGGGGTCAAAATAAATAAATAAATAAATAATCGAAAAAGTTTTCCAGGCCTTTTTGCTCTGGGGCTCCACCTGCAGACATGTTATGGTACTGCAACCAGTAGTTCTTTGTAGATATCATTCATGAAGTAGATATTTGTAATTGTGTTGATTTATAAAGTGGAAATGCTGGTCCTCAGTATGCAGCAAGTACAAGAATGTGTGTGTGTGTGTGTGCGTGTGCGTGCGTGCATGTGTGTGTGTGAAAGCCTGTGGATCAGTGCTGGTTTAAATGAGGAGTTCTTGCTGTAGCTCCGTCAAGAGCCAAGGACCCAAGTCCGCATTAGTTTGAATGATCTCCATTTGTTCCACTCGTGCAGAGAGACAAAAAGCAAAGCTGTGAAAAAAAAGGTAAATGGACAGAAAGAGAGTGTGATGAATCACAGAAGCATTCTGGGAGTTAGGATGGAGCAGAGAGGTGGAAGGAGGAGGAATATTGGTTGCCGGAGATCCCCGGAGGTTTTGGACGTTGTTTGACGCCAGTAGAAAGATGAAAAGTGATCTTTTTGCCGTCGTTTACTATGACAAAATAGTGCCATCGTGCTCATGCGCTTGTTTCCAGGCTTGTGTTTTGTTGCGCAAAGCAGAAATTTAGTTCAAATCCCACATGGGGAAAAAAAATAAAAAATGAAACTTGTTTGTAATTATTTCTTGGTCATTTGTAGTTTGGTTTAACAAAGAAAGTGGAAGAAAATACTTTTTAAAAAATCATAAATGGAGTTCGGTGTGATTAATGGAGAGATTTTGATTTTTTAAGTTCAGCCCTGACTCAGATGTCAAGTGTTTTCCCTCTTTTGAAATCCTCACAGGTGTCACAGAAATATCTAATTCCTTATCGAGAAAAACGCTTTGCACATGAGCTCTGCCGTAAAAGTGTAAATGTTTGGCCTTGAGCGGAATGTTCCAGTCTTCAGAGCTGCAGTGTGTTTACCTTTTTTGTTGTTGTTGAGGTTATTGTTCTCCCTCTGCTCGTCTTCGTTAAGATAAATGATGTGACGTTATTAGTATTCTGAAAACGAGCTCTGTCGAGCAAAACTGAGCTGACCTGAGGAAGCAGCAGCAGCACAGGTGAAGACGATAAGCATTCACTCGACGTCGTTGTTTAGACTGCAGCCCGAATCTGATTTGAATGCATGCGTCTACGTTATTGTTGTTGTCTTTGGAGTCGTGCTGCGAGTGACGCAGAATAATGTGTGTTTCCCCCCCGGGGGAGGAATAAAGTCATTCAATTCAATTCAATTCAATACACTTTGTGATCCTAACTGAGCGACAGAGATTTCTCAGATTGAAATGAATCGGCTTAGAAAACATTGTATCGTTATATCTGTGCCGCTCACTCGGTGCCGTCTTTAAATCATTCCTAACTCTAACTTTAACCAAGCCACAATTTAGGTTTTAGCCCCTTAACTCATCCAGTTCATCAGAAATGAGGCTCTGCCTTATGAGAGGAGCAGGTTTTGGTCTCCATGAGGACTATTGTTCATGACATGGTCAGTGTTTATGCCACAAAAGGTCCCAAAGAGGTAAGAAATACAAGCACACACACACACACACATCAGAACTAAGTGCCTTACCTGAAACTTACAGAGTCCCTGAAGTGGCATGAGAAAAAAAATAAAAAATGACAAAAACAAAAAAATATTGAAATCTCTAGTTTCAAAGACGAGATCTCGAGTTTCCCCAAAAAAAAGAAAAAAAAAATTTCAAAAAAAAGAAACAATTTCAAAAAAAAGAATCATTTTCAAAAAAAATTGGAAACTCGAGTTTCAAAGTCGAGATCTCGAGTTTCCAAAAAAAAAGAATTTGGACATGACATGAAAAAAAAAAATTACGAAAAAAAAAGTGAAATCTCGAGTTTCAAAGTCGAGATCTCGAGTTTCCCGAAAAAAGAAAAAAAAAACAATTTAAAAAAAAAGAAACATTTTCAAAAAAAATTGGAAACTCGACTTTCAAAGTCAGATCTCGAGCATCCAAAAAAACCGATTTTTTTTTGGATAAAAAAAATGACGGAAAAAAAAGTGAAATCTCGAGTTTCCCCAAAAAATATATATATAAAAAAAAAAGGAAAAAAAAAAAAAGAAACATTTTCAAAAAAAATTGGAAACTCGACTCGACTTGAAAAAAAAAATTCAATCTTTTTTTTTCATGTTTTTTAGAAACTCGAGATCTCAAGTGCAAAAGAAACTTTCAAAGTCAAGATTTCGAGTTTCCAAAAAATTATGATTTTTTTTTTTCAAAAAATTTTTTTTCATATTTTAAAAATTATGAAAAAAAAGATCTAATTTTTTTGGAAACTCGAGATCTTGACTTTGAAACTCGAGATTTCCCTCTTTTTTTTTTTGTCATTTTTTTTTTCTCAGGTCACTTCTGGGGCTCGTTAGAAACTAAACCAAACTCTAACTATAATTCAAAAACCAAAATTGTCCCCACAAGATCAAAAAGTTCCCACAAATATAGGTTTATACTTTTTTTTTTTTGGATCTTTTTGGATCTTTGGAACATGTTAACTCGCCTCCAATACAGTTTCTCTTTCCCTCTCTCACAAACTCATATATCCACATATAACGGTTTCATCATGCCGTTGTGATTCGGGTTTCCACATGAGCGAGTGCGTGACGACGACAGCTAGAGGACCGTATGTGACGAAGCAGCAGCACCACATCATATTATAACCAAACTCTCCCACTGTTGCCTCGGGGCCACTTTTCCAGATGTAATTATCATACGCTGGAAGTCTCACTCACTGCGTTCAACAGTGTCGGTGAAATGGATTTTTTTTTGAAAAATGACCCATTTACTTTTACTTTTCAGCACTCGCCCGGGCTCAAAGACTGCAATCTGTTTTTTCTGGAACGAAGAGATTGCGCGCGTAGTAAAAAGCAGGAATGCATGAAAGGTAGTAATTATGAAATAAATAATAATAATAAAAATAATAGAAAAAGGCTTATAGTGTCATATATCAACGGGCAAACACAGTACAGTAAAGGGCTACAGCGCAAAAGGTATAGGTGCAAAATCCCCCAGGCAAGAGTGAGGGAAACAACACGGTAACAGTGTGCTGATGGTTTTATAACGGTGTCGACTGAGAAAAGAAAATTTAAGATTATTAGCAAATTATTATAAAAAGGAAATACTTCAACTGGTAGTACTTCAATTTATTCAAGTTCATTCAAGCTAAATGAAGCATTTGAACGAATGTAATTAACGATGGTTTTACATCTTGTGTCTAATGCAATTTCAAACTCAACAATAGCAAACGGCCACTCAGAGCTGCTCTACACTCGAGTGTTCTCACACACACACACACACACACACACACACAGTCCATCAATCAGACTTGATTCATTTTGCACTTTTAGAACTCGGAGCACAAAAAAGTGCTTTAACATGATAAAAATCATACCCCAGCCTCTAAAAAGCTAGAAGCTAAGAAAAAGTTTGAGTCAAAGCCAAACTAAAAATGCTCGGTCTTGAGTTTAGTTTTATTTATTTATTTATTTATTTATTTATTTATTTATTATCACATTCTTAAGTTGAAAATCCACAACCCGTGTGTCCTTGCTTTTGAAAGATGCCCTAAATAGACACGGGTCATCGAAAGTGAGCTTGATATCGTCTCCTTTTGTTTGTTTACGAGGCCACCTACTGTTTCATGGCCTGCGTTGCTCGATGGAGTCAAGGCCACGTAATACTTCTCCGACTGCGTAACCACGGAGACAGCCTCGAGCTTTCATACTTCTGCGTCGTGGTGCCCGGATACGCGCTGCAATTTCCCGCCTGATCAGTAGGGGTCGCCGCGCAAGGTTGTTGTGCTTTTGGCTACAGTGAGCAATGGCGTCCGAGAGAGAAAGACTGTTGTTGTTGTTGTTGAAACGGTGGCCGTTTCTCACTTTTCTGTGTCACGGAACGCAGTTTTAAGATAATTTGAGGCGAGAAATTAGCCATTAGATGTAACGTATTTATAGTTCGGCAGCGACGTTGTCGGCGGTGATCAGCTCCGCCGCTGTGGACGCTCGGTGCGCACTGTGAGCCTGGCACAGAGCAGCGTTAGCTCGGCCTGTCCTGAGGACCAATCGCAGCTCTTGCCAAAAATATTTCACGCAGCCGGAGACGACGTAGAGACTCTGCGAAACCTACGTAGAGCGCTTTACGCGGGAGTATAAATTGAGCTTCATAATTAAGCAAACAGCAGTGTCGCTGTTTGCTTGCCCCTGAGTAACGTTCAAGCAAGAGAGAGCAAATGACGCGACGCTCTGGGAAAAACGCTCTGCGTCACGAAAAAAGAAAATTACGACTTAAGACTTAAGACTTTGACCAAGATCCCAAGGACAATCCCTTGTCCAGATACAAAGCATGCTGCAAATCGATAAAAGTGGACGTCGTGGGAGAAGAGGTGGCTCCCTTACAAGTTTGCCCTCCCATCTTACGCTGTGTCAGCACACTTTGTCCATGAATTCGAGGGAAATTGGTCCTGGAAAGCCCTTGGAAAGTCATTGAATGTGATGTCGACTAAGGTGCGGGAACCCTGCCTCGTGTCCCACACCTTAAGTTTTCCAATTGCCATTACCAAACTGTCACTACTATACAAATAACATATTATTGTTATTATTCTAAGTAGTGTAGGAAGTCACAAGTGAACGTTAAATGCTGTTAAATCTCACTAAGGGTTTTTTATATTGTTACAGCGTTTAAGGCGAGTTATGCTAACTTTGTTCCTATTCCAACTCTCTTCTCATTCTCACAATAACATCCCCGATTCATCTTCAAGTCATGAACATGGCTTCCAGTGGTACGTCTTAAAATGTCTTAAATTCTCCTAAAATCTCATAAAAGGTCTTAAATAGAATTTTGAAAGGTCTTAAAAATCTATTAACGTGACTTTTATTTAAAACGTGCATAAACTTCAGTCTCGCGTTGAAATGTTTCTATTTTTGAGGAAGCGATAACAACAATAACTACAACACGGAACTAAAAGTAGGCCACCTGTGCTGCCCGGGGTGAATTTATCCAGAACCACTAGCTAGTGTGCTGTGTGCGCGCCGCGGTGTGTTAGCTTAGCTTGGCATAGCAGCGGAGAAAACTTAACGAAAGCCGACAGCTTAAGCCGAATTGCAAGTTCAACGATTTGTGGTTCCAATTTTCCTTCATGTCTTTCGTACTTTTTTGCCAGTATGGATTTGAAATGGGTCTTAAATTGTATTCATTATGGTCTTAAAAAAAGTCTTAAAAAGTCTTAAACTTGACCCTGTAGAGCATTGGTTCTCAAAGTGCGGCCCGGGGCCCAATGGCGGCCTGCAGAAACATTTCTGGCGGACCCGCAATGAATTACAGTTGATAGTTTTGCTTGTTAAATGTTCATTGGACATTACTGGATACAGACCAATAAGTGTAAACAAAAAATACTGGGTATTTACCTGGTTTCTATATGGTGAATTTTAGTGTATTATTGGGTTATAAGCTGGTAATAAGCAGGTAGCTACAGCCACCAATTACTAGCTATTTACCCAGTGAATATATGGTAACAGAAATGTGTTACTTGGTATTAACCTGTAATTAGAAGGTAAGAACAATGGCCAAAATACTGGGTAATTACCCAGTAAATTATAAAGCGTTATTGTATTAATGCTTAAATTACATTGTATTAACGCTAAACTGTAGAACTGCAATCTGGTCATTAAAATGATTACAAATGGGATTTCTTTCTGTTTTTTTTTTCTTTCGGCGGCCCTCAGTCCAAATTTGGGTTCCTAAATTGGCCCTCAAGTGTTAAAACTTTGAGAACCCCTGCTGTAGAGCACGATGCTTCTAAATATTTACGTTTTACGCCCCCCATGTCTGTTCAAAGCGAAGCCAGTCGCGTCGCAATCCAAACATCAACCTTCCACCTTCCGCCGGACGGGCATCGTAACGACGGATCTGCGCGGTTTACAGGACGTTTGCAGGCGGAGCGGATGCTAATCCCGTCCTAAATCCTTCTGCGACCTTTAAAATCGTTACGGCGAAGGAGACGAGGTTGTATTTAAGGAAGCTCAAAGGAGGGAGAGAGAAAGAGGAAAAGAAGGGGGGAGGAACTGATAAGGGTTGAGCTGGATGCAATGGGCCGATACGGCGCGTTGATGTTGCGCCTGTGTAAACCGTGTTACACCCGTACTGACCTTGCTGCTGGCAGTGTTCCAATCTGAGTCGGTGGCCTACAGTGAAAGAGAGAGAGAGGGAGGGAGAGAGAGGCAGCAGCGTTGAATCTGAGGAGAGTTTTTCTGAATGTTGTTGTTTCACTGTCTGAGCCTGAGGGGTCGAACATTAGCTGCAGTCAGAGGGTGTACGGACAGAGTTTGTTTATTTCATCAGGGATGAGCTGTGTGTGTGTGTGTGTGTGTGTGTGTGTGTGTGTGTGTGTGTGTGTGTGTGTGTGTGTGTGTGTGTGTGTGTGTGTGTGTGTGTGTGTGTGTGTGTGTGTGTGCGCGCAGGTGATGCTGCTGGGTTGTGTGTTTCTGTGTTTTATCCGAATCTGAGGCTTCAAGCAGCGGCTTTAGATGAGTTATGACTATGTTATCTGTGTGTGTGTGTGTGTGTGTGTGTGTGTTCTTGTCCTTGCGGCATACTGAGGACCAGTGAGGGTTTTTAAACCAACAAAGTGAGGTCATTTTTTACAGAGTGAGGACATTTTGGCCGGTCCTCACTTTGTTTTCAGTGAAATCACTTCCTTAGGTTGCTATAACATGCTATACTCAATTTGTCAGAAAAATAAAATAAAAATCGGACGACATAGTATAGTATGACGTTTTTGTCAAATTTTGAACCAAAAATGTTGGGTCAAATTTTTTTATTTATTTATTTCGACAACGTAGTATAGTATGACGTTTCTGTCAAATTTTGGACCAAACATTTTTGGTCCAATTATTTTTTAAATTTTGGTTGACAGTATAATATGACGATTTGACAAATTTTGGACCAAAAATTACACAAAAAAAAAAAAAAAAACAGTTTTCAACCCCTTTTTGCTCTGGGGCTCCACCTGCAGACATTTTATGGTACTGCACCCAGTAGTTCTTTGTAGATGTCATTCATGAAGTCGATATTTGTAATTGTGTTGATTTATAAAGTGGAAATGCTGGTCCTCACTTTGTCAGCAACCCAGTCCTCAGTATGCAGCAAGTACAAGAATGTGTGTGTGTGTGTGTGTGTGTGTGTGTGTGTGTGGGATCACAGGGTCCGCTGTTATACATCGCTATCGCTTGCATCTGTAAGGCTCCGGGGGGCCAATGTAACACTTGTGTCTTGTGCACCGTGTTTTCTCTTGCAGGGACAGGTCAGAGGTCATGAGGATATGAGAGAATAAGGCAGCGAGGGAGAGAGAGGGGATGGGGGGGGGGGGGGGGCGGCGAGATGGGGAAGGGAAACGGTGGGGCGAGCACAGTGTGAGGGTTATAACGCTTTCTAATGAGACCTGGCAGCTGCCCTGCAGCGAGGTGGGAGAGAGAGAGAGGGGATAAGAGGGGGGGGAAAGGGAGGGAGATGAATTGGTGGTTGGTTTGTTTTGGTTCGATTGGTTTATTTCAGTAATTAAGTCAGTGAATCTACAGAATCTACAAGGAACGTCTGTCTGATTATCTCATAACCCGTTGCACGGGTTCACATGGCAGGCTTCAAACTTGGCAGGTGACCTATCAAGAGCACCACTGTGTGCAGTGTTTGACGTTGTTTGCATGAGATATACAGTCGGGTCCATAAATATTGGGTACACAGATACCACAGTTATTTATTTTTTGGCTCTGTACACCACTACAATGGATTTTAAAGGTCACACAGAGTGGTCCTGTTGCACATATATGTTAGTTATGGAGGTCTACTTACATACATGAACTTGTTTTTATGCTCAAAAACCTCCTAGTTGCTGTAAACTAGCCGATAGAAATCTCTCCTCACTGAAGCTCTCCTCAGCCGCGGTGTTTCAGACTGAAATCCCGCCCCCAGAAGACAGACTGTGTTGTGATTGGCCAGTACCCCGGAAGTGACATATTCAGCACACCCGCTCTCAGAAGCGCAGCTCCCCCCTCTGGAACGGTGGATGCACTGCTCCTCATTATCAAAACATTCTTTTTAACAGTGTTTAAAAAAAGCTTCTTCACGACCCCCCCCCCCCCCGCAGTCCCTTTGACGACCTTTGACCCGGAGTCAGAAGAGGCTAGAGCCTGCAAATGATCGCTTTTCCAAACGCTAACGGCTGTTAGCTCCCAGTAGCCTCTGTGGCTGATGTCATTTCCTGTCCCATAAAGCTATACTTACCTTTCTTGCAGGTCTGTTTAGGCAGGGTGGTTGAGTCCTTTACATTTTTAAATTCCATGACTATGGATATGTTTTCATTTGCTTTAATTTTTCTTTAAAGGGGAAATAAGTAGTTTATAGTGCCATCTAGAGGAGAGGCTGAAATTTACAACAAAGACCTGCTGCTCTGCTCACCCCCTCCCTTCCCTGAGCGCTACGGTGTCCTCAGCCGGGTCAAATGTCGTCCTCGTCGTCTTTCTCCACATAATATGTATAAAAAAGTGGATTTTGGGTTATATAAACCCATAAATACTACATATTGTACCTTTAATGTACACATAATTTTTTTTATGTGGGTTTTCTTTGCGGTTGTATGAGCTACTGACACTGAGTGTGTTGCTTTATCTCACCATTAGACCAATCTTTTCTGACCGAAAACTGAAGTTTTGTAATCCACTCTCTATCCTGCACCAAAGTCCATGTCGTAGATCCACCTGTTAGAGCTGCGTCGTTTGATAAACGTGTTCGAAAATGCAGGGGAATTAAAACTGTGAAGTCGTAAAAATAGCACATTTAAACTTAGCGATGATGGAGGCAGCTGCTGATCCACAGATTTCCTCTATGGACTTTGGTGCAGGGAGTGAGCGACATCATCTTCAGTTTCCAATTGTAAAAGGCAGTCGGTCTAATATTAGATTGTTAGTATGTGAGCCTTTTGTTGAGGCATTAAAAACGAGCAAACCTTGTCTTCGTCTGGTTCCTAGTGTTGGAGATGTTTTCGTACCTGAAGCAACAAAAAACTGCAAAAAAAAACTTGAACTATTTCTTTGAGTCTCGTATGCCTTCGTCATTATTATTGCATTGCCTGAATGAAGGAAGGAAGGGCAGTGATGGAGAAATGAAGGAAAGGAGAGTCAACGGTGCATTTGCAGATGGAGGAAGAATGGCTCAAGGCTAGAAGTTGAGAGAGAGAGTGGGAAATGAAAACATAAAAGCGAGGCAGAAAGAGATTGATGAACGGCAGCGTGAGAAATAAAGATGAAAACAACGAAGAGGCGCGTAAACGAGCAAAACGAGATAACCCCGAGGAGCGGAAAAAATGAGACGTAGATAGGGAAAATGACAAAAAAAGTGAGATGAGTGATGTCAGAAGTGGAGGACAGCTCTGGAATCAGAAATGAGCGACAGTTTACGACATCAAAAACCTCCTTCCTTTGTGTGTCGGTGACATCTTCGGCGGGGGGGAAATCTCACCTGCCCGTCCCTGTCTGTCAAGTGACTCGAATCCTAAGAAACCTGGCTGCGCATAGGGTACGTAGTCGTTCATTAACAAACGCGGAGATGGGGAGAGCTTTACATCACCGTGACCGGATGACCCTCGGCTAAGTTTTCATAAACTCCGGCTTTGTAGCCGCGGCTGCAAGCTAATCAGAAAAAAAAAAAAAGACTACAGAGCCACGAGTTTGCAGCGCTGGCTGTAAATCTCCGAGCTGATGAGTGAGCTCTTTCAGGCCTGCGGGGTCAAAAACGTCAGTTTGGACATTGATTGTTGGTACAATTGTGGTTTTTTTTTCGTTTTTTTTGAAAAGCTGCTGACTGAGCACTTCTGGAGCAGCACAGTCAGCCAGAAGCAGCACAGAGATTCATGAGGTTGATGCTCAGAAAATGTCTGAGGCAGTCCTGTGTGGGCCGAGGGCATCAGGTAAGTGTGAATCTGAGGAGTGTCTGACAGAGAGCAGACGAAGAGCGTTTGTGTTAGAGTTTTTGTTGGTAACTTAGAGGTGAAGTCAGTCGTTTATAGTGCCATCTAGAGGAGAGGCTGGAATTTACGACAAATAACTGCTCCTCTGCTCACCCCCCTCCCTTCCCTGAGCAACACAGTCTGTCTTCTGGGGGTGGGATTTGAGTCTGAAATATCGCGGCTGGGCAACAGCGTCAGAAAAGACAGATTTCTATCGGCTCGTTTACAGCAACTAGGAGGTTTTTGAGCATAAAAACAAGTTAATCTATGTAAGTAGACCTCCATAACTAACATATATGTGCAACAGGACACGACTATCCACCAGGTATTTCCGATTGTCTACGCCGTGTGCTACCTTATCATATTAACCATCAGGGTACCCACCGCGTGTCCGTTGATGCGACCCCAGATACTGTCGGAGAGCCTCTAGGCTAAGGACCAATCGACAGCGATTGGTCCTTAGCCTAGAGGCTCTCCGACAGGCTCCGGAGTATAACTTGTGCTTAAAGGTGAAGTAAGTAGTTTATAGTGCCATCTAGAGGAGAGGCTGGAATTTACAACAAAGAACTGCTCCTCTGCTCACCCCCCTCCCTTCCCCGAGCGCTACGGTGTCCTCGGCCGGGTCAAATGTCGTCCTCGTCGTCTTTCTCCGTGTCAGCAGATGAGGTTCGTGAGGCGAGGGAGAGGGCGGAGAGAGTGGAGGCGGGACTTCCGCTACAAGTAAAAGCGACGCTTGATTGGTTCTCTCGCGTTTGTCCTTACAGGCTCCGGTAGAAACACGGCGTCTCGCTGCTAACAGTGGCTATGCAACCGCGGCCCGGTTATTTTACATGACTTTTTGAAACACTACGGAAATGAAACAAAGAATATTATACAGCGACTAGACAATGCAGGAGCACATAATATGTATACAAAAGTGGATTTTGAGTCATATAAACCCATAAATACTACACAGTGTCCCTTTAAATGACGACTGTGCAGGATTAGTGGGCAGAAATATGACATGCGGGTAATCACAGGTGGCAAGAGAGTGGATACAAAAAAAAAATGACTGCTCCACTCAAACCGTTGTCAGATGAGTTCACACAATGCTGATGAAGTCGATCAGGTCTTGTGTTGCTTGGCAACATCCAACATCCCTGCCATCCAGTTGAACGTTGGTTGTTTTGTGCCTGTAAAGTGAGAGAATGAGTGAAATCACACGGACGCGTTCCACACAAGTTTAAAAAGTCAAAGGTGCCATATGTAAGAATGTGGCCAAAAACGGTTACTAAATTCAAATTCAAAACACCGAGGTCTTTTAGGTTTTGTTTTCTGACGTAACTGGCAACCCGTGGTTGCTCGGCAGCTGAGACTCTACCGACTGCAATGATTGGTAGACGGCGGTAGGTGGCGCCACATGACGCCAAAACACGATTTCAAAACGTAAACATGATTTGCAGTCTGCAAAAGATTTTTTTTTAACGCGAATATTTTGTCCGTACTGTCGTTGTTGGTGAGTTCAGTTTGTTACATGAACATTATACCTGAGTCTCTGTGACATATTAGGAGGATTTTATGATTTATTACATAATGCACCTTTAATGTTGGGCAGGCAGCAAAAAGAATGGGGCCGAGCACGGAACCCTGAGGAACTCCGTAGTTAACGTTAGTGACTATGGAGGATTCCTCGTTTACACTAACACATTGAAATCTGTCCGATGATTAGGACTTGAACCAGACAAGTGCCGATCCCTTAATCCCGACATCTTGTTCTAGTCTTTTACTCTAGGTAGTGCAGTCTCTGTGCTATGGTGGGTTCTAAACCCCGGATTGGAACTTTTCAAATAAATTATTGCTACGCAGGCGATCGCACAACTGCGCCGCTCCATCTTTTTCTCAAATCTTTGAAATAAAAGGCAGGTTCGAGATCGGTCTATAGTCGGTCAGAGCGCTAGCGTTGGGAGACGGCTTTTTAAGCAACGGTTTAATTACTGCTATTTTAAAGGCCTTTGAGACGCAGCCGCTCAGTAAAGACATATTTATTTGATCTAATAATATATCACCAATTTGTGGTAGAGACTCTTTAAAGCGGACCTAGACCGGAAGTTCCAATTAACGCTGTTTTTTTTTAAGTGTGTATCTGCGTCATTACCTTGTTTACGAAGCCCTGAAGGTTCAAAACAAACAGTTCAGTCACTGCTGAGAACGCTGTGAGATCTCCGAAAAAACCCGGTCCGGTTACGTAAACACCGGTTCTCGTGAACAGCAGATCCTCCTGCTCCAGGCACTAGTCCGGGCACATCCGGTTATGTACATTGAACCGCAGAAGAAGAATAACGTCCGTTGTGGTCTCTGGGTCTGACTCCGGGTCAAAGGTCGTCAAAGGGACTGCGGCGGGGAGTCGTGAAGAAGCTATTTTTAAACACTGTTAAAACAATGTTTTGACAATGAGGAGCAGTGCATCCACCGTTCCAGAGGGGGGAGCTGTGCTTCTGAGAGCGGGGTGTGCTGAATATGTCACTTCCGGTGTACTGGCCAATCACAACACACTCTGTCTTCTGGGGGCTGGGATTTCAGTCTGAAACACGGCGGCTGAGGAGAGCTTCAGCGAGGAGAGATTTCTATCGGCTCGTTTACAGCGACTAGGAGGTTTTTGAGCATAAAAACAAAGTTAATGTATGTAAGTAGACCTCCATAACTAACATATATGTGCAACAGGACCACTCCATCATATCTGCTCCCCCCCCACACACCCCCATCCCTTCTCGTTTTAGTTTCTCCCATTCATACGTGTTGTCTCATTTCCTCCTCTCCCCACTCATCACATCTGCTCTTATTGCTTTCACAGCAGCGTCACATTTCTTCTTCACCACAATCTCACTATCTATATCTAACCCCACTCGGGGAAAACCTGTCTCTCCATCGTTTTTTTCCCCTCTCTCTTTGACTCAACACTGGTTTACCTCACAGCTTCCCTTCTCTTCTCCCCTCACTCTCTCTCTCTCTTTTTTTCCTCTGAAGCACAGCCTGCTCTTTCTCTCTCTCTCTGTTAGTGAAAAGAAAGATAAAGATCTTTAATTAATCAATCCACATAGTGTTGCAGACGTCGTCTCTCCGTCTCCGGCTCTGCCGCTGGGAGAAAAAAAATGACCTTTCCCACCTCTTTTTATAATTCATCTACACTCGAAATATACAAGAATATGTTTTTTTTTTTTTTCTCTCACTTTGTGAGGTCAGTTAGCATTCACACAAGAACTAAGGTGAAAGTTTACCCGTGTTGTTAATCTCATATAATATAATGCTGTGTTTGGTTAATTAGAATTGCTTGGAAGTCTTTTTATTTTTCAGTTTCTTATCCAGGTTTGACACTCATTATACAATTCAGCCTTTAATTTGAGGGCATCACGATGGGAGTTGCTTACAGTTGTGTGTGTAGATAAGTACTTTGAAGATGGTGCTTTGCAATCCTATTTAAAAGTCCAGTACTTAAGAGGAAGTGATATTTAATAGCGATTCTCCACCTAATCCTTACCTTCAGGAATCCGTGTATCATTCGTTCATTCGTTTTTTTTTCAAAATAAAACCAGAAATAATTTATAATAATTTTATAAATTTTTGTAGAGATGAAAAATGGGAAAATGCTTTGCACAAACTTTGTGAAAACTGGAAAAGTCAGCGCGTTGGCTCACTTACTACAACTTGTAGAAACGTCCGGTTTTCAAAATAAAACGTCGGTATTGAATGTATGAAAATATTTTTTATTTTATTTTATTTTATTTTTTTGGGCAAGTGTGATCCTGGCACCGATTTGAGGCCAGCAGCTGAAATAACATGGAAGCTATTTTGGTAAAAACGAATATTGAGAAACCAAGTCGTTTCTTTATTTCTGGTTTTATTTTGAAAAAAACGAATGAGACCGTATGTTTGACCTGCCGATACCGATTTTAGCCGATTCCGATTTCAATTTACAGCATACAGAAAGATATACATTATTGCATCTTTTCTTTAATAGAACATTTCAACATAGAAATACAAACGGACGAACGGTTTCACGGTATATGAAGGTATTCTTTTATATCGCATCGCATCTTTTGTCTGGGGCAGCAAAATACAAGGCTTTACTACGTCATGTAGGCAAAGGGGGGAAATGGAGCTGACGTTCAGAATGCTCCACTTTTATTTGCAGAGGGTTGTAAGTATCCAGTCAGACTTGGCCGTTTCGGCACACACTGCTGTTTATTTGGCACATTTAGTTCCTAGTTACTTTTAAAATAAAGACTTCACACAAGCTTATAAAATCGGACACATTGTTGAGTTTGTGAAGCTGAACTCCCCACACCCCCCCCCCCCGCGCTTTTATTAAGCACCCTTCAGATTTATCTGGTGTCCCTTTATATAAAACTTTATATAAAGTGCTTCAGATTAGCTCTACCTCCGAGCAGCTACAATGATGAAGTTATATAGGCTTATAAAAATAACCTATATCAGTCAGACGGACCAAATTAGTACTTTCAGATGAACAGTTTTTACTACATTTTGCCATAGGCGCTGCTTTTATTTAAAGTTCAATGTGCAACACACTGATTGATGTCTCATTCCGCTTCTGTGTGTTGTTGTTGTTATCAAGTCTCACAGTAAAAAACACGCGCTACACACACTTCCTGCCTTTATCTGTCCAGTGGATAACGTGTTATATATGACGGCAATGAGCCTGCTAGAGCCTGCAAATGATGAGTTTGAGCATGTTTTTTTAGAAGGAAGTGTAACCAGAGGCGAGTCTAGAGTCTGTAGGGGCCCTAAGCAAAAATTCCCAGGGGGCCCTTCCTTCCAACCAGTGTTGATCACCATTATGTTAAAAAATTATCTGACACCAACGAAAAATGTGAGTTCAAAATATATTTTTTTTTTTTTTTCCCGAAATGAATGAATTAACATGGAAAAACCCTGTAATTAAAAAGTATGTGAAAATATAAAAGAACAATAAAATACTGTAAATAGCTTCTTTTTTTTTTTAACTATATAAACTTAGTAAAAAAAAATACATTACAGTGTAAAGAACCCACATTATAAAACAATATAAATATATAGAACAATAAAATACTATAAATAAAAAAAAAAATACATTACACTGCAGGCAACTGCTTGGGGCCCCGAGCCGATAGGGGGCCCCCGACACTCGGAGCCTGAGGGCTGTTTTTACTGAAATGTGCAGTGAGCAGCCGCCTCCCCGTCCCCCTTAAACAACAATGGGGGCGATTTGCAATGACATCTCAGTTGGAAACCCCCCCTAAAGGGGCCCCACCTCACTTTAACCTGTGTGAAGTTATCGTTCTGCAAGTTGGTTTATTTACAGTGTAATGAATATCTTTTTTTTACTCAGTTTATATATGTTTTTTTCAGTTATTTACAGTATTTTATTGTTCTATATATTTATGTTGTTTTATAATGTGGGTTCTTTACAGTGTAATGTATTTTTTTTTTTTACTAAGTTTATATAGTTTTTTAAAAAGCTATTTACAGTATTTTATTGTTCTTAATTACAGGGTTTTTCCATGTTATTTCATTCATTTCGGGGAAAAAAAACAAAACATAATGGTGATGAACACCGGTTGGAAGGAAGGGCCCCCCTGGGAATTTTTGCTTAGGGCCCCTACAGACTCTAGAATCGCCCCTGTCCCCAACATTATGCTGTTTTCACACACATAAATGACTTCTCATTCTTTATATCATGTTCAAGTGCTCTGCATCTCTGACCTTGTATAAAAAAAATAAAAAATACTCCCATTTGTCCACTTGTGGCCCCTCACGACCAAAGAGGGCGCAAGTCGGCCCAGGGCAAAACAAGTAAAACATGACATTTTTTATTTTTATTTATTTTTTTCAAAATGAGAGATTCTTGTAGTTTTTTTTTTTCAAAATTGTTCAACTTGAAGTTTATAAGAAGCCGCTACATGCTTCAAATCACTGTATTGTGGGTCTTAAAACCATATCAGCTGATGGTCACATGGCTACTTAATATGCACAGATCCAGCTAGCTCTCTCTCTGTGTGTGTGTGTGTGTGTGTGTGTGGAAAGTTCCAGAAGTTATCAATCGTGTTCAGTGGAACTCAAAGCGTCATTGAAGCTTTGTTGACCAAAAGAAGACAAAGAAAACTGGACAATAATCAAACTGTGACTGAAGTTCTAAACAAAGACAGACACAGATCTCCCTTCTGCTCAGTGAGGTGGACTCGTTAGCATTTTAAGCTAGCGTGTTAGCTAGCGTCACAAAAAAAACAAACCGATGATTATTCAGCGGCAGAAAGAGAGCAGGACAGACACAGCAGTCGTCTTGAGATGATGACGTGACGCCAGCGCAGCTCTATCTCCTCGTGGTGAGTTTTTATTAACGTCGTTAATGACACAGCTTTGTGTGTGTGAAGTATTGACTGTGATGCTAATGATTTTAGCCGAGAGTTGTTAGCACAACATCAGCTCATTGAGGAACAGACTGATCCATTCACACTCCACCACAGAGACACTTCAATGTATTTACTTTGATTTGATATTAGAAATGTGTGTCTTCTTCGATCCTTCTCTCTTAAGTATATAAAGTGTATTTTGTTTTCATGAAACAACAAAAACATGATGGAAATACAGTGGTATGCAAGCTGTAGGAAGCGTTTAGAGGCTGTTATTTCTGCAAAAGGAGGATGCACAACATTCTAACTTATGCACATGCTTAATTGTGTTTAAATAACTCTTGCTCACTTTCTGTAAATCATGTAAACTTTATTTCATTTCTCAAATATCACTGTGTTTGTCTCCTATATTGTATATTTAACTGAAATGTCTTGAATGATAACAGAATAAGCCCCCCCCCCCTATATTTTTAAGTTATTTCATTTCAAATCTTAAGAGGATATTATGTCCAGTTTTCTCATGTATTGTATATATATTGTTCTGTGTAGCAGTGTACAAATATTATCTGATTTGCATGTGTTGGACATTGTTGGAAAGTTTTCAGAATCTGTAAATAACTCAAAATGTCCCTCGGTAGACTTGTGGCCGCCACATTTGCAAAAAAAACAAAAAACGCAGCGCAACACGCACTTTCTGCTGGGATGTGAGAGCATGACTGGTTGTTAATGTTGGAAATGTAAGGGCGGATTAGGTTGTGTATGCAAATGATGGACTGTGACGTGTAACGGTACCACTCAAAAAGAAGATGAGTGTCTGGAACATCTATGCGCGGTCTGATAATCATCGCCCGACGAGTATTTAATTCTCTGCGCGGTAATGCTGCACCTTCATCCACGGGATCACTGTCAAAAGTGCCATGCCATGGTAGTGAAAATAATCGCCACTTAATATAATAAGGATCTGTTGAAAATATTTACAAATCTCTTAAGGAATAATTTTAATGAATTTTTGAAATTCAGGAAATGATCCATTTGTCCTGATACACTTTGACAGTGAGCTGACTTTCTTCTCAAAAACAAAAAGTATCTCAGAATGACACAAAATTTACCGTCATAATAGTCGGCATCGCCCTGAACAAGGATCCATTGAAAATATTTGCAAACCTCTTAAGGAATAATTTTCATGAATTTTTGAAATTCAGGGAAATGATCCATTTGCCCTGATGCACTTTGAC